>NC_051064.1:126286191-126609508 GCF_004664715.2 Peromyscus leucopus
GATAGCTGATGCCTTCAGCAAGACAGAGGAGGACCTCAGGCCAGAAAAAGAGCTCACAGGAACTAGGTAGCCTCCCTATGCTCTTGTGTTGGGATTTGCCTTAGGGTTCAATCCATCCATCTGTCCAGCTGTCTATATATCTGGCCAATTCATTCTTCCGCCTATCCATCTGTCCATTTATCATTCATCTATCCACCCATCTGTCCATTTACCCATCTGTCTAGCCATCTATCCATCCACATATGCATCTAGTTGTCCACCTAGCTGTTCTTCCATCCATCCGCATATTCATAACTTGCCCATCCATCCATCATCCATCCACCCATCCATCCATCATCCATCCACCCATCCACCCATCCATCCACCCATCCATCCATCCATCCATCCACCCACTCATCCACCCATCCACCCATCCACCCATCCACTCATCCATCCATCCATCTATTCATCTGTTTAGTCGCCCACTCATTTATGCATCTGTCCATTTATCTTTCCATTTGTCCATCTATCCATCCATTATTCCATCCTTCTATCCGCTCACATGGTTGTCTGACTCTGTTCTGAGAATCTACTCACCGACCATAGTTAAAAGCTTCCCTGTAGTTGATAGGGCACGAGTTGGGGCTGACTGACCCTTGGGTCACCTCCTTGCCACACTCTAGAGCCAGTTAGGTGGCTCCACCCACCATCTGCCCATCAGAATGACACGTCTTGGGACTTCTTGTCATTTCCCATCCAAGATTCCATTACGAGGTGTGATTGCTGAAGTAATGGACAGATAGCGGATCTGTGTGAGCCCCGCCTTCGCACCGGGCAGCTGCCGAGTTTTTCCCATTAGCCACGGGGCTTGACGGACAGTAATGGATTTCATACTGATACGGAGCCTGCAGCGGATAATTCCGTGATAACGGTTTATCAGGCACTGACGGGAGTAATAGGTAATCACCAGGCAGAAAGCAAACCCGTCAGGGAGCCTGGCCTCCGCCCAGCCAACTGCACCTCTGTTGTGCCAACTGCCACCTTCTCAGTCTGCGGTCAGCTCCCGTCTGTGTCCCGAAGGATGGCTGAGTGGCTGGTACATGGCCAAGCCCAGCTGGGGCCTCAGAAACCACTTTCAAAGATTTGAGCTTGAGACATCATCCCAGGGAGCCCCTCCACCTCCTTGGGACTTGTAGTCACCTTGGAAGAACAGATGGAGTTAAAGACACCACGATTCAGGAGGCCCCCAGCCCTCAGTTCGGTCACGGTCCTGTGCATGGATAAGGATATGGAAGAAGACTGACTGCAACATCTATGTGGCCTAAATAACTGTTCCTTGGAGCCTCGGGGCAGCCATAGGCCCCTCTCACCATCTCTGTGGTCTCCCTAGCCCTTCCACATCCTCGCAAACACTTGACTGTGCCATCTGTGACTTACTAAGACTTCACACAGCATCAGTCTTACAAAAATCTATAGCAAAAGAAGAAAAATTAAATGATAATCCCTTTGAATTTCTTTTAAACATCTAAGTCCTTCTCTGTCATTTGACTCTCCAAAGAGCATTAAGCTAATAACCAAGCAGTGAATGATACAGACACTCACAGATCTCTCCTTCCCTGTCATGTGTTCTGTGGGCTTCTTTCTTGCTCTGTATTCTCATGTGGCTGGTCTTTTCCAGCATTTGGGGAAGTTGTCCATCTCTTTAAACTGAACAGATAGGTTCCAGCTATTTCTTTTTAATTTATCATCGTCGTTATTGTTGTTATATTTGCTTGCATAATATATGTATGGGTATATATGTTGTGGTCAGAGAACAACTTTCTGGAGTCAATCCTCTCCTCCTACCTCTATGTGGGGTCCAGGGACTCGAACTCAGGTTGTCAGGCTTAAGTGGCAAGCACCTTTAGCTGCTAAGCCATCTCAACAACCCTCCATTTAAAAATTCATGAGTTACAAGTTGGCATGAAAACCCTGTTCTGAATGAATTTGAGTTATTGGGACCTGGGCTGTTTGGGGATTTCCAAGCTGTCTCTTTGAAGAACTAGATCGGGGGTCCAGATCTGGACACAGGGACTGGGACAGCTCTAGCTGATGGTCATAGACAGAAGAGTGCCTAAGAGTCCCAGAGGGTCATTCTAGAGACCAAGGGAGTCAGGATAGTTGGCTGAGCTCAGGAAAGGGATGAGCCTGGGGGTGAGTGTCCAGAGTCCAGAGGTGGCTACACTGGCCATGAGGGATAGCTATTCTCAAGGTCCCAGCAGGTAGTATGAGACACTTCCTGTGTGGGGACATCATCCTAAGGCTTTACAAGCTGGCCTGGTTCCACCTTCCTGCCTTTCCAGGATGGAGTTGCATTTGTTTACCATTTCTGCCCCTCCACACAAATGAGGACATGAGGCATGGGTCAGAGATGTGACCTGCTGCTGTGGGATGTCTTTCTGTATGCTGTGAATATGTGTTGCTACCATTGGTTAATAAAAAAGGCTGCTCTGGCCTATAGCAAGATTGGGGGGTGGGGGGAGCAAGTGGTAATGGAACACAGGTAATACCATGAAGCCACGTGACAAAACATAGATTAATAGAAATGGGTTAATTTAAGATGAAAGAGCTAGCTAGCAAGAAGCCTAAGCCATAGGCCAAACAGTTTGTAATTAATATTAAGCCTCTGACTGGTTATTTGGGTACCAGCAGGCAGGAGAGATTCATCCAGCTACAACCTGCCCACAGTCACACAGCTAGTGAGAGCAGGTTCCAACCAGGATTCCAACCCAGGAGCATCCCCTGGAGCCCTAGCTCTCAGCTTGAACCAACATCGCTTATCCCAAACAGCAGCCCTGACCTCAGGCCCAATGTGGTACAGACGAGACCATGAGCCCCAGTTCTATCTGGTTCTGGTCCCAGTGGAACATTTCCGGGAGTAGGGTGCTAGAGCTGACCCAAATGGCTCTCAGGAAATGACTGTGTGTTGCTACACCGGATCTGCATTCTGTCTTCTTGGGTGTGCAGCTTGGCCAGCTACGTGGACCTGGTGACTGAAATGGCCCACATCACAAGGGGGCCTTTTCTCATCTGGGGAGCCCAATGTTAGCTGTTTGTTAACATACCACCGGCTCTGGAGTCCAGGAGAGAGCAGGTGTCTGTGCAGGGTGTGCGAACAAAGAAGAGGACTAGGTAAACCTGAGACCTAGGCTCCGTCAGGGCCCTCAGCATCACAGGGATGCATTAGCCAAAGGCTCTTCATGCCTCCACTCACTCACACATTCAGAGCACACACTGAGTTAGTTCACACAGTACCAAGGGAATCCCAGGGATGGGAAGATGAAGATGGGGGAGAAGGGTTAACACTGAAACAGATGGAGCTCTGCTGTCTTTAAAACGTAAAGCTGATCCAGACTCAGATGGACTAGACACCAAGGAGGCCCTGATTATCCGGCCAGTGGTGGTTTGGCCTCAGCCGGTGCTGGCCCCCACCTATGTATGCAGCCTCCTTCCAGGGCACAGGTGCTATGCTCCCTCTCTCCGCCCACCTTCACCCAGAGTTCCCTCTGCCTTGAATGTCACACCTGTACACGGACATACAAAACACACGTACACGTGCAAACACACTCCCATCCCATTTCAAATCTCAGGTCCGATGCCAGCTCCTGGGGAGCCTTCCTTGACTGTCTGCACTCCACCTCCAGCAACCACATCAAGACCCACATTTCTCAGAACACATCTCACAGTCTACGATTAAATATTCATACATCAAACTGTTGGATCAACATCTGATGCCCACCCGTGGACCAAAGCTCCAGAGGGCAGAGCTTTTTGTGTCTGAAACTCCACCCAGCCAACAGTGGGTCTCAACAGTTGTTTGATAGGTGCATGGATGCACAGATGAACAGACAGACAGAATGGCATGCACCCACATAGATGAAAGCCTGAGGCAGCGAAGGAACCTGTGTGAGCACCCAAGGGTGTTCTGGGAAGAGGATGGATTCAGAGCTCATTGAGAGCATGAGGCCCTGATCCTATCCTTTATGCTTGAGAGAAGGGCTGGGTCTGAGGGACAAACAGATTGGACATACGAACTGATGGCCCGCCCAGCTGACGTGGAGAGGTCAGAGGCCAGTGCTAGAAGAATGCTGCCCTCCCCCCTTCCCTCTCTGCCCTGGGCCAAGCACCAGGCCTAATTAAACTGGGTTTGCTCAGCCAGGCCCTAGAGGAGTCAGCTCCAAGCATTCCAGATGGGCTCTGTTTGTCAATTTGAAAACTAATCTTTGACTATTTAAACAGCAGCTTAGCGGGCCCAGACCAGGATTAGCATTTGGCACCTTGACTGCAGACAGTAGGGAGTACTCCCAGGTGTTAGAAAGGGATTGGGGTGTGCTTCCTATAGAAGGAGGGGGCACCCAGTGACTCTTGGCCCTTACTTCCCGTGGTCACATTTCCGTCCTCCAGCCCAGGAGGCAGTCTCCCCTAGACCCGGCCGGGTATGAGAACCTGCAGACATCTTGATTTTGACCTCAAGCCCTTGAACAGTAAGAGAATAAACTGCTGTTTGAAGCCACTGGTTTGAAGTCATTTGTTACAGCAGCTCTAGGAATCTGACCCAAGCCCTCTACTGGTTCTGATCTTTGAAATAGCCGGAGAAACCAAATGAGATGATTGACACCCCAGAGGCTGATGCGGACAGTTTATGGGGCCCAGGCCTGAGGCACTCTTCTCTCTCCACCTTCTGTCCTAGGGAACTGTATCCAGGAATACACCACTAGGCGCTTTCTATAAACCAAAGACGCCCAGCCCCTAGCCCCCTCTCTGGACCTTGAACTCAATGAGGCACCTGACTACTGGGCAGTTCCATGGGCTGAAGCATCCCAGACTTCCTACCTGTGTGAAACTGCTGGGCTGCCTCCCAGCCCCTCTGCCCCAGACCTTCGACCCCAATCTCTCTGCCTCAGTCCTCTCTGGTTCAATGCATGGCAACTCAGGATCCCTGGCCAGCTTTCCTCCCTGTCTCCAGACCCTTGGCAAACCCTAACGACCCCATATCCAGAACATCCCTTCCCCCACTGCGGCAGCCACTGTCCTGGCTCTGGCTATGATCACCATCGAGCCTGCCTGGACTGTTGCCCGGCTTCCTTCCTTCCAAGTTTTTCTATACACTTCCCTCCCCATCATCCTTATGGTGGCCAGGGGAAGCTGGTAAAAACGTGAGTGGAATCTTACCACACCCTGTGAGCCATTAACAGTGTCTCCGTGCAAAATCCAATGAGAGCCAGGTGTGGTGGCACACACATGTAGTTCTAGTATGTAAGGGACAGAGATAGGAGGATTGCTGTGAGTATGAGGTCCTCCTGAACTATAGAATGAGATCTTATCTCAGAAAAACAAAGCACAGACAAAGAAAAAAAAATATCTTCAGTAAGTTCTAAGTCCCTATAGGGACCTAAAAGGCTAGGCCATCCCACATCCCTGTCCACACCGGGGACCCCAGCTCCCCTGCCACACTGTCGCTTACCAGCCATAGCTCCTGCAAGCCAGCTCTTCCTCACTACCCCTGCCTCCTCTCCCTGCATCTGCAGCATTCCCTGCCTGGAACCCTCCTGCCTACCTGCAGGCGCCTCTGTCCTTCTCGGTTTTCAGTGTGTGCTCACAAAGCAGCCTCATGGGCATTCCCACCAGGCAGCCCGAGACTCTGAGCTTCACACTCAGCGGCACGGGGCTGATGGGCAATGTCCCATACACACTTGGGTATCTCTGTGCATCTGTGTGTCTGTGTGCCCTAGTTGTTGAAGATGCGTTGTGTGTCAGTATCTGTGTATGCCTCTGTGTATCTGTGTCTATCCATGCATCTGTATGTCTTGGGTCTGCATCCATATGTTTGTATGGATCTGAGGATCTGGGTCTGTGTTTCTTGTACCCATGGCCACATATGCCTGAGAAAGAGAGAAATGGGGGGAGGGAGAGATAGGAAGAGAGGGAGGGAGGGAGGGAGGGAGGGGGAGGGAGGGAGGGAGGGAGGGAGAGTGAGTGAATGAGAGAGAGAGAGAGAGAGAGAGAGAGAGAGAGAGAGAGAGAGAGAGAGAGAGAGAGATCCATCTACCCTGTGCCAGGGACATTATAAGCCCCAGTTACTTTCACAAAGAAAAGTGTCGGGTATGTATTAGTGGCCAAATGACATTTGTTGAATTATTGAAGATAGGTAAGAAAGCATTTGCTGAGACTGATATTTAGGCTGAGGCCTGAGTAATGAGGGGATAATGAGGCCAAGGGAGGAATGAAGGTGGGCACTGCCGACACATTCCAGAAACAGGGAAGGTCCACATGGCTAGGACCTAATGGAGCCCACGCCCTTTAGTGAGGAGACAGAAGGGAGCCTTCCAGCCTCCCTGACTATGCTATCCTGAGGCCACCTCAGGTGCCCTGTCCTAGATGTCTCCTGATCCTGGGTACTGCAGTTCTCGTGTATTACAAAGAGCAGGGGTACCAGGGTTGGCCTGAGGAGACAACACTAAGACAGATGCAAACACTATTGTCACTCATGAGCTGAGCCTGTCTGTGTATGACCTGAGCACCACACAGAGTCGGTTGAAGTCAAGGTCCACAGTGGGAAATCACCCTCTCTCAGCATCTTCAGTGGTACAAGAACCACTAGATTGGGGTTCAGAGACCTTCCTCCATCCCTGTCTTAGTTAGGATTACTATTGTGATGAAACACCATGACCAAAGCAACTTGGGGAGGAAAGGGTTTGTTTGGCTTATGCTTTCACATCACAGTTCATCACTGAAGGAAGTCAGGACAGGAACCCAAGCAGGGCAGGAATCTGTAGGCAGGAGCTGATGCAGAGGCCATGGCGGGGTGCTGCTTATTGGCTTGCTCCCCATAGCTTGCTCAGCCTGCTTTCTTACAGAACCCAGAACCACCAGCCCAGGGGTGGCCCCACCCACAACGTCTTGGGCCCTGCCACATCAATCACTAATTAAGAAAACGCCCCATAGGCTTGCCTACAGCCTGTATGAACTTCCCTCTCTGAGGCTGTTTCCCCATCTGTACAAGGACAAGTGAGATCTCTTAGCATAAACAGCCAAGTTCTACTTGTTTCCTCGGAGGAGACCCAAGGCTGAGTATTGAGGCTGAGTTTCACAGCCCCCAGCATTCCTGAGGCCCTTTTGGTCGTCGTTCAGATGACTAAAAAGAAAGTTGCTAGAAAAGCTTAAGAAAAGCTTCGGGTGTGGCTCCATCCAGGTCTCAAGGGGGATGGAGAGCCATGGGACATTTTCATCAGGGAGTGATATGGCTGGATTCGAGCCCCCAGAGCCAGCAGTACTGCTTGCCACCATTATCATGGACCCAGACTGAGTCTTCTGGATGCCTACCACCTGACCTCTAGCCCTCCATGGTAGGTTTCTCCTCTGACCACTGTGCCACCCCCAGGCCTGTGCACCTCTGCCTGGCCCTATGATGACTCAGGACAAAGCTACAGGCCTGGAGTCTGGTGTGGGGGGCTAGGGGGAAGAGGTAAGAGGAGAGAAGGCTGGTAGAATGGAGGGCTTAGGGAGCCAGACATGCACCTCATTACCCACATTTGGGGGTTCTGAGGCTATGGGACAGAGAAGCCACCTGTGACAGGTCTTCTGAAGTGAGTGAGACCTCAAGAGAAAGAGACAGCTTCGAGAGGAGGCAGAAAGGTATACGATACAAGTACCAGGGCTCTCAGGACAGGGGAGCTGGTTTCCTGGTTAATTTAAGACAGCAATGAGCTCTTTGATGCACCTCCTGTCGAGAGGTGGACTCTGTACTCTTTCTTGCTTTGGTACAAACTAAATGACACCTCTGATCAGGGGTGGGGTGGTAATGTAAGTGGTCCAGTGCTACTTCATCCATGTCTTGAGAAATTGGCAGCATCAACTCCTGGCCCCATGGAATAGTCAGTCTTGGTACCTGGAGTTGCTATGAAGGTGTCCAACAGCCAAGACTGTAGGAAAGAGAAAGGGGGTACGGCTTGGGCCTCTATGCCATCAAACATTAGAGCAAAGCTGACCTTGACCCTTGAGCAGGTCACTCATTAGCCAAATTCCCACCCACCCCACCAACCAAAGAATCACAGCCAAGGCTCCATTGAGCAGAAGAACCACCCAGCAGAGGCCTGAGCAGTGAGATACAGTAAAACAATATTGAAGTCACTACATTTGCTGGAATCTGTTACCTAACAAGAAGTATACAGAAAACCTACCAGCCTTGACAGACCTCTAATAAATGGTGTTCACTTATAAAATGATCATGAGTTTGTGACATTAATCAGAGAGGTGACTAAACAGCCTGGCATCTGACACAGAGTTGGTATTTGTTAGTTGAACATATGCTAATATGGCTATCATGGGAATATAAGGGCACAGTCTAGCCAACAGAGTGCCAACTGCAAATGGGTTGGCTTTGCGGGGTCCCCATCCAGCGATATCATTTACTCAGTGAGCAAGGTGATAGGCTCTGGAGTCACACACCCGAGTGTGTATTCCCAGTCTCTACCTCCTCGTATGGGATGAATTTAATCGGTTTCACCACCTCTTTGAGATTCAGCCTCTTCATTGGTAATGTAGAGAAAACTCCCTTATAGGATGGCTAGGACGAAGTGACTGATTCCATATAAAGCTGTTAGAACCATGCCTAATATTCTTTCATTCACATCAACTAGTGTGTGTGTGTGTGTGTGTGTGTGTGTGTGTGTGTGTGTGTGTGTGTGTTATGATCACTTTAATTATCTGAGTGAAGGAGTCTGGGACTCTGCGGAGCATTTACCCACCAACCCCACAGTTCTCCAGAGTTTTCTTGAGTGTGAGCAGCAGGAAATATTAGATAGAAGGATTTATATTGCGGAGATAAACAGATAGAAAATAAAGGATAACCTCGAGAGGGCCTGGAACCTATTCCAACGGGCCCTGATTGTCTCTGCCCCAGGGTATTTATAGAGACGCCAAGGGGTGGAGCAAAAGACCTCTCCCCCAGCACAGCCAAGTGCAGACTATCTCAGACACCTGCACTCAGGCCCGTGGTCCTGATCATCCTCTCTATGAGGAACCTGAAAATGGGCTCCCACAGGACTCCTAGGCTAAAGAAAGGAGACAGGAAGAAAAGCAAGAAGATCCTCATGGGGCAACCTCCTGAGTCCTACTGTTCGAAGCTGGTGTCCTCAGAGACTGGGTCTGCACTGGGCGCCTCCTGGCTCCCTGAGGCAGACCCTGAAGAAGTGCAAAATCCATTCTTTAATGAGCCAGGATGAGGATTTGAAGGACCCTCCCCTGAGCTCGAGCTAGGCTGGGGGTGTGGCTCAGGGATAGAGTGCTTGCCCAGCACGTGGAAGATCCAGGTTTGATCCCCAACACCAAATTAAAAGAAACAAAGACTGGGTGCAGCTCACGAACCCTAGTTGTGGTACCTTGGGGACCTACCTGTGTCATCCTGGCCTGCACCGTGACCAGCGTCACAAGGAGGATAGAGCTCACTTGCAAGCAACTGTAGTGGACCCTGTAGAGCAGTGTCCACGTCCCAACACTCCTTCTCCTCATTGCTCCAAGTGTTGAGGGAACACTGGTAACCAACTGCTCATAGCTCAAGTCATTCTTCAGAAATTACCCTCAAGGAAAACTACCACACCCAAGGCTAGGCGGGCTCCAGCATGCCCAGTGAGATACAGCTCAATGCTGCAAGGTAGGGTGACAAGTTCATCTCAGTTTCCCCAGTAATTTCCTAGTCTAAGCACCTAGAGCCCTGGGACGCCCTTGGTGCTGTACAAACTAGGTCATCCCATCACCTGACTGCTGGTGTATCCCAGCTCTGCTGCTCCTAGGGGCTGAGGCCCTGCCGCAACCGCAGCACCAATGAAGGTATTTCTCTGCCCAGTTCTGCCTACCTGCCCCTCCACTGCCTGAAATAAGTTCATCTGACAGTGTGTCTTCCTGGGACTCCCACCGAAGCCTGCACTTCCTCCAGGCCACGTACTGCGCTGGGCTGTGCTCTGCCCTGCTCCATCGACATCAGTAGCCCCGGAAGTGGATAATGCTGTCCCCTAAGACACCAAGGCTCACAGACACAGGGCTCGCTTCAGTCCTTTCCACATGCACACAGACGGCTCTGATGCCTTTGCTAGTTAACGTTTCTCCTCTACACTTTGTCCAACCGTTCTTTATCTGTCTTGAAAATAAGTCAAAGCATTTGGGATTGAATGTCTCCTCTCTTTGGCTCCTTTGGCCTGAAATCGGCAAGAAAAAGCAAGCATTTGCCCCTGACACCCGGAAGTGAGTGAGGGCATCTTCCTGGTCTGCCAGCAGAGTGGGGGTGCTAAGGGGGGCTTGGGAAGGCAGCTACAGGCTGGTCACACCCAGCACTTCCTTCTCTGTGGCCCCCTGAACTGGGTGTCTCTCCTTTCTTTGGAGGAAAGATAAGGTGCTTAGCCCTGGTGAGTAAGCAAGCCACCTGCTTTCAGCCGCAGTCACAGGGGAGCAGCTCACCCCCTCGTGTGCCCGTCCCGTTCTCCCCTAACTCTCGTTGCCCCCTTGAAGATCTAGGAGCAGCTGTTCTCAAGGGGCAAGAGTGGTGTCTCCTTCTTCCTTCCTGTCCTCTGCCCTGTCCTTATCTTGTCTTCCCACCCCTCTTCCAATAACCATTCACCTCCTGCTCTCTCTCTCTCTCTCTCTCTCTCTCTCTCTCTCTCTCTCTCTCTCACACACACACACACACACACACACACACACACACATACACACTGCTTCATCCTTCTCTCAGTTCTTTTCTCCTTTCTTCTTCTCTCTCCTTCTGGTCCATTCCGTGTGTGTATGTATGTGTGTGTGTGTGTGTGTGTGTGTGTGTGTGTGTGTGTGTGTTTGCAGAAGCCAGAGGCAGATAGAAGATACCCAGTGTCTTGTTCTCTCTGCCCTATTCCCTTGAGGCAGAGTCTCTCACTGGAACTCATGGTTTCCCAGCTAGGCTAATTAGCCAGCAATCCTCTTATCTCCCCCTTCACACAAGCGCATCCCCCATCCACCCCCACCCCCACCCCACTTCCGCCTAATGCTAGGGTTATAGGCCTGCATGGCCATGTCCAGTTTTAAATGTATGCTAAGGATCTGAACACAGGTCATGCTTGCACAGCAAATGTTCTTATCCACCAAACCATCTCCGCCATTACCCAGGTCCTTGGAGCCCTGAAAGGGGACCTGAAGCTTACGCGCCCCAGTTCTCACTGCCTCTGTTTTCTGTAAACCCGAGGCAGAGCAGACCTACTTCTCAGGATTGTCATGGGAATCCAGTGCCACTGTGTAGGTGGCAGTCTTGCCTGGGACACAGCACATAGAAGCATACCCTCTAATTCAGGTCCCATCTTTCCAAAGCGCATGACACAGGCCTGGAGCCTCCTCGAGAGGGAGAAGGTGACCCAGAAAGGTCCCCTCATCTCATTAGCTTTCTTCAATTTGCTGAGAGAGAGGCTGCCCCCCAGACTCTACCCACCCTTCTTCAACACTTCCCAGCCTTTCTCCTGGGGTTGGGAGGAACTCCTGGAATAGGCTCCTCCAGCACCAGCCATAAAGTGCCACCAGCACCATCTGGTCTACCCACATCCTCACACGGGATTTATTACCTAGTCCCTCCATTAGCATAAATAATATGGAGCTTGGTTTTCATGATGGTTTACATAATAAATAAAACAGGTCAATTGCCCACAAAACTAGTCTCTGTGAACAGTAACAGATTTAATTAGATTTATTTTACCCTGGGTTTTCTGGAGTGAGGCGGATGTCTCTTGTGCCAAGGATAAAACTTTCCCATCAACTTCTATTTCTGGGAAGGCAGCTCCCATCCTCCAAGGAGACAAGAGGGAAGGGGAAACAGAGGAAAGAGAGAGGAAAAATAGAAGATAGCCAGGAGAAGACGGCACAGGAAAAGAGAGGTGTGGACCTGAACTACCTGTCATGAGTCACCTGGTCCCTCCATCCACTAAATGAAAGGCCTCACCTGAGTGGCCCCAGCTACATGATCACACCCTGAGGGAGCCACACAGAACCTTCTACTGGCTTCTCACCACCTAAGATCATGTTTAAGACTCTCCCTACCAGGGGCTCTCCTTCCCTATAATTCTTTTATTTTTAAAGATTTATTTCATTTATTTATTATGCATATAGTGTTCTACCTGCATGTATGCCTGCACACCAGAAAAGGGTACCAGATCTCATTATAGATGGTTGTGAGCTACCATGTGGTTGCTGGAAATTGAACTCAGGACCTCTGGAAGAGCAGCCAGTGCTCTTAACTGCTGAGCCATCTCTCCAGCCCCCGGCCCTTATAATTCTTCATAACCAACTCCTTAGACCTCATAAACACCATTCCCTCCCGTTGTCTGTCTCCATGGAGACACTCAACCTCATGTCTATCTGTGCAAGGAAAGTTACCAACTGGTCTCTGCTCCCTCAGCCATCTCCTGTTGGGAACATTGTCTTAGTTAGGGTTTCTATTGCTGTGAAGAGACACTATGACTATGGCAACTCTTACAAAAGAAAGCATTTAATTGGGGTTAGCTTACAGTTTCAGAGGTTTAGTCCATTATCATGATGGTGGGACATAGCAGTGTGCAGGCAGACACGGTGCTGGAGAAGGAGCTGAGGGTTCTACATCTGCACAGGCAACAGGAAGTGAACTGTGACACTGAGTGTAGCTTGAGCATAGGAGACCTCAAAGCCCACCCCCAGAGTGACACACTTCCTCCAACAAGGCCACACCTCCTAATAGTGCCACTCCCTATGGGGGCCATTTTCTTTTAAACCATCACAAATATCCACCTCTGAACCTCTCCCTAGGGTCCCAGCCACCCTTCCTGTCTCAAGGCCTCTCATTTCCAAAGACCTTCCAGGTGGCCTCAGTGGGAGCCCTTGATGCTGTGACCTCCCAGCTCCAGTGTTCACTCTGTCTACACTTGTGCTCTCCACAGAGAGCAGAAGTTCTTGGAGATAGCCACAGTGCGGTCACTGTTTGGTCACCTGGACCAACATAGAGTTTGGCCCTTATGTTAGATCTCTATCTGAGGTACCCAACAGCCAGTGGCAGGCCATGGCTTCCAAGGTCTATGTGGTAGATTCATGACTCTGCCTGGGGTGAGCAAGCTGTGGGGTCCGCAGCCACTGAGGGACTGATGAAGAGACGGTCCTGAGGTGGACCAGCCCCAGGTCTCCATCACATGTCTCACTTTGAAAAGCTGACTTGAAGGATTTCTGTCACTACAGCCCAAAGATGGTAGCTGATAACGTCTCCTCTGACAAAGAAATTTCACTTGCAGAAATACATCCCGAAGAAAATGTTGAAGCTGGCTATTGATGTGGCCTCTTAGCAAGTCAGACTATGGCCCTCTGCGGATCTTTCCTCCCCAGAGAGAACAAGGTGATCTTCCCTCATGTCTCGTGTCTCTTCCTGTGCTGGCTGGCCTCTGTCAACTTGACACACAAACAAGAGTTATCTGAAAGGAAGGGATCTTAATTGAGAGAATGCCTCTATATGATCCATCTGTAAGGCATTTTCTCAATTAGTTACTGATGTGGAGGGCCCAGCCCATCGTGGGGAGTGCCACCATGGGCTGGTGGTCCTGGGTTCCATAAGAAAGCAGGCTGAGCAAGCATGGGAAGCAAGCCAGTCAGCAGCTCCCCTCCATGGCCCCTGCATCAGCTCCTGCCTCCAGGATCCTGCTCTGCCTTCCTCCAGTGATGAAAGCAATATGGCAGTGTCAGCCAATTAAACCCTTTCCTCCCCAGCTTGCTTTTGGCCATGGTGTTTCATCACAGCAACGGGAACTCCAAGACATCTCCCCAATAGCCTCTGTCATCAGCATGACCCCCGCTTGTCAGCGGCATCCTGCAAAAGGAGACCACATGGCCGGGAAGTAGTAATTACCGTAAGCTGGATGACCCATCATTGTATTCTAGTATGAGAGCCTCGTACGCCTCCAAGCATTTGCTCTGAACACACCCACCGATGTCTTCCCGAGCTCCTTCCCTGGGCAGCTGTACCACCTCACCTCCAGACTCTGCTAGAGGTGCCAGCTCCTTCAGGCCAGACAGAGACCACCAGAGGAGCCTCTTGGAAGCAGGGTCCATCCTTCTCCATTAAGTCCCCAGAAATTCGAGTCCCCTCTAGCTGGCCCCATCCTCCTTACACCCTCTTCCAATTTCCACTCACTCTTCACTGTCCTACCCTGTGCCCTCCAGGATGGTGAGCAAGGTTATTGGAGACTGGAGGCAGCAAGGGAAGCTCTAAAGAGTACCCTTCAGCCACCGTAAACTAGGGCCCCCCGGCATACAATCCCAGAACACACATGAACATGACCTTGAGTAGGTCTCCTGCCTGGCTTCTGCCTGCTCCACAAGGCAGCGGTCAGTTCAACTCAGTCCAGGCCCAACAGAGGGAGGCACAGGGAAGAAAGGACTCTCCTCCTAGTACTCCAATCCTTACTTCTCCTCCCAGGCTTGGTCACTTTCCAGGATAGTTGAGAAAGGAAAGCCGGGAGCTAGGAGAAAGGACTTTGCCAAGATCACACACCAGCCAGGCTGAGCCAAAAGGCTTGCAGGGAATGCCGACGAGGCTGTACCTGCAGAGAGACTTGTGATGTTCCAGGTAGGGTGATTCAGGCTCCGCTCTAGTCCTGCCGTGACCCTGATGCTGCCACTGCCCTGTGGCATCCTCCCCACAAAGGTTAGCTCAAGGAGACCAGCAGGATGCCTATCTGTGCAGTGGCAGTCCTGTGGTGGCAGGAAGTTACTTGATTGCCCTGAGATAATTTCAGGAATGAGGGGAGGAAGCCAAGGGCACCAGCCAACCCCAGCAGCTTCCTTTGGGGTGCTTGTCTCTGCAGAACGGTGCATCCTTCTTAGCCATAGCTCTGCTGACTCCTCAGGGGCACTCGGCCTGTGAGGGCCTGAGCTGGGTGGTAGGAAAAGGCAAGGAAGGCTTGGGGTAAGAAAGAAACTGGCAGAGTGGGGTCTCTGGGCTGGCAAACCTGGATAAATCACCCATTCTTCCCACCTCTAACACATTCCTAGACTCTCTTCAGGGCAATTAAGGGTACAGAATATCCCGGTTTGGACTTCTTCAGTCCCGTCTTCTCTGTCCTTGTCAGCACAGCTGGCTCAACATCTGGAGGCCTGACCCTTTTTCTGGAGTAGAGTTTCTTCTCTAGGCTCTCAAAAGACATGGGCTATCTCTTCCACCAGATTCCCCGAGGCTGTGAACTGTCCCCTGGGTACCTCAACAAAATCCCTTCATGTTATTCCTTATGGTAACTAGCCAGCCAGGCCCAGTCAAGAGTGACATGAAAAGCAAGGTAGAACATGAGTGTCCTTGTTTGAAATCAGATAGAAAAATGGTGACCAGAGAGACTGAATAATACCCACTTTAATTATGGCTAAACACCTGATTTACGTAGAGATTCTTTTCATTCAAAACTGGAAAGGAAAAAAAAATCGGTCATGGTGGTACACAGCTGTAATGCTGGCACACTCAACTTAGGCAGGGATGTTGTGAGTTTGAGGCTAGCCTAGGCTACTTTGCAAGAATCTGTCTCAAAAATACAAGCACAAACCTGGCGATGGGAAATTCCAGCCAGGCACGTTTTAGGTGCTGTGGTACAGAATGGCAGCCAAGTCGCTGCATCCCAGGAAGGGCTCTCTATGAGAACAACTCCCTGAAGGAAAAGCAGAAGGCATTTTTTAGAATGGCCTTCACTTTTGCTTTGACCTGTTTTTTTTTTAATTGACCCATCTTTCCTCTGTCCCCGCCTTTCCTTTTCCAGAGTGCCATGTGTATCACTTAAATTTTCCCCTCCCTCGGGTGACTTTCTGGGTGTTATGGCAGATGAATATTTGACTTCATGAAATTTGTCTATACTGTTTGTGAAAGGGGCTGTACCATTTTTGGTCTCTGATCTGCACATACCAGCGTGCCAGAGTTTCTACAGCCTCACCAGCACATGGTATTATCAGTTTACTTTTTTTTTTTATAACCTTAGAGTTCTAGTAGGTCTGGAGCAGTCTACCACAGTGATTTTACAAAACATCCCCTTAAAACAAAAGATGAAGCAATGAAGTGATAAGACGCCACCAGCTTGATTTGAAGTTTGTCACATGACCAGCTCTGGTCAGTGGTTTTGAGGCCTCAGCGACGACAGATGAGTCTTGAACCTCAGCTTTTGTGTGATGGTGTTCCTTCTTGCCTGCCAGTGAACTTTGACCTCTGTCATGTCTTAGGTGGGCACTGGCTCTGAATGAGACATGGAGCCATTCCAATTAACACATAAGCCCACAGCCTGAGACAAAAGCACCCCAGCCAATCTTCAGACTATGAATCAGACTATGAGCCTCAGAATCAAACTTATATTTCTCATGACATTTTGGGCTGTTTGTTACACAGTTTACCATGGCACAGTTACACAGTAGCTCACTAATACACCAGACAGCTCAAGAGTATTTCAAAGTTGCATTTTTATGAGTCAAATGGATAAGATTATTTTCATATTCAATAAACAGAATTTAAAATGGAAGAAAATCAGTGCCAAAACAAGAAATCTAGATTTAAAAGGATCTTATTGGCTGAAAAGCAGCAACAATAAAGCAGAAAGCTAGATAAGGAAACATTGTAATAATCCATCTTCATTTTAATCCTGTAAGGATTGAAAAACAACGTAGTGCAGAAATATGGAATTAGTGATGTAGAGGTTAAACTTTAAAAGTTGCCCCAGATTGCAAAATAAAAAGATATTAAAACATGAAAGCAGGAAAAGCGCTTGCCATACAAATGTGAGCATCTGAGTTTGGATCCCCCAAACCTTCAGAAAGCTGTGCACGGTACTGCATGTCTGCAATCCTGTGCTCTGACCTAAAGGAGGGAGGTGGAGACAGCTGTCCTGGCATACACAGCTATATGTCTTGTCTCATGTCAAGATAGGAAGGCAAACACTGACACTTGGGGCTGTCTTTTCACCCTCACATGTAGGCTGCGGCACACTCATACACAGCAGAGTGCACACATGAAGATTAAAAATACAAAAGAAAACAAAGAAATAATGAATAAGGAAGACAGATGGCTGAGATCCCATCTACTAATAATCAGTATTTCTAAAGTGCTGTGGGATGCTCTGTATGCTGTGAATGTGTTGCTCTGATTGGTTGATAAATGAAATGCTAATTGGCCAGTAGCCAGGCAGGAAATATAGGCAGGGTAAGCAGAAGAGGAGAATTGTGGGAAGAGGAAGGCTGAATCAGGAGTTGCCAACCAAACACAGAGGAAGCAAGATGTGAAGGCAGAACTGAAAAAAAGTTACCAAGCCACTATACTAAAGCACATCCAAATAGTGAACTAAAGCAACAATTGAAGATATAATAGAAGAAATGTGTCATGTATTAAAAAAAAACCATGGATCCCAGGACTGGAGAGATGAACCCATGCTTAACAACACTTGCTGCTGTGACAGAGGCCCTGAGTTCTGTTCCCAGCACCTGTCTCAGGCAGCTCACAACCAGCTGTAACTCCAGCTGTGGAGGATCCAATGCCCTCCTCTGCACTCCTCAGGCACACGCCCTCGCTCACGCACAGTTACACATAATTTTAAAATAAAAACAAATCTTTAAAGAAGGCAAATCCACAGTTTGAGATGAACCACTAAATAGCAGACAAAAAATTCTGAAAACTATAGTATTAAGGCTTAAACACATCCCAGCTCTCTCTCCTTTCAGGTGCTGGAGATCAAACCTGGGCCCTCACACATGCTCAGCACAAGTCCACCGCTGAGCTACATCCTTGCTCCCAAATCTAATTTTAAAAAATATTTTTATTATTTGTGTGTGTGTGTGTATGAGAGAGAGACAGACAGACAGAGAGAAAGGCATCCTCTGGAATAGGAGTTATAGCAATTGTGAGCTGCCTGATGTGGGTGCTGGCAATGGAACTGGGGTCTTCTGCAAGTAACTACTGAGCCATCTCTCCAGCAGCCCCCCACCCCTGCCATTTAAATTTTTAATAGAAAAAGAAATGATTGCTTCTAAGAAACTGTCTCAAAGAGCAGCACTGAGGGTCCCTGCGCACCTGCAGCATGGCCAGTCTGCTCTGAAGGAGAAGGTGATTCATATCAGGTTGTGACTGTGGCCCCGATCATCCACTGTGAGGTAGTTCAGTCATTCCCATGTCAGTTGTATGTTGAAATGTGTTGAATATGTTGACTCTAATCGAATATGTTAATATCATCTGTTCCCTTTTTTACCGTGGGCATCAGAGCATTTAGATTGTGTTCATAGCCCACGTTGTGTGTTTAACAGAAAATGATGGCCCTGAAAAGGGCGTGGCAAACTGGGAGTCAGAGATCACATCAGCTTTCCACTTGCTTTGTAAGCAAATCTCTCTGGGACATCGCCACACTCATCCATGGGTGTACCAGGCTTTCTTCTGGCCACCAACCAGCTCCCAAATCATGACATGGAGACATTATTAGTTAGGAATAATTGCCCTTAGTTTAGCTCTTATTTTAATATATTTCTCTTTATCTATGTTTTGCCTCAGGGATTTTTACCTTTCTTTCTGTATATCTTCCTTGCCTGCTGTCTCCATGTCTGGCTGGCAGCTGCCTGACTTCTGGCCCCAGGCATACCCCTCTCTTTCTCCCTCTTCTTCTCTCCCTTCTCTACATTTCTCCTCCTACTTATTCTCTCTGCCTTCCAGCCCCGCCTTTCCCTCTGCTGCCTAGCTATTGGCCACTCAGCTTTTTATTAGAACAATCTGGTGCCTTAGGCAGGCAACGTGAAACAAATGCAACACATCTTTATGTAATTAAACAAATACAGCATAAAGAAATGTAACACTCGGCCGGGCGGTGGTGGCGCACACCTTTAATCCCAGCCCTCGGGAGGCAGAGCCAGGCGGATCTCTGTGAGTTCGAGGCCAGCCTGGGCTACCAAGTGAGCTCCAGGAAAGGCGCAAAGCTACACAGAGAAACCCTGTCTCAAAAAAACCAAAAAAAGAAAAAAAAAAAAGAAATGTAACACACCTTTACATCGTTAAAATAATATTCCACAACACATGGGAACAAATGTTGTCGTCTGTCACATGCTGATGGCAGAACGGACAAGCTTCAGTGGAGGCCAAAGGTGGGAAAGGCAGGAAATGTGTGTCACCTCGTAGGTCACAGAGTGTGCTCGCCTCTGCCCAGAGTCACAGATGACACTGAAAGACGAAGTCAGAATTTCAAGCTGGGTTGGAGATTAAAATGTTGGATAACTTCACAACAGTGTCAAAGTCTCGATTATGGGTTTTTATGGTTGGGTTTGGGAGTGGGATGGGGGTTTTGCTTCCTTCTCTTCCTTCCTTCCTCCCTTTCTTTTGGTAGAACTGGGCGCTAAGCCTAAGACCTTGCCATATCTCAGCCCCGCCCCCTTCCACTTTTATTGTTGTTGTTGTTGTTTTGAAACAGGGTTTCCCTAAGATACCCAGGATGGCCTTGAACTCACTCTGTAGCTAAAGCAGGCCTCGAACCTGTGACCATCCTGTCTCAACTTCCCAAGTGGCTGGATTATAAGCCTGTGCCATTCATGCTTGTTCAAATGAGTAGAGATGTCCTTCATTCCTTCTTGATGAAAGCCTGGCATGGAGAAGAGCTGATGGAAGTGGACACTTTCATCCATGTCTGTAGAGTGGGAGTGCCCTGCCCTTCTGGGTGGCCATCAGTAGCACCACTCTAGAGTTCACAGGTAGGACCTACAGCCATGTATGAGTGTGAAAATTCGGGACCTTTTTGTTTATTTATCTACAAATACCTTTGTTGTAATTGTGTGTGTACACATGTGTGTGGAGGCAGGAGACCCCCAATCTACTCTTCCTCTGTTTCTGTTCAGAAAGGAGCAGTCCTCCCATGGATATCAACAAAGCATGGCATATCAAGTTGAGATATGACTAAGCACCTCCCCTTGTATAAAGGCTGGGCAAGGCTGTCCAGTATGAGGAGTAGATTCCCAAGACCCAACCAGAGCTTTAGGGACAGCCCCTGCTCCCATTGTTAGGAGTCCCACAAGTAGACCAAGCTACAAACTGTCACGTATATGTAGAGGGCCTAGGTTGGTCCCATGTAAGCTCCCTGGTTGTCGTTCAGACTCTGTGAGTTCCTGTGAGCCAGGTTAGTTGTTTCTGTTGGTTTTCTTGTGATGTCCTTGACCTCTCTGCCTCCTACAATCCGTTCTCCCTCTCTTCAGCAGGATTCCCCAAGCTCGGCCAAATGTTTGGTTGTGTGTTTCTGCATCTGTTTCCATGAGTTACTGGATGAAGGCTCTCTGATGACAATTGGGGTAGTCACCAATCTGATCACAGGAGAGGGCCAGTTCAGGCTAGGTATCCACTATTGCTAGGAGTCTTAGCTGAATCATCCTTGTAGATTTGTGGGAGTTTCCCTTGTATCAGTTTTCTACCTGACCCTGATGCCCCTCCTTTCCAGTCATCTATTTCAGTACTCCCCCTCCATCCACCCCCTAATCCAGTCCTTCAAGTTCCCATCCTCACTTGACCCCAGTCCACCCAGGAGATTTCTATTTCCCCTTTCCAGGGAGATCTACATGCTCCACCCTTTAGGCCCTCCTTGTTACCTAGACTCTCTGGGTCTGTGGATTGTAGCATGATTATCCTTTACATCTACTATCCACTTATGAGTGAGTACATACCATGTTTGTCTTTCTGGGTCTGGGTTACTTCACTCAGGATGATTTTTTTCTCGTTCCATCCATTTGCCTTCAAGTTTTCTGATGTCATTGTTTTTAACAACTGAGTAATACTTCATTGAGTAAATATACCACATTTTCTTTATCCATTCTTTGGTTGAGGGGCATCTAGGTTGTTTCCAGATTCTGACTATTACAAACAAAGCTGCTATGAACATAGGTGAGCAAATGCCCTTGTGGTATGATTGAGCATTCTTTGGGTATATGCCTAAGAGTAGTATAGTGGGTCTTGATAGTAGATTAATTCCCAATTTTCTGAGAAACTGCCATATTGATTTCCAAAGTTGGCTGTACAAGTTTGCACCCCTACCAGCAGTGAAGGAGTATTCCCCTTTGTCCACATCCTCTCCAGCATGAGCTGTCACTTGTGTTATTGATCTTAGCCATTCTGACAGGTATAAGATAGAATCTCAGAGTCATTTTGATTTGCATGTCCTGATAACTAAGGATGTTGAACATTTCTTTAAGTGCTTCTCTGCCATTTGAGATTCTTCTGCTGAGAATTCTCTGTTTATGGACCTTTATTTTTACCAACTCTAACTAAAATGCTGTTTCCCTTGGTTATGAATGTGGGCGTAACCTCCAGTAAGACCCAGATCTGCATCAATCTGGGTATATGAGACATAATAAGACCTACAGCACTTTACAGATGTGATTGAATCAAGAGTATTGAGATTGAGAGATGATCTGGATGATCTTGGCACCCAATGTGGGGCAACTCCATCCACATTAAACCGAGAGAGCTTTAAAAAAAAGTTCTAAAACGGAGCCAAGAGCAGCTTCCTAGTTCATGCCTCTCATTTGGGCTATGATACAGAGACGCATACCCTGGCTGCAGCATGCATGCTTGAGCTGCAACATGGTGTATTCCCATTGACTCACAGGGCCTGTAATATAAGCACACACTGCATGGCAGGTTTAAAGCTTTTGCTCAGACAAATAAAAAGGCTAAAAGATACACACTAAAAAGAGGTCCAAACAAAAGAAAACCTCTAAATAGGTTCCAATATGTTTTACAATATGTGTAGGCTTAAGAAAGAAATAAAAATGGTATGGACAGTTATAGAAAGTAATAAATAATTTAAAAATAATATAATAAAGTCTTTAAAGAGAGAAGTAAAATAATAAAAAAGAATAAGCCTCATAGAGATGGAAAATACACGGGGAGTCTGGATCCTGCATGTTATTGTGTTGATTTTAAATTTTTTGATGGCTGATAGGCAAGAGACAGTGTTGGGAGACATGGGATTGAAAAAGAGACTGATGAAATATTTTAATATTTCAAGAACGCCTTAACTTTAAAACAGACATCAAAAATTATATTTGTAAAATGGAACTTAAAAGATGCATTGCTTTGGGGAAGTGGTTTTGCTTTTGTTTCCATTGGAAACAAGAGGCTGTGAATTTGTTCCGGTTAAGATGGAGCAGGTTTGATCAAGTGAGACCTCTCGAACCTTGACAGGTGATATCTATCACAAAAGGTTATAGCTGGTCTTTGCAAGACCCGGCCATTATCTCACCAAGGACCTTCCAGAAGGAGGCAGGAGAGCTAAAGTCTGAAAAGAAGCTATGATGATAAATGCAGAGACCCAGGTAATGATGGACTGTGAGCCATAGAATGCCAGCAGGCTCTGGCTGGTGGAAGAAACAAGAAAAGATCCTCCCCTAAGGCTCCAAAAGGAGCACAGGTCCACAGAAGCCTAGGTGTTAGCCCTTCATGCTGGTTTTGACTTCTAACCCCTCAAACCCAAGTGTGTGGTACTTTATCACAGTAGCCCTATGGCAGGAAAAATATAATAATAATAATGATGATGATGATGATGATGATAATAATAATAATAATAAACAGTAGAACTCACACCTCGTCCCCAATCAAATCTCACTTCAGCTATTGCCGGGAACTCAAAACACTGCTTCCGGTCACCCTTAAACTTTTAGTTGTTAGTAGACAGGCAGCTAGATCTCAATATTAAGTATATTAATAAAAGTGTGCTGATAGCACCATATCAGACTTTTAATGGTCTAATCATTAACAATTTTACTTTTCTATTGCTGTGGAATGTTCTTTCTGTATGCTGTGAATATGTGTTGCTACTATTGGTTAATTTAAAAAAGCTGTTTTGGCCTATGGCAACACAGGATATAGCCAAGAGGAAAATCCAAGAGGGATACAGGGAAAGAAAGGCAGAGTTGGGGAGACGCTGTGAGCCTCCAGAAGTACAAGATGTAATAGAACACAAGTAAAGTCACAAAATGCATGGGGATACATAGATTAATAGAAATGGGTTAATTTAAGATGTAATAGCTAGATAGCAATAAACCTGAGCCATAGACCAAACAGTTTGAGTTTGTAATTAATATTTAGCCTCAGGGTGATTATTTTATAAAAATGGCTGCTACCTGGGTGGGCCTGAGTGGGACCAAGAAACTTCAGTCTACATTTTATCCTATGTCTTTTTTTTTTTTTTTTTTTTTTTTTTTTTTTTTAAATTGTGTGTGAGGAGTCAGAGAAAAACTCTGTGAAATTGGTTCTCTCCTTCCATCTTTACATGGGTTCTGGAGACTGAACTCAATTGGCCAGGCTATGTGTCATCCTAGGTCCTTTATTTTATGTCCTTGATTGAACTCCAGGAATCCACCAGCTTCAGACTGAGGCTCCCCTTGGTGGCACAATTACCGTGAGAATCTACGATGTGGCCAGGCCCTGGCTTTATTTGATTAGTCCTCTACAGAAGGCTAATAAAGAATTTTACAGCTATCTTATCACCCCAGGATAAAAGTAACATCTTTACCTCGGTTTCTTTTGCACCCGTGAACGGCATTCTCAGAGGGTAAATGCCAAGCTGGGTCAGAGGGCATGTGTATTATTTATTTTATGTTTTCTGCCCAAAAGCCTTTGATAACACCTATGCTGTGTGAGCACACCCCTCCTCCTCCTCCTCCCCCTCCCCACCACTTGATGTTCCCTGACTAAACAAGTGAGAATTATCTCACTGTCAGCTTTCTTGTTATGGCCCTAGTTATTAGAAAGTTTAAAGTGTATTCTGGGGGCTGGAGTGATGGTGTGTACAGATAGCTCTTGCACAGAATCTGAGTTTGACTCTCAGCACCCAGATCAAGTGACTCACAGCTGCATGTAACTCCGGCTGCAGAGAGGTCAGATACCTCTGGCCTCTACAGGCATCTACGCGCATGCGTACATTGTCACACACGCAGACTCAGAGCCACGCATACATGTAATTAAAAATTACAAAATGAATAAATCTAAACATATTTTCTCTTTTTCTCCATTCTTAATGGTGGGAACAAAAACATACCTAAAACCAAAGTTTCTAGAAAAACCATTTGCTCTTGACATTCTTGTGCGGCTCCTCAAACTTGACCTTGGCCTTTCTCAGGCCTTGCACTTAAGAGCTGGGCCTCTAAAGAGCCCTGCTGACAGCAGTTCTGCCCAAGGGGATATCCAGAGAGTGCCTTGTGGGCATGAGGTGATTGTGGGTACAAAGTTTCACGAAAGGCTTGGTCTTGGACCTCTTGACAATTTTCCCCAATAGTGGTCAATTCCAGCCACCAGAGCGCAGAGACAGGATCTGTCTGAAGTGTTGACGTCAACGTTCTCCTTGACAACGGCTTTGCTTTGGGAGTAGCATCCAAAGCTTTGGCTTATTCTGACTGTTACAGACTTCAGCTTTGTCTCTTTCGTTCACTTTCATCTCAGATACTTTCCGTTTGCACGTAGACCGAGTGATGAATCTTGTCTCCCATGACTTTTGCAATTTTTATCTTCGAGAGAAGCTTGTCTGATCCGTGTGTATATCTCAGACCTTAGTGTGTTGCAAAAACTGAGGAGTTTCTATAGGCTTGTGTGTGTGAACATGTTTGAGTTTACTTGGGTGCACACATGTGTGCCTGTGCTTATGTGTGTGAGAGCCTATGTGTGTAGAGGCCTCTCTCAGTCAGGGTTACTATAGCTGTGATGAAACACCATGACCATAGCAACCTGAGAGGAGAGGGTTTATTTCACCTTTGCTTCCACATCACAGTTCATCATGGAAATCAGGACAGGAACTCAAGCAGGAACCCGGAGGCAGGAGCTGATGCAGAGGCCATGAAGGGGTACTGCTTATTGGCTTGCTCCCCGTGGTTTGTTCAGCCTGCTTTCTTATAGAACCCAGGACCACCTGCCAAGGGATGGCATCACCCACAATGGGCTGAGCCATTCCCACTAATTAAGAAAACGCCCTACAGGCTTGCCTTCAGCCCAATATTATGGAGGCATTTTTCTCAGTTTAGGTTCCCTCCTCTCCAATGATTCTAGCTTGTGTCAAGTTGGCATAAACTAGCCAGTACAAGGCTACAGGCCAATCTCCCATGTTGTTCCTCAGGATGTCATCCACATTGTCTTTTGAGACAGGGCCTCTGACCTGCCTGGAGCTCACCAGGCAGGCTGAGTTGGCTGCCATTGAGATCTAGGACACAGCCCTGAGTAAGACAAGTCCAAAGGCAGTTGAGCTGAGCGTAGTGACTCACACTTGTAATCCAGGCACTTTAGGACAGAGGCAGGGGGATTGCCACAAATTCAAGGTCAACCTGGGCAACACAGTGAGACCCTGTTTCCAAAAATGCCAAACAAATGATAACAACAGAAAGAAAATAAAGAAAAACAGATACGACATAATAAGAATGCAAAATTACAAGACCAGTTTTGTAACCACTACAACTGCCTTAAATTTCGCTACTGAAAAAAAAAAGAGTCTGGCCCTAGGTTCAAAAGCAAACCATTTAACTATATTCTGGCTCAAGAATAGTCAGATAAGTCATTCTTCTGGGGTAAGAGGCTTCTAGGACCCCTCTCAGACACCAAAATCTGGAAGCCCCTTATGTTATTAGATGGCATGGTGGTTCCGAGTAATGTAAACACATGCTTCAAGTCCTAGCTCCCCCACTTAGCACAATGGCTGCCATGTTAATGCTGTGTCGAGGGTCCTGATGCTGCACCGCTTAGGAGCAATGGCCAAGAGTCTGTCCATGCTCAGCATAGGCACACCTGCCTGTCACAGTCCAGCCATGTTGCCTGAGTTCACCGTACAGAACCTGTGAAAATAGAGGCCCGTTTGGAACCCAGGGAAGCCTATCCAAGAGCCTGGAAACACATGTCAGCCCCTAAAACAATCCAGTCATGACCTAGGAATGAAGTGCAGTGGGTTGGAGTTCAACCCACAGCACCCCAAAACGGCAGCCAAAGCCAACAGCTCATAGGTCATAGGTACACTTTCAGACGGGTGGTGAAAGACTGAGAATCGAACGCGTGATGTTGTGGAAAATAATCACTTGCTTAAAGAGGGAAAATAATTTGATCTTCAACTGACCTTCACCTAGATAAATGCCAGAGGAATGAGGAAACTCAAATTACTAAAATTAGGAACCAGAAGAAAATATGGGTGAATATTTGTCTGGCTTTGAAGGGGGCAGGTATTTCTCTGCACCACATTTATTTATTTGTTTGTTTGCTTATTTTAATAAGGCACAGAGGAAACAACAGCAAGCCTAAAACATAAAAAAGCAAACCATGTGTCAATCAAACTCTCATGGACACCATTAAGAATCAAACAAGCAGGAGTCTGTAACATATACAGAAGCAACTAACAAACCAATAAAGAGACCTGAGAAGCCCATTAGAAAAACAAGCAAGGGACATAAATAAGAAATTTACAGTGGAAAACTATGAATAGGCAATAAATAGATGGGGAAAAAAACCTCAACATCACTAGTAATAAAAGAAATTGAAATTAAAACAGTGAGATGTATATTTTGCCTGTCATTTTAACCAAGCTTTTTAAAAATCATAGTGCTTAGGGCTGGCAAAGGTTCAGAGGCAAAGAAACTTCTCTTCTAGAGTGGGAGGAAGTCTTGTCATAAGCGTTCTGCAAGGCCATTTATTTAGATGGATCTAAAGCTTGAAAATGCCCACAGCCTTTGATGAGACAATTCCATTTATAACACTTTTTCCTAAGGATATAATTAGAGATATGTACAGATTTTATTTCCAAGGAGGTTCTGGGCAGCATAATATAGAACAACAATAAATAAATAAATAGATAGATAAATAAATAAATAACAGCCTAAAGATGTAAACAATTTATTTACAATCCTCAACTCTGGGGGATTTGTTAAACGGATTATAGTGGATTAATATGATGGACTGATAATACAATCATTAAAAATCTTTCCCAAATCACATTTGATTTTAAGGGAAATTGCCTAAGGTGTAAAGTCGGGTGGAAACGAAAAGAATGCTTGACAGCATCGATTGTTCTCTGATGGATTCACAAATAAGTCCGCTCAGCTCCCCTCCCATGCCTCCTCCCACCTCTGGCCTCAGCTCCTGGCTGCCTCCTAGGGAGCTGCTTGTCTTCCCAGCATAGCACTCTCTCCCTGCAGTACCACCTTTGCCGGGCACCGCCCCTTCCAGGGCACCGCCCCTTCCACGGCCACCACGACCCCAAGAGGCTTCCATGGTCAGGGCGTACAAAATCATCTAGGATGAAGCTTAAATCAGGACTCCCAAGTTCTAGAACCCCAGTCTGGAAAAGCTAACCGAAGAACCCCTGGGTTCCCATGACCAAGCCACAGGAGGTAGATCTGGGAACTAGGATTACAGAAATGACCAGATCCAGGAGTTCAGTTCATGTCCTTGCAAACCTACCTCCACTCCGTCGCTCATCTGCGTCTGCAGGTGCGTTGACTTCAGAGAACTGTCTCTTTTTCACTTAGTCCAATTTAATAGTTTCTGGAAAGTTCCTGATTGATTCGATATCTTCATTTGCCTTCTGAGGGGCTAGATCAGTGAATACTCTCTCTGACAGGCAGCTCCATTTCCATCATGAGCATGGGCTGGGTGTAACTCAGTAGAGTGCTGGCCTAGCATGGGTGGAGCCCTGGGTTTTATTCTTAAGCTCTGAGCCTTAATAACACTGGTAACACCATCATCCCAGGAAACTGGGCATGTGACTTGTCCTCTAATCCTAGTACTTAGTGGGGACAGACAGGAGGATCAGTAGTTGGTTCAAGGTCACCCTTGCCTATGTAGAGTTCAAGGCTAGCTTGGACCATGAGACTCTGCCTCAACTTCTTTAAAAATAGCCAGGCCTGGTGTCACACAACTTTAATTCCAGCACTTGGGAGGCCAGGGAGGCAGGGTTCTGAGAGTTTGAGGCCAGCCTGGTCTAGAGTGAGTTCCAGGCCAACCAAGGTTATATAGTGAGACCCCATCTAAAAGACATTTCTTTAAATAATCAAGTTAAAATCATGGGGGATGAACCTGAAGATGAAGCATGCCTCTTATCCCCAATAAGGACCTGGGGCCAGGCAGACAGGACTTACTCCTCTCTTAGGGTAGGGGTGGGGGCTGCCAGGGTAGTGTTCCTGATACCCACAGGGATTTGTGGTCAACTCACTCTTCCTTTTTGCCTCCGTCTTATTCCTCATCTCAGGCTCATACACACAGGAATCCAGGGCCTGGACCAGAGGGAGATCTCAGTTAAAATTCCCAGGCTGTGCTCAACCTCACCTTGTTCCTCTGGTCCCAGGCTCTGATAGCCAGCTTCCTGTGGTTTCAGTCTTCTGTGGGCCAAGTGCTCTAGGGACTTAACATGCTTGTAATCAGCATGGCCCAGCCAGCCAGTGCCATGCACATCAGACACACCGGCTGGCATGTTTCTGGCTCTTTAAGTATCCAGCCATCTTAACAGGAGTGGTCTATATCTTCATCATGAGGCCTCAGCCCTCAAGCCCCAGCATTATCCAAAAGCCCTGGAGGGTCAAGCCAGATGCTCGTGATGATGCTCAAATCTGATGTTGCCTGCCCAGGGGAGCCCTGTCCATCTGTGCAGAAGAACGGGGATAACTGCGAGTGCTTGGTCCTACCGAGTGGCCGTGAGGAGGAAAGCACAACATGCTCCATGCCCACTCAGACGGCTCCAGTGGTTTTTTTTTTGTGCGCGCGCGTGCGCGCGCACGCGTGTGTGTGTGTGTGTATGTGTGTGTGTGTGTGTGTTAAGTGTGGATATTTATATGCATGTTTGCATGTGTGAGGGCACACATGTATCCACAGGGGGGAAGGGCTGAGGCTGACACTGAGTGTCTTCCTCTATCACTTTATATGTTGACGCAGAGTCTCTCACTTGAACCTAGAGCTTGCTGATATTCCTAGGGTAGCAGGCCAGCTTGTTCCAGGGCCTCCTGTCTCTGCTTTCCAAGTGCTAGAATTACAGGTGGGCTGTCACACCTGTCACACATTTGCATAGGTGCTGAGGACCTCTAGTCTTCACATTTTTATGGCAAGTGTCTTACCCACGAGCCATGTCCAGGAAGACACAAGTTCAAGGTCAGCCTTGAACTAGCTACATCACGAGACCCTGTCTCCAAACAAAACCAAACTAAAAAACAAGGGTATGGAAATCTGACCCTCATACACTGCTAGTGAGAATGTAAAAGTGTAGTCACTGAAGAAAACAGTTTGGAAGTTCCTCAGAAAGTCAAACACAGAGTTACCATACTGCCTAGCAAGTCTACTCTTAAGAGTATTCCTAAAAGAAATAGAGGAAGGTGTTCAAAGCCTTGCAGATAAACGTTCAAAACAACACTATTTACAATAACCAAAAAGTATAAACCACCCAGGTTGCTATCCAGTGATGAGTGGGTAAGTAAATGTGGAGTATTCTTACAATGATTTATTGTTGAGCTATTAAAAAGGAGTGTTGTTACATGCTACTGCCAGGATGAACTTTGAAAGCAATATGCTAAGTGAAAGAAGCCAGCCACAAACAACAAAGATTGTATGTAGCTGAAGTTTTCCTGTGTCCCACCCAGCCGGCAGCCACTCAGACCCAAGTAAACACACAGAGGCTTATATTAATTAAAACTTCTCAGCCATTAGCTCAGGCCTACCACTGACTAGCTCTTACACTTAAACTCAGCCCATTTTTGTTAATCTATATGTTGCCACGTGTTCCGTGGCTTTTCCTGTGTGCCATTACATGCTGTCCCTGGATGGTTGGCATCTCCTGACTCAGCCTTCCTCTTCCCAGAATTCTCTTTGTCTGCTTATCCCACCTATACTTCCTGCCTGGCTACTGGCCACTCAATGTTTTATTAAACCAGGGTACAAAAGCGTTATCCCACAGCAATTGTATGATTCCTTTTATATGAAATATCTTGAGTAGGCAGATCCATGGAAATCATTCCAGTGATTGCCAGAGATGGGGGAAGAGGGAAGAAGGAATAACAGTATAACGGGAAGGGGGAATACCAATGTTGGGAAACACAGTAGTAGTAGTAAACAATTAGCAAATATGTTTCATGCCATTGAATTATATACCACAAAATAATTAAAATGACAGCATTTATATTATGTATATTTTGCTACAATAAAAATAACTGAAGAGAGAGAGATAATGTCAATGGAACCTGTAGTCATGAACCTGGTCCCCAGCAAGTGTGACAGGAGCTGTCTCTGATTGGTACCTAAAAACCCTCATGTGCTAGACAGCTTTCCGTGCTGTGACTGGATTGCTGAGAAAACCAAAGAGCAGAGGGGGTTTAGGCTGGCAGTCTCAGGGAAGACTGGCTGCCTGGCTTCAGGCCTAAGATGGAAAAGAACATCATGGGAGGAGCCGGTGGAGGTGGAGGCTGCTCACCACGGGCATTCAGGAAAGGGACCAAGAACGCCTGTTCTGTCAGGCTTCCTCCTCTTCTTACATCTGAACCCCCAGCCGAAGAGATGGTGCCACCCATATTTATGGCAGGTGTTTTACACCCTCAACTACTGCACCACATGTCAGTTGTCTCTGAAATGCCCTCACAGACACATCCAGAAATGTCCTTTCCTAGTCTTCCAGGTATCTTCCAATCCAGTCAAGGTCAATCACTCCACCCCCACATCAACGCCCACCTGATACCATAAGGTCAAACATACAGGGGCTTTCCTAAACAGTAGACTTCGGTCATAGGGCAAGGACTAAGGACCAATAGGACACTAAGGACCCCGGGAGGTCCAGTTCTCACCTAGGACAGACTGGAGACTGACAGGACTCAATGGGCCCAGCAGCTTCTTTGATACCTTTCTCCACACCTGTACCTCCACAGCGCGCCCCCTCCCTCCTGAATCTCACCACAGGCAAGAAAAGAAAAGAGAAGAAATGTTTGCTCCAGTCCACAACAGACCTAGCCTGCCCAACCACCTGTCACTCTCCGGGGAAGGAAGGCTCCCTTGGGCCAGGAGCAGCTGACCTGTCTAGCATCATAGCATGCCTAGAGATCGTCATCAGAGATGAGCATCAGAGAGAGCTATGTGTTCCTAAGAGCCCGGGAGCAGGGGGCAGAGCCCGGAGCGCTGTCTCTGTGTGGTGAAGCATCCAGTCTCAGCACAGCAGCTGATGAGTGTCTTTATCTCCAGTCCCGCCCACCCAGGTATGGGACCGCAATGGACAGAGGATACCATGAGATGAGCCACACAACCCAGGTCTCTTTTCAGCAGCAACAGGGACAGGTCCCAGCACAGGAAGGGACTTCGTGGGAGACCTTGGGCTAGTGCTAAGATCAGAACAAGGAGGGCCATTGTACTCCCTGGACCAATCAGGTTATCAGCCTTAGCTAGCTTCCTTCCCTCCCTCCCTCCCTCCCTCCCTCCCTCCCTCTCTCTTCTCTCCTCCCTCCCTCTCTTCTTTCCTTCCTCCCTCCCTCACCCTTCCTTTCTTCTTCCCTCCATTCCTCCCTCCCTCCTCTCCCCTCCCTCCCTCCCCCCCCCTTCCAGCTTAGGATGCTAGCAGGACTTTGAAGTCACCCTTGAGTGGAGAATGTGGGGTCCCTGTGACCCCACAGAGCCATAATGCCAGCCCTCTCATTTCCTCTTCCTAGTCAGTGGCCCTCATCTGGGATCAGGAACTCCCCTGACTTTCTTAGCTGAGATGAAGATGGCCTGTGGTCCTGCCAGCCACCAGAGCCCTCTCCTCCCCTGCAAGAATGGCGGGGGCTTGTTTTCTTTCATTTCGAGTCTCCCAAAGTTAATTTAAAGTTTCTCTCTTTTAAATATGCCCTGGCTCCGTGTGAGCAGCAGCGAGCTGCCCAAGGAAAGTGTAGGGAAAGAGATGATTGTCTCTGCAGATATTGTGGCCTTGTAAATGAAAAACCGTGTTCCCAGAAGTGCCCGAGGGAACAAGGAGAGTGCTCAGCACCTGGACAGGGACCTGAGACGGAGGAGGGAGATCCCTGGGACCTGGGGTGGGGAACCAAAACTCTAGGCTGTTAGTATTTGGCAGGAGGTAATTCCTCGAGATCCATTTTTTTTTTTTTAATATCACTCTGTCTTGGGGGTCAGGGAGACAAGGAGTTCCCTTCCCTTCCCTGAGTGTTGTCTCAGCAAAGGAAAATTCCAGGTGACTTTAATTCTGGTTTCAACTGGGTTTTTCCTCCTTCTGACCTCATCACAGCAGGAAAGGAGCAGAGGCCTCTGCTTACTTCCCATGGTGCCCTAGAAGGATGGCATAGAGAAAGGCCTGGTGGAAGGTTGTTCTTGGCTAGGCTTGAATCAAACCTCCAAACCATTACCAACCTGGAAGCCGCATTCCAATCACCGGCATCATCACTGTCTTAGCTGCGGCCCTTTCTCAAGGCCAACTCTTGTGTCTTCCCCTAAGTCTGGGGAAACTGCAAAGCCTTCAGGGCAGTGCCCTTCTGCTGATGTTGACTAGCATTCATTTAGTTTTCGGATTTTTATGTTTGTTTGTTTTTGTTTTTTTTTTCACCAAGAACCAGGTAGCTAGGTACTTATGGCAGTAAATGCCTGAGTATTCGGGAAGCCAAGGCAGGCAGATCTCTGTGCCCTCAAGGGCAGCCTGGTCTGCATAGTGAGTTCCAAGCCAGCAAGGTTTTAATGTAGTGAGTCCCTATCATAAGAGCAAAACAAACAAAGGGCCAGGAAGCCCGAGACTGAGCTGGGGACTGGCTACTTCATTGCATGTACTCCTTCCCTTGCAGCAGGGATTGCTTAGTTCAGGTCAATGGGCACGAGGCTGGGCTCCCTCAAGGTTTGGTTGTTGTTTGTTGCTGCCGCAGGGTCTGGATCTGTGGCCCAGGCTGTCCTTGAACTCATGAACCACTTGGCCTTTCCTCTGAAGCTCTGGGATGGCAGGCACGTGCGGCACCAGGGTTGTTTTGAGACGAGATGGGCCCTCTTCTCCCACAGCTACCCTGCTGGTCATTCTTCCCACGTGAATGACCTCCCACCTTCGCTGACACAGAAGCAGGGACACCATGCCCCTGACCGTTCGGATGTGGCTCCCTAGTTAGTTGGTCAGGCCTTCCAAGGCTTCTTCCAGCTCTGCTGTGTCTTGCTGAACTCCTCAGCCTCTGTGGTCCCTCCAGTGGGTTCAGGGGCATCTTCATCCTCTCTGCTCTTCTCAATCTTCTTTACTCTGATAAGCTGTTGGTATGATCATCTGGGACTGGGGCTGGGGCTGAGCGGGCTTCCAGAGCCCCAGCTCTGGTCCTCCTTTGCTCTCTAAGTGTGAGCAGAGCTCCGCTTCCCTTCGAACCTGGTTTCCGAAACAGTAGAAAGACAGAGCCAGCCTGCTTCTAATCCATCACATCCTGGTCCAAAAGAGAGCGCTGCCTCCCTAGAAGCCAGCCAGGTCAGATCACATAGTTTCCAGGGACAAACCACAGCCCCTTGGCCTTTAGTCTAACTCTCCTTCCCATTTGCTTCTGCTGTCCCCAGATGACCCCTCACCTAGACCAATGGTGACCATAGAAATATTTAACAAGGACAAAGATGCTCGGACAAATGCTAGGAGCCCATGACTGCAGTACAGGGGAGAAGGCTGCAAGGAGGGGCCCTGGGACAAAGGCTCTTGTCTGCATGCACTATTTTATTGTATCACCCACTGAAAGCGCCCCAAGGCTCTCCTGCCCTTCCACCACCTGCAACCGGTGCCCCACGTTAAAGATTTCCGGGACTTTCCCTGTCCTTTGTTGAATCCTAACTGATACAGCCATCCGACACCCCGGTCCCTCTCAGAAAAGTGAGTGTCTTTGTGTAGGAAAATACCCTGATAAGGCCCTGGGAGGGAGATAACATCCAGAGGGTTTGATTTGACAAGAGACAAGGAAGCAGGGGATTGCCACACTGTTCTGCTGGGGACACGTGGAAACGGGAGATGGCGGAAAAGAGGGAGCGGAGGGGAAATTAAGAAAACAATGTACCAGGAGGAAGAAGCTCAGAGGGCGGGAATGGCTTGAGGGACTTCTGGGAATGGAAAATATATATATATGGGCTTTTACATGTGGCTTTCTGCAGTATATAAATCCCTTCCTCTTCCGTCCTTTGAAAATGTTGCTACCCACAGAGACTTTGTGTGCCCAGCCACGCTTTGTTTTAGGGGTGAGGCCAAAGTTTGTGGGTTTTTTTTAAATGGGCCATAAAGAAAAGAATTGAGGTCCATGTCTGGGCTGACTGGGGGTGGGGGTTGAAAATGACCCCAGTAGGGGGTAAGAAGATGCATAAATGGAGTTAATTCAATGCAAGCAGGAGGCGCCTCTCCAAATGACAAAGAGTCTAAATGACAAAGAGACAAAAATGGCCATGATTGACGCTGGGCCCTGAGCAGGAAGGAGCTCATTCAGCTCACACCGGCCCTATCCATGGGGACCATAGCTATCCACCTGCTGTGGACATGGATGTGGAAACACAGAACAGATTGGCGACCCTGGCCTGGGGCAGAGCTGAGATGTGAACCCAGGCAGTTAGACTCCAGTCTGTGCGTAATCGTGACAAATGCAAAGCCCCCCAGGGATCTGTGGGAGCCTTGCGAGATTTTCTATGTCCCTTGACTCGCACCTTCAGGGGTAGGAGAGGCCTGGCTATTTCTGGGTTCATCTATTTTCCATCAGACTCTGACTAGTTTGGCGTTCCCCAGGGCAGGGACCTTGTTTTATTCTTCTGTGGCCTCAGATCTACCACAGAGCCTGTGTGGAGTAGGAAGTAGCCGGGGTTCAAGTTTATTGAGTGAATAAGTGGAGGAGAGGGCAGGAGGGCAAGACCCACCGGGAAACCAAAATGTTTTCTGGGCCAGGCAGGGGCTGAAACCAAGACAAGGAGACATTTGTTGACTCTGTCACCTCCCGTGTCCTTCTCCAGTGCTAATTCCAGAGCCTCTGCCACCTCCCAGGCAGGCGTGAAGCTGTGGCTCTTTCCTAATTGAGAAGGCAAACATCTTCTGTCTAGTCGAGGCGGCAACATCAAGGCGGGTTTGTGCAGGCGGGGCCGAGAGCTGGCAGCACACCGCCGCTTCCTTCCAAGCTGCTTTTCCTGCTGCTGTCGCTGTCGCTGTCGCATTTAACTCGCCCTGTGTTTCAGAATGTAAATGCCACCCTCTTTGAAGGCTCCCCAAAGAGAATGCTGCTGTCTCAACAGAGGTGGCTCTAGTGGGAGGTGCAGGGGGGACGAGGGGGTCTCTACAACAGAGAGCACTCATCTCCCCACTCTTGCCTCTCCCGGGTCTGTCCTGCATTCTTGATTTCATTTTCATGTGATAAAAATTGAGATGTACAACCCTTGTCTCAGCGAACACAGGCGGCAGTCAACTGGAAAGCGCTTTGTTCTCTGGAGTGGGAGGGCCACAGCAGGAGACGGGCTCTTGGGAAGTGTCCCTGGGGGACTCTAGGGACAGGAGTCTCTCCTTGATCATCCTGGCTCTATGGGCCATGCACACTCACATGCACATATGAAACATCACACACACACACACACACACACACACACACACACACACACACACACGTGTCCCTTTCTCCAAGGCCAGGCTCCCATTGACAAAAAACCAGATGTCCAGATCCACCCCAGGTTCAGCTACATCTGATGGATGAGTGGGACACAAGATGGCCTGATGTCCCTCTCTGATGATCTCTGCAAAGAGTTGGCCTCCCTGGAGCAGAGCACTGCTGTGAGGAATGCCTGAGCTCTGAGGACGAGGTAGGAACCAGAACACCACTATAAACTGTGTCAGGGTTCTCGTCAAAAGATGGCGGCATCCTGGCCTAGAGCCCTGGTATTCGTAAGCAGAAAGGCTGGGGCTACAGCTGAGGGAGTGTTTGACTGCCCCACAGAAAACCCTGTTTCAGTCCCTAGTACCACCAAAAAATAAAATATCAAAAGCCGTGTGTGGCGGTTCCTGCCTGTAATCCTAGCACCCACTCCAATTCGGGGACAGTCTAGTCCCCCAGGACAAGTACCAGTGTGCAGATACTGTCCTTCATGTGGGAACCTACCTTCTTCCTGGGGCCTCTCTAATATCATCAAGCAGAGAAGAGCGCTACTTGCTGAAGCTCTGGGAACATCAGGAGAGGCCATGTCCTTGATCCAGGGCTAAAGCTAAGAACAGGTGGAGACTCCCGGGGCGTGGATGGAGACTTTCCTTCTCCTGTAGGAAGGATGACTGCCCATCGCTAGTGTGGACTAAGATGGTGAGGTGGGGACGGACCCTCCACGGAGGATGCCCCAATGTCCTTTGCCACTCCGAGATCCTACAGCTCCATGAAGGTGCAGCATGTGCTCCCAGCCCACGAGTCCCACACTTGCAGCTGCATGCTTTTCTATGACATGAATATTGAAATGTCATCTGATTGCATTATACGTCACCAGTGGGATATAAAGAGGGGGAAAAAAATGGGTCCTGCGCAGCACCTCTCCTTGGATGTCTTACAGGACCCAGAAAAACAACATCAGCCCTAGGCACAGCTACTACGGGCCTGCTTCTCCCTGACACTCTTCTACCTCCCTGCTCCTGGCAGCACCTAGGACTGGGGGTCCCAGGAATGGGAGTCCCGTGGTCAAAGGCATGGGGCCCAGTCACCCCAGGTTTTTCCTCACATTGAAAGTTTCATCCACTTCGTGGTCAGAAGCGTCTTCTTCTGCGGCCGCTGTTGGTTGGTTTTGTTGTTTTGTTTTGAGACACTCTACAGAAGGCTGGCTGGTCTGGAACTCTATAGGCAATCTAGGCTAACCTCGAACGTATGGCAATCCTCCTGCCTCAGCCTCCCAAGTGCTGGGGTTGCAGGTGTGCTCCACCACACCTGCCTTCATGAGTCCTTTTTATGACCCTTCATCATCTACCCAGCTTTCTCTCTTCGTGGAGACCCCAAGCTAGGAGCAGACAGTAGCGTGTACTCTGCCCAGTGTTCCCCTCCCCCTCCTCTCTAGCTAACCATCTCACCACCCCAGCCGTCTGGCTGGGCCAGGAGGAAGAAACAGCACTGTGCGCACGGCTGTAAAGGAACGGCCTCTAGACAGAGGACCGATGGCTGTAACCAGGGGGAGGGGAGACTAGCAGCATGCCTCCAACCCCTATCTGCTCCTGCCTTCTATTTTCCTACCCCGTGTACCCAGTGGTCACACAAAAGCAAGAGGCAGAGGCAGAGGAGCCCCTGGAGGTCAGAGGGCAGAGGGCAGTACAGACAGATGAAGAACAGCCCCATACTCAGCCCACTTTCACCCCGACTCTCTGCGGGTGCCTCTGCCCCATCCTCTCAGGTGATAAGCGAACGGCTCCCTTTTCTCATCCTAAAGAATTGCACCCACCACCTGGGAGCGCTCACCACTGTGGCTCCTGCAGGCACCCTGCCCTCAAGCTCACTGCCCAGCAAGGCACTGCCCCCACCCCCCCAAGAAAGACCTCAGAGGGATCTGTCAGGCTGGCGAGTCATCAGTTTGTCTGTCTGTGTGCCCGCAGTGGTCTGTGTGTCCGTGAACATCTTGGCTACCAATGCATGAAGGAGAGAAGTGTGCCCTAAGGAAGGGATTGCCAACCTGTCCCAGAAACCTCTGCCCAGGTTTGGAATACAAAAGGATGGCCTTTGGCTCCTGGCAGGCTCCTGGCGGCCTGGGTGGCATCTGAAGCCCACCTCCTCACATTTATTCCCCAAGGAAACATGGGGCACTCCCTTGGGCCCCTTCTGCAGCATCTGCAAGGCTGCTCCTTCCCAGTCAGAGACAGCCGGGGTTCCAGCGGCCCCTCCTCCTGCTCTGGAAATTGTGCCTCCAGCTTGAGGGACAGTTCTGGCCGGCAGGACAGGGATGGCTGCTCCTCCCAGTCGGTGCCTGCCACAGTCCTCTGGACTCTATCCGCAAGGACCCAGGCCGCAAAGGAGCTACTAACAAAGGCATCCCGCTGAGGCCTGAAGTTCTGCCTCAGGGAGCCACTTCTCTGCTAAATACCAGCCTCTCAATGCTTGGCGATGACCTTTGGAAGCCTCCATTCGCTCGCCTTGGTATTTAGAGAACAGCCTCGTCTCTGGGGAACCAGGCAAGGAATACTTGCTGCTTCAGAAGGCCAGCCCCCAAAGAGAAGAAAGAGTAAAAGCTAGCCCCTCCCTCCTGAGGCAGGTACAGCCCCAGGATCTTCTGCCCTCCAGCAGGACTGCCTTGTCAACTGCCCACAGTGCTATTTTAGCAACCTTACCCAGGGTCTCCAAATGGCTGTGCACAGGTGTTCACACCAGCCTGTGAGAGTGCCCACATGTGCGTCCTTGTGAGTGTGTGTGTGTGTGTGTGTGTGTGTGTGTGTGTGTGTGTGTGTGTTTCAAAAGGAAGTGAGCTTCCTCTTTCCTGGACATGGACAGATAGGGCTATGGGTATGGACATAGACTCACAGGTGTGGGTTAGCGCTATTTGTGTCTGTCTGTGTGTCTGACTGTGTCTGTGTCTTTGTCTATCTGTGTCCCTGTCTGTCTGTGTCTGTGTCTATCTGTGTCTGTCTGTGTCTGTGTCTGTCTGTCTGTCTGTGTCTGTTTGTGTCTGTGTCTGCCTGTATCTGTCTGTCTGTGTCTGTCTGTGCCTGTGTCTGTCTGTGACTGTGTCTGTGTCTGTCTGTCTGTGTCTGTCTGTGTCTGTGCCCGTGTCTGTCTGTCTGTCTGTCTATGTCTGTCCTGTCTGTCTGTGTCTGTGTCTGTGCCTGTGTCTGTCTGTCTGTCTGTCTGTCTGTCTGTGTCTGTCTGTCTGTGACTGTGTACGGTGAGAAAATGAATGGGCTGCTGCATGTGTCAGTGAGGGGGAGGGTCAGAGGTTCTGATCATGTATTTGTGCACAAGGGTTACAAGTGTATTTATGTACACAGAAGGCACAAGCTCTGAGTGTGATTCTCATTTGGCTGAGTCACAAGGGATGCAGGCGCATTCCTACAGTGAAGAAGTAGTATCTCCAGGGATCTTGTAGGGGTTACATGGGGTGGGGGACACTGTATGCAATAGCCCATCATGTGGACTCCCACCCTAGGCTTCTAGGCTCCTGTCTGTCTACTCCAACCCCCCAGAATCTAGTTTCTCCCTCCACCTGACTGTGTGGTGACAAGGAGATTTCCAAGTTGATGAGTGTGGCCCTCCGGGGCCCTGTTGGACTCTATGTTGCCCACTGTACCTTCTGTTTGCTAGGGATACCTGGACTTAGCAGGTTGTTATCATGCCCATAAGCTGTTTCTAGCAAGACGTGGCAAGGAGCCCATACCCAGCACAGTGGCACCCCAGAGTGGGCAGGCCCCAGGAACAGAGTAGAATTAATTAGCACAGTTACCAGAAGCTCAGGCTAGATAGACCACAGAGAAGGTTCCAGAGCCACAGTGCAAACAGTGGGCCGTGATAAAAGAAGTCTAGCCATGCTACTGACCTGCAGCAATACTGTATTTGCCAACTGGAGATTGAACTGTGGGTGCTTCAGGGTCACCCAGATTTCCCCATCAGAGCCAAACTCTCAGCCAGCATGGTCTCCCAGCAACTCTAGCTGGGCAGATCTTAGAAGTGAAGCTGCCTTTGGGAGAAGGATTCTCCATCACCCTAGGTGACGCTGGCTCCCCTAGAGCAGCTCCTACCCAGTAACCTGCACTCCAAGAGCAGAAAAGCCCAGAGCCTTTGCACCACTAGAGATAACACTGAATGGCCATCCCAGGTCCAAAGGGGCCCTTCAGGGCCAACCGAAGCCTTTATGGCTACTGTAACACCGAGAACCGAGCTCTGAGCAATGCTGGTCCTTCCACTCCCAGGAGCATCCCAAATAGACTTCCTGTCACCAAATCTCCATCTCAAAGGAGAATGTTCATAGATGGAGGAAGTTGACCTAGAAGGCATCTGTCAGATAAATATAGGTACCCAAGGAGGTGGCTCTTGGGCCAGTGAGTACAGCCAGAGAAGAGAGGAAGAAAAAGAAGAAGGGACAGAGATGAGCAGGGGACCAAAGATGAACCTCGGCAGAGCCAGGGTTCAGACAGAGGCCAGTTCACCCAAGAGACAAGAGAAAACCACAAATCCTTTAGTCAGAAAGCCAAGAAGGGAGTGGCTAATAGCATCAGACTCTAGAGCAGTGGTTCTCAGTCTGTGGGCTGTGACCCCTTTAGGGGGTCAGATGACTCTTTCACAGGGCCACCTAATGCCATCTGCTTATCAGATATTTACACTGTGATTTATAACAGTAGCAAATTATAGTTATGAAGGAGCAACGAAAATAATTTTATGGCTGGGGGTCACCACGACATGAGGAGCTGTATTAAAGGTCACAGATTTAGGAAGGTTGAGAGCCACTGGTCCAGACAGTGGCCCAATAGCATGAACAAAGGTAAAAATCACCATAGGGCTAGCAGAAGGATCTAGCTGGTGACTTTAAAACCAGAGCAGTCCCCAGAGACAGCGGCCTGCAGAGGCGTGATACCAGAGTGACTGTAAGTGTGGAAAACAGAGGCGTCTTAAGTCATACTTGGAAGAGGACAAGCAAGAAGAAAGATGTCGCGGTGTTTGCAAGTGATGCTGTTAATTTCGTCATCATTGTTTTTCAGATCGGAGGCAGTTGAGCGCAAATCTGGAGAATTTTCCAGCCAGAAGGCTAGATCCATTCACGGCCCCCGGAGAGATCTCAGTATCTGCCCGTGTGGGTTTCCTTATGCCAACAGCAAAATTGATCACTCTAACCACTTAAACAAGAGTGATCCATTACTTTGAACTAAAAGGACGCTTGTCAACTACGGGAACACCCTACATGAGTTAAAACACCGGCAGCTGGCAGCGGCCTCAGCGGACTGTTGGGATCTGCTTGAAGGTGCCCTGCTTTGGGTCACTACTGCAGCCATAGTTTATCTGTCATTTGGCCTTGGAGGGCATCCCAGAACCAAAACCCAGAGTCCACTGCACAGCAATGTGACACAGGAGCTTTGGACCCCATGCCAGCGACTCCCAAATTGCCCTGGTTTGGGTCAGTGCTGTAGTTTGAGTGGACTAGAAGATGGTCTGGCTCAATAGCCCAGGCAGGCATGTGGCTCATTTGTTCTTGCCAAGGAGGAGTGTTGTGGCCAGGCAGGGAATAACTCTGAGATTCGCTGCCATTGCAACCCTGAAAAAAAAAAAAAAAAAAAAAAAAAAAAAAAAAAAAAAAAAAAAAAAAGACTAGATAGAGGAATAAATATGTGCCCGGGCTCTGTTAGCCCCAGGAAGACTAAGTGTGAACCCTGCCTCAAAGCTGCATCTGCTGCAGAGATTTAGACCTGATTTACACATCTGTGCTTTCCTGATGATCATAAAAGAAGCCTTTTAGGATGTGAGCCAAGGCTGATATTGCAGATACATATATTCATCAGGAAACCCAACTCTTCTTGTTCTGTTTTGACAAGCACAGCTTCTACCTTCAGGGTCTCTTTGTGGCCCAATATGGCTGAAAGAGCGCCAGCCATTACATCTGCATTCCAGGCATGAGGAATGAGGACAAGAGGAGAAAACAAAGGACAGACCCCCTCGTTTTAATGATACTTAAAAAAAAATGGTCCTTTTAACACTTTTACCAACTTAATCATTGGCAAAATTTAATCACGAAGCCCCATCTAACTGCGAGGAGGCTGAGAAACAGACTCTTAATCTAGCCAGGTTTCTAGGTTGTGCCTGGCTAGTTTACGTCAACTTGACACAAGCTAGTTATCAGAGTGAAGGGAGCCTCCACTGAGAAAAGATGCCTCTGTAAAATCTGGCTATAGGCAGGCCTGTAGAGCACTTTCTTAATGAATGATCAATGGCGAGGGCCCAGCCCATTATGGGTAGGGTCACCCCTGGGCTGGTGGTGCTGGGTTCTATAAGAAAGCAGGCTGAACAAGCCATGAAGAGCAAGCCAGTAAGCAGCACCCTTCCATAGCCTCTGCATCAGCTCCTGCCTCCGGGTTTCTGCTCTGTTTGAGTTTCTGTCCTGACTCTTTTTGATGATGAGCAGTGAGGTGGAAGTGAGAGACAAATAAGCCCTTTCCTCCCCAAGTTGGTTTGTTTGGTCATGGTGTTTCATCCCAGCAATAATAACCCTAAGAGAGGTCAAATAAAATAAAACAAGGGCTGTTCGTGTAGAGGTAAGAGACAGGATGGTGGAATGATCTACTCTTGTGCCTCTCCTAGCCTGGGGCCCGGGACAAGTCCCCTGAGCCCTCTGGGCCTCAGTTTTCTAAGCTTCAAAGAAACGATAAATGTCCTCTCTTCCTTCACTGGTGTCACAGCTAGTGGTGTAAAATCACGCACCAGGAGCATCAGTGGGATGAGCAATTGGGAGGGGTGGGGACTAGGGCCCACCAGAGCTGCAGAGGGAGATCGCTAGTCAATTCTGGCCTTTTGTGAAGATCGTCTCATTTTTTAAAAAATTATTTATTATGTATATAATGTTCTGTCTGCAGGCTAGACAAGGTCACCAGACCTCATTACAGATGGTTGTGAGCCACCATGTGGTTGCTGGGAATTGAACTCAGGACCTCTGGAAGAGTAGCCAGTGCTCTTAACCCCTGAGCCATCTCTCCAGCCCGATCTTCTCATTTGTTAAGGGTAATGAAAATTGGGGTTATATATCAAACCTCTCTAATTTCAAATTTTCAATAATTCGCCATTTCAAAAGCCTGTCAAAGTGGATCTATGCACAGCTCAGCACATGTGGTTCTGTTTGAGGGATGGGACCCTGGGGTGTGAGATGTTCAGGCCCTGGGACAGTAACACTGTCTTTGACCTCCACCTAGTCTCCAGACTCTCGATTTCTTCTTGGTATGATAAACACTGTTTCCCTGGTGGCAAAGGCTTGTGTGGGCAAAAGGCAACATGTAATACCTGGGCTTGTGTCTTTGAGTGTGCGTACCTGTGGGCTAGCAAGTCCTGCAGGCCATTGCATTCCACCACCTGCTTATCACAGACCCAGACTATAAGTCTAAAGCCAATAAGCCTTCCGTGGGTTGCTTAGCGCTTGCTGCACACACTGTCTTCCGTCAAGCAAACAATTGGAGCAAATCAACCCAAGTTTGCATAGGAGACCTGGGTGGCCAGCTGCAATTTAGATGTGTATGTGCCTCTAGCCACGTGACTTGGCCTAAATCCTTCTGTAAACAACAGTGGACAGTGATGGTGGACATGCTAAACTCCTGCACAATTCTCCTGTGTGTCTAGTCTTCAGTAGTCTTTTGGACCCGAGCTCTCCTACAGACTTAGTTGGTCCCTCCTGCTCACTAGCTTTTACATCTAGACTGTCCCTGCCTGGTCATCCCAACAGGAGATGGAGGAGATTCTCTGTGACTGGCCTCTGCACATCCCAATCTCTCTACAAGCATCTTTGAAAACCTCATTGCCTTCCAACCTGGCGCTGTCTCCATGCCAAGACCCAGCCCAGCTTCGTCTCCAGAGGGCTCTCACTTCCTTGCATGGAAGTGATTTAAAGGACTAATCCATCATCAATGGGACTTGGAGGTTACATCTTGACCTCTGGACCAGATGCAGGGGGCGACCCAGAGACAGGGGAAGTTATCGCGATTAAGCAGAAAAGCCCATCCTATTTCTTCTGATCTCCACTATGGTGTGCTAATACACACTCCTCACAGTTTTAGTCTCCCCTTCCTTTCTCAGCTCTAGCTAGCACTTCTCCCTTTTATAGGTAACATACCCATCTCTGATTCCACAAATCCTACTAACTGTCGTCTCACCTACCCACGTGTTTGCTGTTCAAACCTCAGGAAGCATCCACCCCCAAAGCCGATCTGTTAATATTCCTTTGGGCCAATGGGGCCAGGCATTGAAGGTTCCTGTATCCCACTTCCCGCCTCGCCTCGACATTCACGATCTGCAGTGATGGCCATGCATGGGCTCAGGAGGGTCTGTGATGGTGCCGCCTTTTCCTGAGGCCCTGGACCCCTGGACAGGACTGGATTTTGTTCACATGTCTCAAAAAGGAGCATTTGTGAGGATGGGTCTGTGGGTAATGACACTACCACAAAACTTCACATTTAAAATGATCTTAGACTTGGTGTATTCTATCTGGCCAACACGGCCCCGGGGAAAGTGGTATCGAGTTTTCCAGGCCCAGGGTATGTGTCAGTGTCTGGGAAACCAACACCATCTCAAAACACAAAGCAGGGTGTGCAATCTTCTCCCCGGTAGCTCTCCATCCTCCCAGAGGGGGGACGAACCCGAGCCCCAGGCAGGCCCGCCTACACAAGTGGGGGACGGGACTGTCTGGGGCAGTCCAGAGGCGCAGCAGACAGGAGGTTCAAACCTGCCAGCCCCTGTCGTGGCCAGCCTTGTCCACTAACATGAGAGGCCCCTCAGGCACATGGAGGGCACATGTTGCCCTCTACCCCACACCTCTTGAGCCAGACTCACCTCCCCAGGCAGCAAGGGGCGGAACAGAGCCTGGAGAACCCAGCTCCCCACCCATCACCCAGGGAGAAGAGCCACAAATTTTAAGGTCTCCGTTTATGCCTGTCACATTCAAGGGCAAACTTGCCATGGCCATGCTACCTGGCCACTCCTCCCTGCTGACAGCTGTGCTGGCTCAGGGACTTGCCCAGTGACAGATCTGTTGTCTGTTCAGCAACATCAACTGGCTGCTCCTGGGGCCAGGGCCGGGTGACTGCTGGAGGTGGAGACATTTACAGCCAGGGAGACTTTCTTCCTGCGAACATCCTGCCTGCTACAGAGGCCAGCCCAGCAGGAAGCCCTGGCACAAACCTCCTACTGGTTCTCCCTTATTATGGTTAGAACCTGACATGCCCCCAACCCACCCACCCAGGCTCATGGTTTGAACATTTGGCCCCTAGCTGGTGGTGCTGTGTTGGGAGCCCGTGGAACCCTGAGAGGTAAGGATGGACTGGAGGAAGTCAGTCACCCGGGCAGGCCTTGCTGTTAATGGCACACCCCCACTTCCTGTCCCCTTTCTGTTTCCTGTTCTGTTGCGATATAACTACGTACTCCAGCATGACTTCCTTCCATGATGGACTGTCCCATCACACTGTGGCCCAAGTGAACCCTTCCTCCTCCTTTTAACTGCAGCTCCTTCCTCCCTCAGCAAGCGGTGCCTCCACGCCCTCTAGGAACTGGGCCAACAGCAGGGTCTCTGTGAAAGGCTCACAGGGTGCCCCGGTGGGAAGTGAGCGCTCACAAAACAGCATCTGCTGTCATTTTCAAGATACTGTTATCATCCTCGCCGTCGCTGCTGCTGCTGCTGTTTATAGATGGGATCATCACCCATCTTCTCTGTCCAAATCTACAGAGGAAATAGCACGGTCCCTTTTAGCGTTGCCAGAGAAGGGGAAGGAGCCAAGAGGCAAAGCGCCCCACCACCACCACCACCTTCAGCTCCAAAAGGCATCTCTGCTGGGTTGAACGGTGAGAGAGAACAGCCATGGTCCCAGAGGATGTGCCCAGAAGCCTCAAGAGCAGCGCAAAGGCAGCATCTGAGGTCTGGGGAACATACTGACTTCTCTGGGTGTGTGTCTCACTCAGAAAGTAGCAGACGGTTCAGCCTGAACGCCCTGCACCTCCAGAGCCCATCCCTCTGTCCCTTGAAGATCCATGATCACACTGCCCCCTCCCCAGCCCCGCCACTTCCTCCCCCCAACCTGTGTCACCCTTACCGCTCACATTGGAGCCACCCTTCTGCTCAGACCAGTCACCTTCTCCCTTCCCTCCCAGCACCTCCCTCTTGTCCCAACCCTCAGCGGCATAAGTAGCTTCAATGGCACTGCCCTCCCCAGCTAGCAGGTGCGTGCTCCCACTGGGCTCCTCCAGACTCACACTTTATAGTCAAAGGAGTGACCCTGATGAAATCCCAGACACAGCACACTGACCCAGCAGGGCGAAGCAGGGCCGGTGTGGAGCCTGTTCTCAGGGTCCTCATAGCTTTACCCAGCAGGTCTGCATATAGAGGATGATCAGGACCACGGGCCTGAGTGCAGGTGTCTGAGATGGTCTGCACTTGGCTGTGCTGGGGGAGGAGGTTTTTGCTCCACTCCTTGGCATCTCTATAAATACCCTGGGCCAGAGACAGTCGGGGCCCGTTGGAATAGGTTCCAAGCCCTCTCGAGGCTATCCTTTATTTTCTTTTTCTTTCTTTCTTTCTTTCTTTCTTTCTTTCTTTCTTTCTTTCTTTCTTTCTTTCTTTCTTTCTTTTTTTGTTTTGTTTTGTTTTGTTTTTCGAGACAGGGTTTCTCTGCGTAGTTTAGCGCCTTTCCTGGAGCTCACTTGGTAGCCCAGGCTGGCCTCGAACTCACAGAGATCCGCCTGGCTCTGCCTCCCGAGTGCTGGGATTAAAGGCGTGTGCCACCACCGCCCGGCTATCCTTTATTTTCTATCTGTTTATCTCCACAATAAATCCTTCTATATAATATTTCCTGCTGCTCACACTCAAGAAAACTCTGGGGAACTGTGGGGGTGGTGGGTAAACGCCCCACAGACGGGAAGGGGTGGGGTGGAGCAGGGGTAAGTGAAAGTTACTGCCCACATGATCGCAATGAACAGGTCCCTCCGGCTGGTGCACGTGGCCTTGCACTTCTGGCTGGGATCTTCTCTGCCCCTCCTTCTCTTCTCATGAGTGATGCAGCCAGAGACCTCTCCCATTGTCCCAGAGGGGCTCAGAGGCCAGCTGCCCACTGGCCTCCACTCAGCCTCTGACCCTGTGGCACAGCCTCAGAGGGAATCTGTTGCAGGGAAAGACAATTCCCTGGGGACCAAACTTTCCTGTCTTGTCCTGTCTCCTCACGGGTGGGATGAAAGGATGAAGAAGGTGGAGTTCCCTCCACCCCTGACATGGGAAGGTGGGTTTGAGGGCTGTCCACTCCTTCCCTAACCCGGCCTTGAATTTGTCTTGAACAGCCCGGTACCTTCAAACACTGAGTTCTGATGTCTGGGAGGCAATTATTCCCCCCAGGGGATGCTGGCAGCTTCCTCTGGTTTCTGTGGAAACGACCCCATTTATTAAGCTTTTGTGATACCATCCCATCCCTGGACCGCACACTTATTTGCGATGGTAGCAGTACCAATCACTGGCTACCGTGAGATGCAGAGCAGACAGACGCCTCCTACACTGCTGTGGGAATGTGAAAACGTACACCCACCCCCAGAAAACAGTCTGACAGTTTCTCTTTTTAAAGTTTATTTTTATTTTTACAGTGTGTGTATGTGTGTGTGTGTGTGTGTGTGTGTGTGTGTGTGTGCACTTACATGCTTATGCTCACAGAAGCCAGAAGAGGGCACTGGGTCTCCTAGAGCTGGAGTCACAGACCTTCGTTAGCCACCGGACAGGGGTGCTGGGAAGCAAACTCTTGCAAGAGCAAAGGGTGCTCTACACAGCTGAGCCATCCCTCCAGTCCCCTCCCATGGTTTCAGAAGAAGCTTGCTACACATTGCAGCCATCTCAGTCCTAGGTCTTTACTTAGCAGAAAAATGAAAACTCACCTCCACACAAAAACGTGTACTCAGATGCCCATGCCAATGTCGTGCATAATTTCCCAATACCAGAAACAAACTACATGTACATTCCTTTCTTGTTTTTAATTATTTCTTTTATTTTTTGAGATTGCAATGTAATAACACCACTCCCCCCCCTTCCCTTTCCTTCCTCCAAACCCTCCCAGACACCCCTCCTTGTTCTCTTTCAAATTTGGGACCTCTTTTTTTCATTAACCATTGTTACATGCCACTGTGTATATACATATACATTCCTAAATATAACCTGCTCCGTCTGTATAATGTTACTTGTATGTCTTCAAGCCTGACTACTTGGAACTGAATAAATGCCTGTGGGGTGTTTTCTTAATTAGTGATTGATGTGGCAGGGCCCCGCCCATTTGCACCAGCTCCTGCCTCCAGGTTCCTGCTCTGCTTGAGTTCCTGTCCTGACTTCCTTTGGTGATGAACAGATGACCAAGATGCTTTTGGTCATGGTGTTTCATCACAGCAATAGTAACCCTGACTAAGATAAGTGTAGTTCTCACGCTTCATCAAGGGTGCCGAACTCTACGTTCTTAATCAGCTGAATAGATGAATGAAATGAGACACAGTCATGCAGTAGAGTATTACGCAGCGAAGAACAGGAACTATTACTACAGTTCTATGGAGGATCCTGAAATGCTTCAATCTCAAGACTCCAAACCGCTGGTTCTATTTGTATAACATTCGGGGGGGGGACAATATGACAGGGACACAACACAGCTGAGTGGTTGGACAGGAGAAAAGGATGAGGAAGGGCTGGATCCGAAAGTCCCAACAGGAGGGACCACTTTAGGCTTTGGTAATTGCTCTGAGTCCAGTCTGTAGCGGCAGTTCCAAGGAACCAGGAATGTATTTAAACAGCTAGAACTGAACAATGGTAATAAAAAAAAGTGAACTTTATACACAAGCAAACTGTATATACGTTTAAAAATAAATAAAAAGAAGAAAAAGAATCCATGATTGGATGCTTGGGAGGGGATTAAAATCTGGCTTCGAGTCCCAGCTCTGCAGTGGTAGCGGTCCCCTGCTGGTGACATGCCTCCACTCCTCTCCCCGCCATTCTTGGACCACCGCACTGGCGAGGACCAGTAGCCTCCCCCAGCCACAGTGACTGGCTTAGGATGCTGCACTGTATTCTTAAGGGCCTGCGGGGCTCTTCCTCAGGACGATCTTTTTCCAATCAAGACTCCTAAAGACAGTTACATGTGATCTTAACCCTCGACACTCAGAGCTCATCAAATCTTCACAACAGCCCTACGTGTTGAATGCTATTTTTATCCTCATTTCACAGACAGGAAAACTGAGGCCAGAGAAGATGATGGGTATGCCTACAGTCACACAGAATGAACCAGCAAGGAATAGATAGGCTGGCCCACATAAGCTGACTTCAGAGACAGGACCTTGAACCTCTGCACTCTTTCTTCTTGGGGTGACAGTCTCAGCTGCCAATCGTCACACTGAGGAGGCAGGAGTTGCTGGAATCATAGCATGGACTCTTGGATCTAGCTGTCTTCAGAGGCTCCATGAGTAGTGAGTTCTCATTTATCTGAGAGCGGAAGGAGCTAACTTCCTGTCACAAGTAGTTGCCGAGGTCTTGAGTAAGACTGCCATTCTGGCTGGGTGGTGTTGAGCAAGGAAAGGAACCTCTCTGGGTCTTGATTTTCTCCCCTGTGAAATGGGGAGAAGTAGTGTCAGGGTCATTAAACAGCTGTGACAATAAAAGTAGACAATGTGTGCTGAAGCCTCAAATACCAGACACAATGTGGTAAACAATGTATTGTCCCCAGGACCCTCTGCGGTGATGACATCAGCCACTGAGACCCACCATCCCCAAGACACACCTTCCATCCCCCTCTCCCTCTGTCTCTCTGAACAGTGAGTAGGCTGACAGTCTCTGCTCACTCTGCTCCCAGGCCTCTACCCATAACGTCTGGGTCACCTACCAGGCAGTCCCCCTCCTGGAGCCCTCTGGGATTTAGAAGAGACCTTTGGAGCCAGGCATGTCCCTTACAGCCTTCTTTCAGTTCTGCATCTGCATTACCCCCAAGACTTGCCTCCTCACTCAATGAGCTGCCACCTCCCCCATAGGAAGGGCTCCCTTGCTCTCTCCTGCCTCCCGGTCTGTGTCCCATCTCAAAGCACCAGTTCTGGTAACTGTAGAATTGGCATCTGGACCCTAGAACAGGGATGGCTGTGACAAGGCCATTTCCCCAAGTGTGAGCCCGGAGCCCTTGCTGTGAGGCAGTGCTGTGGCTGGGTGGAGCTGGCCCAGAGCTCGGAGGGATTCAGCCATGCTTCCGGTGGAGAGAAAAGAGCAGGCTATCAAGAGGAAAAAAGCCCAGGTCCAGCACCAGCAACACACATGGCTTAGGATAGCCCCTCCTTGCGTGGTTCCCTCTCTAGAGCAGGATTCATGAGCTCAACCCTGCAAGCCTTGGTTGAGAAATTGCCGTCATTTAGGGACCTGCCACAGGCTCTTGGAAGATGAAGATGGACAAGTCACAGCCCCTGCACACCACCTCGGGGGTGTAAGTGAAGGCAGGAAGTGCTGCCCCTGTTTGCACAAGACTTGGTCAGAATTATAACTGACACTTATCAAGTACATAGGGAACATTCGACATGAGAGTTTTCCTAATGAGTATTTTAATGGCACATAATCCTTGTGCATATTTACAGGGCACAAATGTGATTGTTTAAAATTTATACACACGGAGCTGGAGGATGGCTTGGTCCCTAAAGTACCCACAGCACAGGCATGAGTTTGATCCCTGAACCCATATAGCAGAGCTGGGCAGCGGCACACATCTGTAACCCCGGTGCTGGAAGAGTGAGGATGGGCAGATCCCTGGAGCTCACTGACCAGCTAGCCTAGCCAGATCGATCATCTCTAGTTCCGTCTCAAAAAGCAAGGTGAAGTGTGATTGAGGAAGACATCCAATGCAACCTCTGGCCTCCACACGCCTCCACAATCACAGGTACACACACACACACACACACACACACACACACACACACACACATCATATATGAACAAATCAGGTCATCAGTCTTTCGTCTTCTTGAACATGTATCATTTTGTCTTGGGCTGCACAAGTGCTTTGCTTGTTCTTCCAAACTGTTGAATAAATGGCTGCGAAGTCAATGCCTGACCTCCCTCTCCCCATCTCGCTCCCCTCTGGCCTCTGGGGACCTCATTCAGCTCTCTACAATGGAAGCAGACTTTCCAGCTTCTGGAAATGGGGGGCTTGTCTTCCTGTGCTGCCCAACTAATGCTAAACCTCCCAGCCACACAAGTGAGGTCTCATGATTATTTCCAAAGTATTGAAGGGGAAACTGAGGACCAGAGAGCTCACTCCCAGTCAAGGAGAAGTCCAGCCATGGAGTGTTTCTGTGGGAAGAAGACAGAGAAGCATGAATTCTCTGAGAGCTGACGGGAGGTGGGTCTTATTCTGGAGCCTCAGCCCTCCACCTGAGAGGCAGTGTGCCCCACCCCACCCCACCCCCTGCGCGCATTTGGGAACCTGTGTTTGCAAACTTGGTAATGTTTGCAAATGTTGATCCTAGATGCTGCAAACCTATCAATGTTGATCATTGCAATCCTTCATAAAGTGCCAGGCACCGGTTACACATTTTGCTGGGGGCCAATAGCCTCCCCCAGGCTTTATGAGACAGAGCCAGAGTTGAGACCCAGATGTCCCCGACAATGGTGTGCTCAATCTTACCCATTACACTCCGAATCCCCTCTGCAGCTCTGTGTCTCTCCCTTCATTCACAAGGACAGTTACTGTGCACCCAGCCACAGCAGGAGATCTCAGGCAGGCTCACACACCCAGGCCTCTGGTCTGAGCTGGGAACAGTCCAGATCTATCACAAGCTGCCTACCCAGGCAGCTGCACATTGGAATGAATGCGTAAAACAAGTGTGGGCCACTTATAAAAAGGTTACTCTCCTGTTATTAAAAAAAATAATTTCAAACACCAAGCCCATGTTATAAAATAACAGCAATGCAGCGCATAGGTTAAATATTAATGCCCAACTTTTCTTCCATTTTTCATGAGATTATGTGTGTTAGCTGATGTGGTGCCTGAGGGGTAGACCCAGAAATGTGCTTCCTTGGCTTGCATGTACACACACGCACAGAGGGGCTGGGTTGTAGCTCTTATAGTTAGGAGGGAGGGAGGGAAAGAGGGAGGGAGAGGGAGGGGGAGGGGGAGAGTCATCTTGTAGCTCATACAGTTAAGTTTTTTTGTTTTTTTAAATAAGGAGGAATTTCAGCCGTGTTGGTCCTGGGGATCGAACTTGGGCCATCGAGCTTGGCAGTCAGCTCCTTTATCCACAGAGCCGTCTTCGCAGCCCTCATAAAGTTAGTGTTAATGAACTTTCTCGAGACTGTGCTCTACAGGCACTGTGCTCGGTGCTCTCCACCTGTCAGCTCCCTGAGTACTCCCAAACCCAGAGAAGCGGGTTGTGTTACCATTTCCACTTGACAAGAAGAAGCAGAGGTTAGCCATCCAGGAAGTCAGCAGCAGGATGCAAAGTCTATGGACAGATTAAGAATTCGAGTTTCACCCTCGCTGTAAGACCACAGAACAGAGAAATGGGGTGTCCTGGGAAGATCAGAGATGTCTCTCCAAAGGGATAGCTTTGGCCTTCCCCCAAAACTCCACCATTTAACCCCCTGAAGCTACAGTGAAAGATAGATGATAGATAGGTAGATAGACAAGCTGACAGACAGACAGATAGATGCAATAACATCCTTTGACGAGGAAAAACAGTATGTTCTCAATCCTGCCTAACTTCCAAGTCATCGTTATTAAATCCTTCCTCGTTTGATCTATAGCAACACAAATTAAAACAGTTTCTTGTTTTGGTTTGGGGTGGGTTATTTTACCTTGTTGTTGTTGCTGCTGCTGCTGCTGCTGCTGCTGCTGCTGCTGCTGCTGCTGGTGGTGGTGGTGTGTGTGTGTGTGTGTGTGTGTTGTGTTGTGTTGTGTTGTGTTTGTGCATGATGAGGGAAGGGCATGCATACCACATCATGCCCGTAGGGGTCAGAAGATTAACTCCATATTATTGGTTTTCTCCTTCTACCTTTATGTGTGTTCTGAGGGTTGAACAATAAGTTCCTTTACCTGCCCAGTAATCTCGCTAGCCTGATTTTGTTTTGAGACAGGGGTTCACACTTACTTAACTCACAACAATCCTCCTACTTTGGCCTGCTGGGTGCTGGGATTACTGGTATGAGCCACCAGGTCCAGCCTCTCCTTCAGCGCCCTAGCCTACCCCAGCCTGCTTCCAATGCTCCCACACTTGCCCTCTTAGAAACGGGCTCTGGAGCCTCCTTGGCTTCTGCACAAGAAACCCACCTCTGTCCAGGCAGAATCAGGTTGGAGTTTCAGACATGCCTGAACCCAAACGTCTGAACATGTGAAGGCACTCCTGGGGCTTTCCTGTCCCATACAGCCAATACAAGTGCAAAAAAGAACACTGGAGAAGTGTCTGGCCGCCAGTGTGCTGCAGTGGAGGAAGGAGCTGGGTGAAGATTGGGGATAACCTCAGCCCAAGAGATGCCACAGCTCATTTAGAGGCACAGAAGCCCCAGGGTCGACTTCAGTGGAGTGGATGGGGGAGGGGGAGCTGCAGTGGTCCCTCCTGCCCAGCGTGATGAGGAGGCGGGGCTGCAGGGCTGCAGGGCTGCAGGGCTGCAGGGCCAGTGCTCACCTCTGACTGCACACTAAGGCACGTGGGAAGCTTGAAAATGACCCATGCCAAAGCCCCAACCAGAAACCACAATTGTACTTTCTGGCTGTGGCCTGACCTGTCACATGTTGAAGCCTCATTTCTAATTGATCCAGCTGAGCTAGAGGAACAACACTCAGCTGCCAGGAACAGCGCTGGCTCTTAAATCTGCATGGGAAGGTTAACACAGAAGCAGTGGGCAACCACCGCTGGGGACGGGGATATTTGGTGAGGAAAGCTTGAAGTCGGGTCGGGAAGGGAGCCACTCATCAAAGATCCCCATGTGTACCCGTGTGTGTGCTTGTGTGTGTGTGTGCTTGCACGTGTGTGTACTTGCATGTGTGTGTGCTTGCATGTGTGTGTACTTGCCTACAAATAGACAAATGGGAGTGTCTCAGAAGGAAATAGCAAGGAGCTAAGTGTGGTGGTATTGTGTTCCCCAAAATATTGTGTACTCTAATAAATTTATCTGGGGTCAGAGAACAGACAGCCACTAGATACAAAGGCTAGAAAATGGTGGCACTCACACCTTTAATCCTAGCATTCCAGAGATAGAAATCCTTCCGGATCTCTGTGAGTTCAAGGCCCATTGGAAATAGCCAAGCATGGTGACACGCCTTTAATCCCAGAAAGCCAGCCTTTAATCCCAGGGAGTGGTGGTAGAAAGCAAAAAGATATATAAGGCGTGAGGACCAGAAACGAGAAGATTTTGGCTGGTTGAGCATTCAGACTTTTGAGCAGTAATTCAGCTGAGACCCATTCCGGATGAGGACTCAGAGCCTCCAGTCTGAGGAGACAAGACAGCTGAGATCCGGCGAGGTGAGATAGCTGTGGCTTGTTCTGTCTCTCTGATCTACCAGCATGGACCCCAATAACTCGCCTCAGGTTTGATTTTATTAATAAGAACCTTTAAGATTCATGCTACAGCTAAGTTTTTTTTAATTTTATAATTTAATTTAATTTTACATATCAGCCACGGATTCCCTTGTTCTTCCCCTCCAGCGCCCCCCTCACCTTTCCCCAGCCACCCTCCATTCCCATCTCCTCCAGGCAAAGACTCCCCGAGGATTGAGTTCAACCTGGTAGACTCAGTCCAGGCAGGTCCAGTCCCCTCCTCCCAGGTTGAGCCAAGTGTCCCTGTGTAAGTCACAGGACCGGGTCCCAATACCTGGATGCCTCCCAAACAGATCAAGCTAATCAACTGTCTCACTTATCCAGAGGGCTTGATCCAGTTGGGGGCCCCTCAGCTATTGGTTCATAGTTCATGTGTTTCCATTCATTTGGCTATTTGTCCCTGTGCTTTATTCAACCTTGGTCTCAACAATTCTTGCTCATATAAACCCTCCTCTTTCTCGCCAATCGGACTCCTGGAGTTCCACCTGGGGCCTGACCATGGATCTCTGCATCCAGATCCCTCAGTCATTGGATGGGGTTTCTAGCACAACAGTTAGGGTGTTTGATCATCCTATCACCAGAGTAGGTCAGTTCAGGCTGTCTCTCGACCGTTGCCAGCAGTCTATTGTGGGGGTATCTTTGTGGATTTCTGTGGTCCTCTCTAGCACTTTGCTTCTTCCTATTCTCATGGGGTCTTCATTTACCATGGTCTCTTATTCCTTGTTCTCCCTCTCTGTTCTTGATCGAGCTGATCCCTCTCCCACAGGCTCTCTTCCCCCCAACCCTTGCCCTTCATTACCCCCACTCACGTCCAGGCTGTTCATGTAGATCTCATCCATTTCTCTGTCATTGGGTGATCCCTGTGTCTTCCTTGGGTCCTGTTTTCTAGGTAGCCTCCCTGGAGTTGTGAGTAGCAGTCTAGTCATCTTTGTTTTACATCAGGTATCCTCCTATGAGTGAGTACATACCATGTTTGTCTTTCTGAGTCTGGGTTACCTCACTCAAGGAGCTAAGTTCTTTTGAAGCATCTTGACATGTTTGGAAGGTCGTGGAAACTTCCATGAGAGATGCAGAGAGTGAAATAAGAATGTCTCTGGTAACAGGGGCGGTCTGTGCAAAGGTTCCGGTCAGAAGTGGGAGGAGACGGACACATCCCTTTAGGGAATTAGAAGAGAGAAAGCAGGAATCCAGAAAGGAGGGAACCGAGAGGCTTCAGGCATGCTGGGGAGGTCGCACACCCCTAACCAGGCAGGCTTGGCAACCATGGAAGCCAGGAAGGGGTCCAGGCTGAGGACTGATGTGCTCAGCTTTGCAATTTCTTTTGCAATGTTTTTTGTTTTTTGTTTTGTTTTGTTTTGTTTTGTTTTTGTGTTTTTTTTGTGTGTGTGTGTTTTTTTTTTTTTTTTTTGAAACTTTCATGGCTTGAGTTTTCAATGTTCCCCATTGGCTCGTGTGTTTGAATGCTTGGTCCCCAGTTGCTGGTCCCTTTGAGAAGCTGTAAAATCTTTAGGAGGTGGTGCCTCCATGGAGAAAGCAGGTCACTGGGGTGTGTTCTTGATGGTGTGTCCTCTCTGGCTCCTTCCTGTCACAATCTCTGCCTCCTGTCGGGCCACCCACACTTGCACCAACACAGACTGAGCTGTTTGTAGCTAGAGTTTTCCTGCCTGGCCCACAGTCAGGACAAATCTTTGTCACCCGCCAGTCCCATAGCCACTCAGACCCAACCAAGTAAACACAGAGACTTATATTGCTTACAAACTGTATGGCCATGGCAGGCTTCTTGCTAACTGTTCTTATAGCTTAAATTAATCCATTTCCATAAATCTATACCTTGCCACGTGACTTGTGGCTTACCGGTGTCTTCACATGCGGCTTGTCATGACGGCGGCTGACAGTGTCTCTCTACCTCAGCCTTCTGCTTCCCAGAATTCTCCTCTCTCCCTGTCCCACCTACTTCCTGCCTGGCCACTGGCCAATCAGTGTTTTATTTATTGACCAGTCAGAGCAATTTGACATACAGACCATCCCACAGCAGCCGTTCCTACTTCCACGCCTGGCCTCCCATGATGAACCGAAAACCCTTGGAGCTGTGAGCCAAGCTAAGTCCTTCTTCCCGCAAAGTGCTTCTATCAGGAACAATAAGAAAGCAAGAATGTAGACATAAAATGCAAGTAGGATAAAGCTCACCATTGTAAATTGCATTATTCCCCACTTGTCACGTCTTCTCGAAGTTAACCTGCTATCACTATCTAACCCCAGAACATCTCCACAACCTGCAAAAGCAAGCTCATGCAACTTCCCATCTCCCCCGAGTCCCTGATCGCCATTCATCTTTCTGTCTGTATGGAATTGCCTGTCCTGGGCACTTGATATATGTGAAACTTTGTCACATATGACCTTTCATACACAGTTTCTCTCACTCAGCATTGTCTTTCAAAGGCTCATCATGTGGCCATGGACCACTACTTCCTCCCTCCTTCTGATCAAATAGCATCTCACATGCAGTCCCCATGGAACATTTTGTTTATTTTCTCACCCACTGATGGACAACCAGGCTATTCCCACTTCTGTGATATTCCACTGCTGTGATATTCCACTGCAATAGATTTGTGGATGCATATGTTTTCAATTTTCTTGGATAAATATCTCTGAGTGGAATTGGTAGACAAGATGGCAATCTCTTATGTTTAACTTTATGAAGTGCTGCCAAAGCTCTTTCCACATTGACTACACCGTTTTCCATCTTCATCAGCAATGTATGAGGGTTCCAGAGTCTTCACAGTCTTGTCAACACTTGTTATTTTCCATTTTTTAGGAAGCCATCCTAGTGGGTGTAGAGTGGGATCTCATTCTATTTTCTATTTTCCTTTTCTTAATGAGTAATGATGTTTGGGGTTTTTTTTCCCATAAGTTTATTGGCCTTTTGTTTTATTTTGAGACATGTCTATTTAAATTCTTTGCTTTTTTTTTTTAATTGGGTTGTCTTTCTGTTGTTGAATTGCAAGAATTCTTTATATATTCAGGATCCTAGACTCTCATGAGATCTATAATTTGCAAATATCTTCTACTGTTTTGTAGGTTGTTTTAAAAGATTTTATTATTTATTCTTTAATTAACTGTGTGTGTTTGTGTGTGTCTATGAACGTGTGTGTAGGTGCCCAGAAGAAAGCCACAGAGCTGGAGTTACAGGTGGCTCTAAGATGTCTAATGTGGGTGATGGGAACTACTGAATCTTGGTCCTCTACAAGAGCAGCTATGCTTTTAACCACTGAACCAGTCACCTTGGGGACCAAGTTCCCAATGTAGGAAACCTGAGAGACCAACCACATCTGAACTGTAGAACTCTCTCCTAAGATTCTGTGAAGATGAAATAATGGAGTACATGTAAAATGTGTGGGACTCTGTGGCCTTACAACCCCTGAGACATCAGAGCCCAGCAGATGCACAGTCATGGCAGCACCTTACCATTCGGGAGGGTCTGACCTTCTTCTCTCTTCTTTTCACATTGCTTTCCAGCTTGGACCTTTGGCGACGCTTCACAGAATAATCAATAACTCACAGCAACTACTTTCTTCCTGTTTCTTCTTCAGTTAGTGTGAGGTTAGGCATGTCTCTGACTCTGTCAGGAACTTTATAGTACGAAGTCACCATTTTAAAAAATCCTCTAACAGGGCTGGAGAGATGGTTCACTGGCTGCTCTTCCATAGGACCTGGGTTCTGTCCCCAGCATCCCCAGGGTGGCTCACAACAGTAGTAGCTCCAGTTCCGAGGGATCTGATGCCCTTTTCTGGCACCCATGTGCACTGCATGCATGAGGTGCACAGAGCTGCAGACAGAACACCCATACACATAAAATAATTTTAAAACTCCTTTTAGAAGCCACTGTTCTATCCTGTTTGATATATGTTAACTGAGGCACATGATGTCACCCATGGCCTGTGCCCAAACTAGCTGCACAATGTGAGCCTCTAACACAGACTATGGTGTGAGGCAGTCACTGCCCGGTACTGACCTCCATTAGTCTCTATCAGGCCAAGCTGCCTCCCTCTCCACTGCTTCCAAGGGGCTGCCCCAAGGCTGCAAGGCACACCCCAGGACTGTGCCATGTCCTTCCTAAGCTCTCCTCCTCTCTGTCTGCTCAAAGCAAGCAAAAGTGACTCCAAAAAGCATGCCACCGCCTCATCTCATTGAGCCATTCTTAAAAACGTGTTCCTAGGATTAACAGAAAGAAGGGGAGGTGGAGACAGAGAAAGAAATAGAAGGACAGAGTGGAAAAGGCCATGTCAGGGCAGTCACAGACACCCAGGACAGAGCCAAACAGCATGATGTGCCTTGAAATAAACCTGGCTCCTGTTGCTCTGAGATTGCTAGGGAGAATTTGGGAGAGCCCCTTGACATTTAACTCAGACTCTGGGCAGAATTACTATTAGAAATCCTAGCTGGATGCTGGTGCACACTTTTAGTCTCAACACTTGGGAGTCAGAGGCGAGCAGATTTCTGAGTTTGAGGCCAGCTTGGTCTACAAAGTGAGTTCCAGGATAGCTAAGGCTATACTAGGAAACCCTGTCTCAAAAACCAAACAAACAAAAGAATCCTAAGGATCTTGAGAATGCAGAATTAGAGATGGTCCCCAACCTTCGGGAGCAATGTCACATGGAGTCCAAGTGATGGTCCCCAACCTTTGGGAGCAATGTCACATGGAACCCAAGTGACTTTTCAAGGCTCTACATCCATTTCCACCTATGCCCGACTCCCTGCCCTAAGCACTCCCGAGCACCCATCCTGGGAGACAACAGCTTCTAACTGTGCTCCCCTGACGGACCCTCAGCTACAGGAGGATGTAGTCATTGAGCCCCACCCCTCCATTGGCCTCTAGCCATGGTAGACCCTTTCTCTCCATCTTCATTCATAAAAAACTCCAAGCCCCTGCCCCCTCAATCAAATAAAGTGTGTCATTTCAGCAGGCCAAGTGGGGAGATCCGTACAGCTGATAGCAATGCATGGTGCTAATAAACTGTCAATTAAGATCAAATGTGCTGCCTAGCTCCGGGAAGTTGGTAGCTGGTGGTAATGTTTTGAAAAGTCTATCTCTTATGCCTTTATACTGACATTTCTTTGGGGTTATTAAGAGCCCAATTGATACATTTCTTGTTGACTCCCAATATTCCTGAAGTGATTAATTCCAAACAATGGGGTTAATTAGTCTGCTGACTTCGGAATGCCTCTTCAGGCAGGAGCTTAAGAAACCAGTTTCCCTGGAATGTAATCTCCAAAAGAATTGCATCCCTTTCTTCTAAGGAAGAGAGGAAGAAGTCTCCCCTGGGAAGAAAGGATGGCTGTGATCTCACGGAGAATTAAATGAGTGCTAAACGCTAAACACCCATGAGCTCTGTGGGCTGGGTTTTACTTTTTAACGCCCACCCCCATTTTTATTTCTTTCTTGAGTTAATGAGTAAATAGCTTGGACTTGGGAGGTGGATGTATTTAGGGTCAGGCTTCAGGGTGCCAGGGGAGGCGACCAATCAGGGCAGCAGAAATCCCATCTTTTATCCAGCCCTCTAAACAGACGTGTACCCCACCCATACCAAGCAGAGCCTTTGGCCTCACGGGCCTCCGTCCTTCATCCATAGAATGGGGACAGTGACATCTGCCCTCCCCACCGCCCCACGCATCTGTGGTAAGATGAGATCACACATGTAAAAGCCCTTTGAGAATAAAACCTTTCTCTTTTCCTTTTTTTAACCTTTGAGAGGTTAAAAAAAAAGGGACCCATTTTAGAAGTGGGCTTTTTAAAACTCTTTTTTTATATTATTATTCCCTCTTGAAAGGGTTTCTTCTTGTAGCCGGGATTTTTCATCTCGTGTTAAAGAGAGAGGGGGGCTAGAGAGTTTTAAAAATAGCTATTTTAATGAAAAGAACAGCTCCCCTGAAGAACTGGGCAGCCCTTTCTGCCGGCTTGGCTGCCGAACTCACGGTCCAAATTGATTTTTTTTCTCCCCTCTTCTTTAAAGGTAAGTGATGAAATACTGTGGGTTTGAAAGGGCTGACATTTTGGTAGCAATTAAACTCAGGCCCATCTAGCGTCGGCAGCTGGTGGCGGCCCCTCGTTATGGTGGAAAGGCAGTCAGAGGATTACGGTGGGCTGAGCTGGTTCTCTGAAGAGCTAGGGCCGCCTTCTGCAGCCAGGTAATTAGATTTAACAAGCTGGCCTGTCCCCTTCGGTCCCCCACCCACTTTGGGCAGAGCAGCCAGGCCAGGGGACCCACCTCCCACCCCCTCCCCAGGGAGGCAGCAGCAGGCAAGTCCAGGATGCTAATGAGAGCGATGACGGATATAGGGGATATTAATGTTGACTTTTAATGACATAGAAGAGACAGCAATGGCTAAGAAGCCATGGCCAATGGTGGTGGTAGGGTGGCTTTATCATTAGAATTGTCCTGAGGGTCTGATTCCGACAGGCTAGTGCAATGTGATTGGAAACGTGGGTCCAGGCTGGAACGCAGGGCACGTGGTCTGCATCTCTGCCCTCATCTGAGGGCCTGGGAAAACATAGCTATGGTAAATTACACTTCAGGTACTCTTAGGAAAAGACAGGGCCCAGGTTTCTCCTCCGAAGGCAGTTTGGGGTGTCCCTATGGAGCTCAGAAGATCACACTGGCTGAAGGAAATCACCTGTGGGGAATGGGTGTCCAGACTAAAGCTGGGATGGCTTTTTTCTGTTCTGCTCTTTCTAGGTGACTCTGACATCATGCAAGCCACTAGGGACCTTCTATCCACATGCAAGCTGGCGGTCTGGCCTAGTGTAGAGACTTCAGGTGGGCACAACAACCAGCAGGCCGGGATATATCTGTGTCGCCACTCAGAGGCAGCAAGATTCAAAAACCCAGGCTGTCTGCCCACGGTCGCCCCTCTGCTGCACTGGTACACTCCAAAGGCATCAATGGCTTCCTGGAGGTGAGGGTCAAATCCAATGCATTAGCTGGGTATTCAAGATCTCTGGATTTGGAGGAATCTGGAACCTTAGGTCACATCTCTGAAGTGCACCCAACTGCCTTTGGATGGCCCATTTTGAGACTCCCCTGCTGTGGGATAATCCCTCTGTACTCTGAGAATATGTGTTATTACCATTGGTTAGTAAAGAAACTGCTGTGACCTATAACAAGACAGGATAGAGCCAGGCTGGAAATCCAAGCAGAGACACAGGGAGAAGGGTGGAGTTGGGGGGGGGGGCAGCTAGCTGCTGGAGGAGCAAGATGTATTGGAACACAGGTAAAGCCACAGGACATGTGACAAAACATAGATTAATAGAAATGGGTTAATTTAAGTTGTAAAAGCTAGTTAGTAATAAGCCTGAGCAATAGGCCAAACGGTTTGTAATTAATACTAAGCCTCTGAGTGGTTATTTTAAAAGCAGATGCAGGACCAAGTGGGACAAAAAAAGCCTCCATTTACACTCCCCTTGTCCATTTTTACAGGGGCTCAGTTGGCCAGGTTGGGCTTTTCAACTCTCTTGCCCAAGGTTCAGCAAACCAGTTCCCGCTGATCCTTGTGTATACCACCACGTACCCTAGAACTCTATCCTACTATTACTGAGATAAACACCATGACCAAAAGCAAACTGGGGAGGAAAGGGTTTATTTGGCTCTCACTTCCACCTCGCTGTTCATCGTCAAAGGCAGTCAGGACAGGAGCTCAAGTGGGCAGGAACCCGGAGGCAGGAGCTGATGCAGAGGCCACAGAGGGGTACTGTTCACTGGCTTGCTCCCCATGGCTTGTTCAGCCTGCTTTTTTCTTTCTTTTTTTATTATTAAAAAATTTTCTAAGCACTTTACATACCAACCACAGATCCCCCCCTCCCTCTTCCCGATCCCCTGCTTTCCCCCCAAACCACCCCCCATCCCCACATTTTCCAAGTCAAGGTCTCCCATGGGGAGTCAGCAGAGCCTGGTACACTCAGCTGAGGCAGGTCCAAGCCCCTCCCCGCTGCACCAAGGCTGTGCAAGGTGTCACACCCTAGGCACTAGGCTCCAAAAAGCCCACCCGTGCACCAGAGACAGATCCTGATCCCCCTGCCTGGGGACCCCCCCAAACAGTTCAAGCTAAACAACTGTCTCCTGTATCCAGAGGGCCTAGTCTAGTCTTATGGAGGCTCCACAGCTATTAGTCCACAGTTCATGGGTTCCACTAGTGTGGCTGCTCGTCTCTACACATTTTCCCATCACAATCTCAATGTCCCCTGCTCACAGAATCTCTCCTCTCTCTCATCGACTGGATTCCTGGAGCTCAGCCTGGCCATGGATCTCTGCATCTGCTTCCATCAGTCATTGGATAACAGCCTGCTTTCTTACAGAACCCAGGACCACCAACCCAGGGATAGCCCCACACAACGTAGGCTGGGCCTTCCCCCATCAATCACTAATTAAGAAAATCCTCTATCCAGGCAGTGGTGGTGGCACATGCCTTTAATCCCGGCACTCAGGAAGCAGAGGCAGATGGATCTCTGTGAGTTCAAGACCAGCCTGGTCTACAGAGTGAGTTCTAGGACAGCCAGGGCTACACAGAGAAACCCTCTAAGAAAAAAGAAAGAGAGAGAGAGAGAGAGAGAGAGAGAGAGGGAGGGAAGGAAGGAAGGAAGGAAGGAAAGAAAGAAAGAGAAGAGGAAGGAAGGAAGGAAGGAAGAAAGAAGGAAGGAAAGAAAGAAAGAAAGAAGAAAGAAAGAAAGAAAGAAAGAAAGAAAGAAAGAAAGAAAGAAAGAAAGAAAGAAAGAAAGGAAAAGTCTCCATAGGCTTGCCTGCAGCCCATAGAGACCTTTCCTTAATGGAGGCTCCGTCCTCTCCAATGACTCTAGCTTGTGTCAAGTCGACATAAAACTAGCCAACACAGACTCCCACCATTATGTAATGTCCCCTCTGTGATATGCCTTCTGTGGATAGTTATTGGACTTCTGTCTTCCTTGACGGGGACTAGTGGACAGGTTCTCACCCAAACTTTCTAGGATATCTCTTACCAGAAGCCCTGTCCTTGCCCCGAACCCATGCATGATTCAGTTGTCTTTCACCATGTCAGTCAAGTGTGGTGATGAGTGAGAACTGACAGTGGTCCATGGGTCACCCCAGCAGGGAACCATACAGGCCGTGGGCACCCAACATACAGGGTATAGAACCTGCCCAAGCAGCTTGCCCGTGGTTACAAGTGGTCAGTGTCAAAACGTGAGTGGTTATCTGACTTTATGTCCAGGAATCTCCCCCTCTTGGCCCAGAAGTTTCCAGATGTTGCTAGAAGATCTGCTGGGATGAGGGGGGCTTCACAGACTGTGCACACACACACACACACACACACACCACAAACACACCTAATAATAGCTACTTACATCTTCCTCACTGGAATTCAAGAACAGCTGGGCCTTCCCTCAGGCATTTAAGACCTCCCTGTCAGTTGAGAGGCACTGAGGACAATGAGATGTCTGGTTACAAAGATCAGTGACAACCAACTCCTCAGAACAGCCACTTTCCAGAGAATGGGTGAATAGGCAAACAGGGCATGGTTCCAGCCAGAATGGGGGAGGGGTGTGCAAAGCTACTGTGGAGGGCAAAGGGGGTCACACAGGAGGTAAACCACCCTGGGGGCGGGAGGGGGATGAGACCTCTGAGAGTCACTCCCAGATATACCCTATAGATACTTGTCGGTGTCTCAGGCTCTGCCTTGTCCCCCAGAGGACAACAGATCCCCTGGGAATGGGTACTCCATGTCAGAGGACTCCAGGAGACGTAGGAGTGAATAAAGGGGCATCGGAGGAACCTCTGGAGACGTGGAGAAGTTAAAGATGATGGGTTCGATTCTCATTCACTGGCATTTATTCAATAAACTGAGCTCTCACACCAAGTACCTTGAACAGAAGTTGTTTCCCATTTCCTCATTTTTCCTCACGTGTAACCAGTGATTGGGGTGGGGGGGAGGGTATAATCACAGCTCTCTCTGCTCTCGATCACATGACAGAGGGAGTGGATGCATGCATAGCAATCACTTCAGGTTAATTCACAGCTGGACCTGACTCTACTCTAGGGCCAGGAATGTAATCCCACCCTATGCCTACAGGTATGGAATTAAAATAGCCCTCCTGACTGGAAGAGGAATAATTCATCTGAGAGGAGACTAGGTAGAAGGTCCCTAAAGTATGGTTTGAAGCCTTGAGTTGACCCAGGGGAGAGACCCACAGCTGCCTCTGCCAGTAAGAAGATCTTAGGGCCTAGTGTGGCTGCATTTCCAAGCCTCACCCTTCATGACTCATCAGGAACAAGGGTGATACCATCTACAAGGGCAGATGGAGGTAGATCGCCTCCATCTCCTCAGTTCCTGTGTTGCGGCTCAGTTCGCTCGACACCAGTTTGATGGGAAGATTAATTACCATCCCAAACACTATAAAGTAAATATATACACTCACTCTTGTTTCCTGTCCCTTCAAGGTGAGGTAATGAACCAAACTAGAAGAAAAGTACTGTGGTGATGAATGTGGGCAGGATGAGATGGAAGATCTGGAGGTAGGAAAGGATGAGATGTGTCATGTGTGAAATCAGACTATAAATGTGTGGGAGGATATTGTTAAAGGATTGATTGGGATAAAATGGAATGCATAGGGTAGGATGGGATGGGATGGGATGCATGGGATGGGATGGGATGGGATGGGATGGGATGGGATGGGATGCATGGGATGGGATGGGATGCATGGGATGGGATGCATGGGATGGGATGGGATACATGGGATGGGATGGGATGGGATGGGATGGGATGGGATGGGATGGGATGGGATGGGATGGGATGGGATACATGGGATGGGATGGGATGGATATGGGATGGATGGGATGGGATACATGGGATGGGATTGGGATGGGATGGGATGGGATGGGATGGGATGGGATGGGATGGGATGGGATGGGCATGGGATGAGATGGGATGAACTGGAATGGAATAGGAAGGATGGGATGGGGTGAGATGGATGAGAGGGATAAAATCAGTCATCCCGACTGGTAGGAAGATTCCACTATACACAGCCTGGCTGTCATCTCAGGATACCTTGGTAGCCTATGTCCTCTGCTAGCCTGGCTGTACCAGGCAGCCCCTTCCTCAATTGCTCAGCAAGTGCCAGAGATATGAGAGAGGGAAGGGAAGCGGATGGCTCTTCAGGAGGCTGGCACCAGTCCCAAGCAATATGTTCCCAACTTCCTCCTGCGTGGGTGGCAGCGACACGTCCCCAGCCGGCCCCCACGCCTCTCACCAGCCGTCAACGCGCCCTCACTCTCTCCTTGTGTGTGTTGTCAAATCCTCCCAATATAGCAGCCTGGAGTCTGTCAACAGTTCTGTTCCGTGCCCACTTTCCCTCCCCGGACGAGTGCAGAGACAGCCACCTCCCTCAATGGGTGTGTCTCTCATTGTCTCCATCACCAGTTGGTGTGTGTGGAGACCCCTGTCACCTTCTTCTGGGAGAAGGCATGGTCTGGGTTTCCTGGCATAGGGTAGGACCCACATCAGAAGTATTTGAAGGACTTTAAGAGGAACCCAGGGGACTGGAAGATTGATCAGATGTGGGCAGTAGTGGAAGTCGCAGGTGATGCTCATATTTTTTTACTTGCATGATTCAGGGGAAATGGCATGCACTCAGACAACGGACCCTAGACAAAGGACTAGCAGATCATGCTCTGGGGTATCCGTGACGCCTGTGATCCTTCCAGTAGGGAGGTGTTCCTTATGCAAATGCAGACTGGACACTCAGGAAAGAGTTTCTGGGTATACAGAATAAGCCAGAAAAGGAATACAGACATCCACAGGAAACATCATTGTATACCCTTTTTTTCATGGGGGTATTATTAGTACAGGAATCCTATGCCCTCACTTCACAGAACCCCTCTGTATCCCCTATAGGGGGCCAAAAAGTCTGACCTCGACTAGTCTCCTGGCTGGGTCTCCATCCTTCAAGGTGCTATAGTAACCAGTCAGCCACCTCTCTCTCTCTCCTCCCACTGTCCCTGTCCTGCTCTCTCAGGAACAGACACAACCTTGTCTGAGCATCAGGAGTCCTAGGTCTCGGGCCCCCATCCACGAGCTAACATCAAGATCCTAACAGGTCAGTTGCTCTCAGCCTCAGTCTCCTCTGCTGTAAAATGGAGCCATCATGGTAGAATAAGGCAAGGTATACCAGTGCTTGGATATGGAGAATTGGGAAAAGATGCCTCAAAGTCTGGCAGGCTACCTCAGTCCTGTGTCTCCATCCCCCCAGACCTTGTCAGAACCTACTCCCAAAGGAATGTGGCACATCTCCCATCCCCTACTGCCTCCCCTTCTAGAGGACTCCAGGATTCTTAGTGGGATTCCAGGACACTGCTCAGGGTTCCTAAAGCCTCCATAATCCCCCTGCTGTGTGATTCACCAGGTGACCCCACAGGTCAGAAGCCACCACTAATAATGCTCAGATGGTGACATTTATTGCAGTATAGGCAGCCCCTGCTTAGCTCCTGGGGCTTTGGGGAAATGTCAGACACAGAGTGAATCACTTTTTACGATGTCTCCAGCAAAATGCTTGCAGTGATCTCTCATTTGCTGACTCTAATTGAGGCCTCCCAAGGAGCTCAGACCCCTGCCCTCCCCTGCCCTCCCCACAGGGCAGACTTGGTTTCAGGATGGCCTCACAGTTGGACCTATCTTCACAAGGCAAAGGTCAGCGAGCAGAGTTTAAGATGAGGAGAGACCCTATAGTCCTCTGAGGAGGCAGACTGGGGTGAGGGAGCCCTGAGAAGTGAGAAGAGAGAAAGTGTTCGCTCCCAGGCTGTGTAGATGTTTGTTACTGTGTCTACCTGGTTCCAAACCGTTCCTTCGTTGGGAGGAGACCCAGAGACCTGGCTGCCTGAGGACAGAACCCTTGGCCACTGAGGGTCTTCCCCTGAGGACCATCCAGGCAGGACTGGGGAGGACAAGGAATTAGGTAGCACAGGGGCCAGAAGCCGCCTTGGCTCTGTAGGCTAAGGTCCTAGAAGGAGCAGATCTGCAGGAAGAAAGGGAAAATGCCGGGGAAGAGGGAACAGTCACAACCACACTGCAGTCCCTGGAGCCCACACTGTGAGCCAGCAACGTCTTTTTGCCTTAACTGCCTTGAACTGAGTCCCTGCTGCCTGCCCCCACCGTCCAGTTGCACAGCTACAAACCTGTTCTCTCCATAAGCACTCTGGAGGCAATACCCTCGCCTCAGCTGTCTAATCCTGGCGGGTCTGGAGGGTGTCACCTGGAAACTAGGGACTCGGTGACCACACCCTCCCTCCCAGCCCACACCCACATAGGGTGCAGTACCACACCTCCACCAGCCCCTGTGGTTCGCTCTCTTCTGCCCTCTGCTGCTCCTTACTGACCACAGGGAGCTACTGTGCCAGCTTTACAGGTCCAGGACAGGTTGAGGGCTGCATCAGAAGAACCAGAATTGGTGGCATACCCAGCACTCCGGAGGCAGAGGCAGGCAGATCTCCGGGTTCGAGACCAGTCTGATCTACAGAGTGAGTTCCAAGACAGCCAGAACTACACAGAGAAACCCTGTCTTGAAAAAGAAAGGGAGGGGGAGGAGAGAGAGAGAGAAGAGAAGAGAGAGAGGAAGAGAAGGAAGGGAGGGAGGGAGGGAGGAGGAGGAGGGAAGAGAGAGAGAGAGAAGAGAAGAGAGAGAAGAGAGAGAGAAGAGAGAAAGAAAGAAAAAAGAAAGAAGAAAGAAAGAAAGAAAGAAAGAAAGAAAGAAAGAAAGAAAGAAAGAAAGAAAGAAAGAAAGAAAGAAGCCACAGTACTCAAAGAATAGTCCCAACAGAAAATCTGATCTCCAGATATAGGAGCTCATAAGAAAACAAACAAGCAAAACACAAAACAAAACAAAAAATAACTTTGTCTTACCTACAGGCTGAGAATTCTCCTGCCTTCCCTAGGATGAGACTAATAGTAATATATTATTACTATATTACATATTAATTATATATACCATAATATGTATAATGAATATATTATATCCCAGCTACAAGGGGAGTTGCCTGACAAAGACTTTCCTTCCAGTGAAAACAGGTTTCCTAGGAGGCTGGGGTAGAGGGACATGGAGGCAGAGCCCTGAGGAGGGAGTCTGAAGAGAATACAAAAGGAGAAAATAGGAAGGGTACTGTAGCGATTCTGGAAGCCAAAGGGCCCTCAACGAGGTAGAATTGAGCCCCAGTGAACAGCGCAGCCTCTCTGGGCCTGTGTGTCCCCCAAAGACTGTGGGAGGGAGGAGCCTTGAGCGTGTTTACTGTTTACAGAACACTTTAGCACATAATACTGCATTTGATTTCACACCACCTGGTGAGGTACCCCCTTCATGTACCTTTCAAGACAAAGGAATAGAGATTCTGAGAGATGCAGCAGCTTGCCTGAGACAAGTTCTTTATCAACAGAAAAGCCTAGATCCAAGCCCAGGTCTGACCTCCAGTCCAAGTTCCCCACCAAAGGAGGCTGTCTCTGTGCAGGTAGGGCTTGCTCTCTGTGGATCTAGCCATGCAGAGTGAAAAGTGTGGTTTGCCTGGGTAAAGGAGCCAAGGTTGGAGATTTTGACCCTGTGGCTGTGACTTTGAGAAAGCCACTTAGCAGCCCCGAGTCTTCCCCATGATGTATCTCATGGAGGTGCTTTGGAAGTCATCAGTCTATGTAATTCATCTAAGGCAGGGCTGACATTTACTACACCTGATTATAATGGGCACATAATTTAACCCATTAATTTTCCCAAATACATTTCTCCCATGGAGTTTTTCTGATTCTGTGACTTCCTGGTGAACTCAAACCTAGATCTACCCCAGAACTCCACCACATCCATCTAACCAGAACACAGAAGACCCTGTGGACCTCTGTTCTTTAGGGTAAGTTGATAGCTTCAATGTCGCATGTATTACACACGGAAGTCTGGGTCTACAGCCAGGTCGGTTCCATGGTTCTGATTCCCTTGGTCTGTGGCCTTTGGGAGGATGGTGGAGGCCGGTGAAGATACAGAAATCAGTGCCGATGCTTTGCAATGGTCCAGGTGAGAGGCAGTGGTGGCACACTACCAGGAGGAGGACGGTGGCCACGAAGGGTAGACTGTGGCTCTGTTTAGGAGGCTGGCTTAGAGCTGCGGCTGATGCGGTGACTCGCTGAAGGGCTTCGAGCTTGAGCAACTAAATGAGCGATGCTTCCTTCCCTGAAATGAGAAAAGGCTGCAGGGAGAGCCAAGTCAGAGATCTGCCTTAGCCCCGCTGGGCTTAGTGCCTATTAGGTCCTCACAGGGGACTTAGGAAGAGACAACTTGGCAGATGTGTCCAGATGCAGGGTGAGAAATGTCAGCACAGAAGTGATACTTAAGCAGGGGAGTTATATGGCGTGTCCTGGATGGGAAATGGTCCAGGACCGACATCACAAGCCCTCCCCACAATGTTCAGAGATCCAACGGGGGTGAAGAGGAAACATTTCTGAGCGGGAATGTGGAGTCCTGGAAACCAACAGAAAATGAGATGTCACGAGGCAGTCCATGACAGGCTGAGTGTGCAGAAGGCCAGGAAGTCTGGGCGATGACCGTGATGAGGGCACAGCTGTACGCAACACTCACCTCTGCACCTAGTTAGATCCCCATTTCTACCCCATCCCATCCCTTATCCTCTCATAAAACTTCTTCTGACTGGTATGGTGGCGCATGCTTTTAATCCCAGCACTTGGGAGGCAGAGGCCAGCTGATCCCCGAGTTTGAGGCCATCCTGGTCTACATAATGAGACCTTGCCTCCATTTTTTTTTTTTAAATTCTGAGACAGGGTCTTGTCATATAGTCCAGAGCGTCTTGAACTTGAAATCCTCCTTTCGCAGCCTCCTGAGCACTGGGAGTGCAGGCTGGGCTCCACCACACCAAGCCCATGCATTTGGTAATAATGAGAAGAAGAAAGCCAAAGAACTTGGAGTTTCAAGACTCCAGAGACACACACACCTGCCCCTGTGTCACGTACCACCCCCAGGTGCTCAGGATGGGACCACTGCAGGAGCAGGGGGCAAACACGTAGAGAGGTGGTGGCTTTTACTACAGGCTGGGCAGGGGAGGGTGGCTCACTTCCCTCACTGCTGCTTGTAAGACTGGAAGCCTTCCCATACATGTTCCCTTTGTGTCACCAGCCAGCGGTATGAATATTTAAGTCCTATGTTAGTCACTGGAGATCTGGCCATGGACAAGATAACACTTTAAACTTGACCCTGGGAAGTTTAAAGGAGAGCATAAGCAGAGGTGTCAGTGGCTCTTCTTGGCACACTGTGACCATGTCCTGACAGGAAACTGTACGTAGGGAGGGCTTGAGGAATTCCAAAGGGCCAAAGAAAACCTCACAGAAGCAGCAACTTTGGTCAAGGCTTTGAGGAATTACTAGGTGTTCAGTCCATAACAGGACTGGCATCCCCAAAGAGGAGCTGGAACAAAAGATATGGTCTGGTGACTGGATGAGTGTGTTTCAGTGGAGTGCCAGGGCCAAGGACGAACACTCGGGAAGTGAAGAGGTACAGGGCCCCAGTCTTCACCAACATAAACAGAGAGCTAAAACACTCAGACTTTATTCTGTAGGTCAGCATTTCTCCCAAGAATCACCCATAAATGCAAGACCCGCTTTGGTCTGCAAAAATCAATAAATCAAAAAGTCCCAAGATCAAATGCATGAGGGGCCTGCAGGGCAGCCCCCTCCTCTGGGAGATTCACTGTGTGCCTCAGCAATTAGATCTAAAAGTTCAGAAGAAAACTGCATCGGAAGACTTCCTGCCTAGCTCTCTAAGACTGTGTCCCAGGCTCCCCTTGTCTCTGTAATGCCTGTCATTCCTGTGTGAGTGTTTACACCTCCGTCACAGGGCGGTCGGTGACAAGCCAGGGCTGGGGGACCCCTTACCTAAGCCAGAGGCTAATGCCTGGGCACACAAGAGGGCAGGGTCGTGTTAATCCTAGAACCCCCAGGTAGGATCGTCTCTTTCTGAGGACCAAGAGCAGTTTTGTTTACTTTGTAAGATATCTAGCGAACAAATCCTCAGGGCCAGTTGTACCTGGTGCTTCTGTAGAATGGGAAAATTCAGACATAGCCTGTCTGGAGTCCACCGAGTCATACGGGCCCCATTCATATGATCCCTCAGATGGAGATGTGGAGGAAAAGAATTCAGCTCTGTAAGACAGGATCTGGAATTGAAAAGTGGTGCTTGGTAAGTCATACCTGTGAGGCCTGAAGAATGGGTGGGAATTAGCTAGAAGGGTATTGGGAGAGGAATGGCATTCTGACCAGAGGGAGCAGCATATGCAAAGGCCCTGTGACAGAAGAAAAATATTCTAGTCACATCACAAAACAGAGAGAGAAACAGTGCCTTCCTGATCATTTAGCAACTATCATTGACAATCTTGTTTGTGAGAAAATTAAATGCTCTTAGTAATCTAAGGTTTGGAAAGCTCTGGAAAAGTTACCCAGGAAATTGGCCAAAGGAACAGGTGTGTGTGTGTGTGTGTGTGTGTGTGTGTGTGTGTGTGTGTGTGTGTGAATGCAGATGCATGTGTACTTGGCGGGCAGGGGGTGGAAAAGCATCAGTTATCTTCCTTAGTTGATCTCTACCTTTGTCTTTGAGACTGGCTCTCTCAGTGAACCTGGAGTCCATGGACTCCACTAGGCTGGCCGGCCAATGACCCACTTTCCTCCATGGTCCCAGTGCTGGGTTACAGATACATGCCACCACACCTGACTTTTACATGGGCACGGAAGATCTGAACTCAGGTCCCCACACTCGCACAGCGGACACTTTACCCACCCAGCCATCTCCCCAGCTCTGAGATCCACCCTTTTTTCCTACTGAATAAAATGGTCCCAGCATGCATTTCTCCCATGTGACCCCAAACCCTGCCATCCCAACAAGGCCCAGAAACCTTTAGTTCTCTTTGGTGACTTGCATGGGTTTTCTTCCTTAGCTGAACTCTCTGGTGTCTGCCGCTAGAACCTTCTCTATGCCCTGTGCTGGTCCTTTGCTTTGCCTTCCCAAAGGACCCACGGACGCAACACTGCTCCTTAGGAGAGCGTGTCTCTGAAGGTTTCAGAACCCCGAGACAACCTGGCAGGTAACTGAACCCTCAACAGATACTCTCAGGCCTCAGCTATGGCTCTCATCGCTCATCTCCCACCATGTTGTTTGGGTTCTCATCTCCCAAAGCCTCTTTCCATTTCTTCTCCCGTATTCTGGGGAACACTCAACCTCCAGTGGGACACACAGGGCTACCCTGTCTCACCGCTGCTTGCCAAGTCCATGCCCTTGGAAGAGATCATCTTTAGCCATTCACTTTAGAGGAACATGGCACCTCTTCCCCCCGAAGACCAGAGGTTTGTAAACAGTGATTAGTCGAAGCCTGTGGCTGCTTCCGAATACCCTGAGGAAGGCATGGTCATCCTTCCATTTCATAAGTCAAGTGGTAGAGGCTGAAATGGTCATTGAGGCACAGAGCCAAGACTCAAGCTCCAGTCTGAGGATCATGTGATCTACCTCAAGGGTTAGGGTGAAAATTACATAAATTGATGTGTAGAGAGGGAGCTGGAATATGGGACCTGCCATGGAAATGTTAGGAATTATGGGGCTGGTGTTTGGGGTAGATTCTAGTCTCTTTGGGGATGGGAAGGCTAGGCAGGGAAACTGAGGTAGAAAATAAGCTCGTACGGGATGAAGGGAAGCAAGGCTGGAAGAGGTGAGGGGGGTCTTCCTAGGCACATGGTCCACTGCGGCATATCCAGGATGGGTGCTCTGCCTGGTGAGGCGGCCCCCTCAAGGCCTCCCTCCCAGGGGCACCTGTGGATGATCACTGGACAAGGTGCTGCGGGCAAGCCTTCATGGGTGAAGCACTGTGCAACCTTCAGGGTTGGATGAAGCCACGGTTGACTCTCAGCTTCGCCCCGAGAGGGTTATGTATCATTATCGCCTGTCAAACAAGGCGGGCAGGTGCCGGCCACCTTCTGTGGAAATCCTCTCCTCGACTGCCCCTGTTCAGATTCTGTGTGCCCTCCGCACAGCATCTTCAGTGAAGCCCACCCTGGCACCTCTGTCTGCTCCGTCTTCACACTGACCTTGGGCACTGCATCCATACCCACTTCCGGTTTCAGCAAACTGTGTCAGGCACAGGCCCCTGCCAAGTCTACCTGCCCCTGCACAGACTTGCTCCCTGAGCCCCGGATGTCCTTCCCAGAAGCCCTCTGCACACCTCGCCTCCATCCCTGGAGCACTGCCAACAGAATGCTACAGTATGCTACAACCAGTGTGTGCCCATCGTCTCCCGCCTGGCCCTCTCAGCTCTGTGAAGGACATCAGCAGCTGGTTCCCACCCCTTCCTCTCCACACCTCCTGCCCAAGACAAGGCCACCTGAGACCCTGGCCTGTATGCATGCCTACCCTCCATTCTTCAGTCAGAGAAATGTCTGCCAAAGTATCTTTGACCACATCTTCTGCTCAAGCTCTTCAAGGACTCACCAATTTCTCAAAGTCAAGGTCAAACTTCTGTGCTTACACTGTAGGGTCTACAGCCCAGGGCACACCCTTCCTTCACACCGGCATCGACATCGGCCATGGTAATGTCAGGGTAGCTGTCCCCAGGGTTCGCTACCCACCTCCTCGTGGTAGAACTGGGAACCAAGTCCTTCATCTTCAGTGGCCAAATGGGGATGACAATATGGAAATGTCTTGTGGGAGGGGGAGGCAGATTGAGAGAAAAGCCATTGGAGGTGGTGACTGGTGGCAGGCAGGGAGTGCTGGGGCCCCGAGGGACATGAATCCTGGTCCCTTGTCTTGAAGGAGAGAGCTGGAGCGGGAAGGGCAGGTGCTGTCAGGGAGATGCCACCTCCCTCTTGTGACCTTTTCTGAAGACATTTTCTCTGAATGTCAAGTTCATTAGACACGGGACTAGGGGTGGAGGAATTGCGTTTTTAGCTGAATTAAAGACGGGACGGACAGACTCGTCATCAGGCTGCTGGTGACAGGCCAGCTGGAAGATGGGGAGACAACCCCCCCCCAAGTTAGATCTTCCCTCCCTAGTCTAGGGACAGAGGCCCCTGGGACATCTTCATATTGTTTCTGTCCCATTGCCCCAAGGCAAGCTGTACCTGAAAGAGACCCTTGTCCATGGTGCTCACACATCACCTGATCAAGTCCTGGATCCAGGAAATGGGCAGTCACACCCTTAGCCAACCTGGCCCTCCCTGGGGCATTCAAAGGGGGTCCCTGAGCTGGATGCCCTGTGACCTGCCAGATTCTGCCCTGCGAGGCCAACTGCCACCAAGATCTGAACCTGACTCAAAAAATCCACTCAGGGCCCTGCATGCTGGGCACCAGATAACTAAATCAGGTATTTTCTCTCCCCTCAGAGAACTCCAAGTGTCATGAGGAAGGCCCCTGGGTGCACAAACATTATGGGGGCCCAGTTGGAACATGGTGCAATGACAGAAGTAGGTATGAGGCAGGGGCATGCCCTGGAAGACAGAGTCAAGAAGGATTTCTATAACAAGTGACATCTGATCAGGGCTTTGAAGGATGAATAGGAGTCGGTTACCTTGTTTGTTCTTTCTAGGAGGCACTAGCTTCTGAACACAGATAGACTGTGAGCTCCTGGCCTACAGTGTACAAGGAGACTCTGGGACCTTGGCCTTCAGGTCACTTTCCTGGCTGAGCAGCAAGGTTATGGCCTTGGAGAATACTGGCTTCTGCTCCCTGCCTCCCTCCTTCCTCCACATCTCCTTACCTGATGGAGCAGAGATGCACTCTGGACACCAGCCACCAAGGCAGAGGACCTTTCCAGGTCTACTGAAGCCCGGCTCTCAGGGACTGAGTGACAGCATCATTGCTGTGGCTCTGTGTAGAAGCCTGGGACCGTGCTGGGACAGAGGAGGTGGGATGAAGCTTAGAGCTGCAGACTCTTCCTTTCTGAGCCCTTCCAGTCTTTGCACACACATGCGCACATGCTCTCCATCCTTGGTACCGCATTCTTCCAATGGTCCACACTAGCTTCCAGCTCCCCAGAGACTTCTGCCGACTCCTAGCCATGACCCAGCCCTGGCAGAAGTTCCTTCCTCTTTCACCTTCACAGAGCTTCTCTCCCCTCAAGGACACAGCCACCCCCATCCCCAGTGCAGAGCAGCCCCGGGGACTCCTGGCTCAGCACCTCTATGGAAACTCAGCTGCCAGCCCGCCTTCACACCTCCCAGACAAGCAGCTGTCGGCATGTGCTGGTGGCCAGGATGGTAGAGAGAGAGTGACAGAGAGAACGTGTGGGGGAAGGAGAGGCAGACTGGGAGAGAGAGGGAGCACCTCACAGGGAAGTGGGGAGGACGAGGTGGCAGACGGGAGGCAGAGTGCTGAGGCTGGGACACAGAAGCAAGGCCAAGAAGGAGAAGGCACGAAGCCACTGCCCACCGAGAGTCCTCCCCTGCCGTCGCTTCTCTCGGGGTGCTCGAGAGACTCCAGAAGCTGGGCTTTTACAATCCACACTGAGGAGTGGGAAGAGACAGCCTGGAGGGTACAGGGCAGGCGCTGGGCTTTCACGGGGCCCGGGGCCTCGAGGAAGCAAGGAGACAGTAGTTCAGGTTCTGCCTATGAGCAACAAAAATACAGAGAGAGAGAGAGACAGACAGACAGACAGGCAGACAGACAGACAGACAGACAGACAGACAGAGATTCACCTGCATATAGTGTACACAGACAAGCACATACGTGGGCACACAGGCACAAGCAGGCACACACATAAGCACCCAGACACACACACACACACACACACACACACACACACACACACACACACACACACGCAGGCTCTGCAGGAGCCAAGGGCTTGGTGGTTCTGTTGTGAGAAGGCTCAAGTCTGTCTGTGGCCTGGGAGGAGGCTCTTCTCCTTCAGAGCCCCAGAGAGGCTGTAGAAGCCGAGTCAACCCAGCCCCCCACCCCAATCACAGGGTGAGTGAGTCCACACAAGGCCCCAGTGTGCCCCCAACCCAGCAGTTTCCCACCAATAGGAAGAGAATCATGGCAGAGCCTCTGGGTCCCCACGTACAGAGAGAAATCCCAGATAGAGAAAGGACCTGCCCTGGATTCCCCCCAGCTAGGGCGGCCAGGCCGTACAGAGCTAGGGCACATGGCCCTGGCCCCCTAATTCCAGGGATAGCAGAGGGATCTGGGAAGGTTGTGGGCATAGGATCTTCTCCTTGGCACCCAGACCTGTTATCCAGGGGGAAGCCCCTGTGCCAGTCCCTCCCAGCCCGATTCACTACGCCCATCTCTGTCTGCTGTTGTCTGGGTGGGTGGATGGGAGGCAGCCTTCATACTCCGGTCCCCACTAGACTGAATTCATTCTACTTCAGGCTGAGAATATCAACACAAAGGAAGAAAGGCTCATTTGGGGGTACAGTTATGAAGATCTTGGTCCTTGATTAGATGGCTCGTTGCTTTGGGCTGGGTCCTGTGGTGAAGCATCACATCACGGCAGAGGCAAACTGGAGTAAAGCTGTTCACTGCACAGCAGCCAGCAAGCAGAAAGAGAGAGGCTGGGAGGGAGAGGGAGACGGGGCGAGGGGCCGGGGGAGACTAGGGTCCCAATAGTCTCTCCAAGGACACACCCCCAGTGAGCTAACTTCTTACTAGGCCCCGCCTACGGAATTTTCCACCACTTCATCGTTGTTCCACAGTCTGGGAAGGAAGCCTCTTTGCAGGTGGGCTTTATGGGGAATGTTCAGGTCATCTCCTTGGCCCCTCACTCAGCACCCCCCAGGTGCTCCAATAGGTTCCGCATCTGCAATCGTCCCTGCTTCACAGCGAACCAAGCCAATCCACACAAAGAGGCAAGCGTACTGTCAGAGCCATAGTACTGACCTCAGCCAACACCACCATGGGCTAGCAATTCTGGAACTCCCAGGCACCATCCTTCTACCTTATCATCCTCTCCATCCAGCATGTGGCTGGCCAAGCTTGTCTCCATTCTCTTCCAACACCCCTTTCCTGGCTCCATCCACTGCTCAGCTAATGCCACCATCTGGGGCCCATCTGAGGGAGCCTGCCTGCTCAATAGAGTGGGGGCACATCTTCCATCTGCATCCTGGGGGAGCAGCCTGGCACTCCAAAGCACTCAGGACTGCCAGGGCATAAAACACAGCCCTGTTGGTGTCCTGCCAGGGAAGGCATGGGCCATGCTACCTGAGGTACTCCGGAAAGGTCTGTGCAAAGAGGTGACTCCTACAGAGAGAACGGACATGGCTTCAAGATGATGTGGCATGGAGTTATGGATTCACCTTCATTGTGGGGGCTTTGGGCAAGTTGGCTCAGCAATAGGAGCCACTTTCTCTCTCCATATGTGGAGGTAATATAAGACAGATGTCACCAGAACCCTATGTGAATTATTTATGCAGGCATGCATGCCCGTGTGTGTGTGTGTGTGTGTGTGTGTGTGTGTGTGTGTGTGTGTGTGTATGTGTCTTGCACATAGCTGTACCCATGATTGTCAAGTGTCCTGCTCTACCATTCTTCACTATATTCTCTAGGGACAGACAGGGTATCTTATCTAACCTTAACTTTGATCTTTACCCAAAGCCCCACACCCCTGCCCACCCATGGCACTGGTTTCCATGTAAGTGCCTAGCTACACTTGGTCCTCAGTTTCACGTGGCAAGTGCTCGTACCAGCTGAGCCATTTCCCCAGCTCCTATTCATGTATCCTTTGCAGTCAGAACACAGCACAGGAAACATGTCAGCAGAAGGAACAATGAAACCAACCCACCTCCAACCATCATTCTGCCTTCCTTCTTGTTCTCAGAGCCCAGTTCAGGTGGGTAATTCCACCTCCCAGATCCAAACACTTTACAGGGACTGGGATGTAACCCCGTTCCAGCCAATGAGAGACAAAGGGAAACTGCCGAGGATTCTGGGAAGGGTTTCCAAAGAAGAAGACGCATGAGGGGAGCTGCTGGTGTCTGTAGTTTTCATCCTGTTCTCTTGGTCTAGTGGAGGCACAAAGAACATTGGAGAACTAGCCAAACGGCAAGCACAGGTGTAATGTCACCACCATCAAGGGCAGCAGAGGAAAGAGCAGAGCCTGGATCCCCAATTGGCTATAACCAACTCTGGGACCTCGTACCAAGAAATTCGTTCCTGAATAGTCTGTCTCCTGTGTTCAAGCCACTTTTACTTGGCTGTGTTTGTGGTTGTAAACAGTCCCCTGAGATGGTGACCAGTGAGTGAGTGAGTAAATGGAAGATGAATTAATGAATCAGTGTCTGGTATCCTGCAAAATACTGTGCAAATATTTGTTAGTATTGACAATATTAATATGATAACACTCCATTTGTTTAACAACTCCATTGTTTATCAGCAAGGGGGCTTTTCTCAGAAGGAAAATTTCAAGATAATTGAAGAGTTTTTTTTTGTTGTTGTTTTTCCCCTTTAGGCTCCAAAATATGGTTTCGGTTTCAACCAGTTCTGACTGAAAAAATAACATCTGAATTGTGTCACACCCCCACCCATCTGTCCTCTCTCCCTCTCTCCCCACTACAAAGACGCACTCGGCTGAGGCTGGTGAAAACGATTGAACTTGGCCTGTACATTGTGCTTACTGACAAACACACACAGCTGAAGCAAGAGGAACCTGACATTGCCCTGGAGCTGGCCAAGGTGGGGGCCACGGGGCTGCTTCCCAGCAAGCTTCTGCCTGTCACCAGACTGATTGCGTCCTGCAGCCCTCCTCAGCAGGAACACATCTCTCTGCTCTGGGCTATGAAGTCAGATCACCACACTCACTAGACTTGTGTGCAAAATGGATTTTTGCAACGCAGCCCTGAGCAAGAGGATTTATTCATTGGACAAACCAAAATGATGCTGGGAACCTACAAAGCCAGACAACAGAGGTGAAGAAGCTTAGGAATCAGAGGCCTGAGTTCAAACCATGGTGCTGCTACTCATGATGGGGTGCACCCAGGCAGATCACATCACCTATCCCAGCCTCAACTATCCTCATCTATGTAATGGAGCTTATCATAGTACCTTCTACACAGTGATGGGGCAAGGGATGAAGAGTCAATGTGCTTGGCACTCTTAGAACACAGCCTTTTACTTCGTGAATGCTCCAATGATAGGGATTGCCATCATTTTTACCATGCACATCAGCACAGGTCCACCCAGGGAAGTAGCAGTCAGACAGGCTGGCTGTATCTCCAATACATGGGAACTGTCCTAACAGAGGATCATACACCTTGATCACCCAGAGATCAAGCCTGACAGAGGGAAGTCTGGGGGTGCAGCTCCATTGGTAGAGTGTTTACCTAGCATCTTTGAACCCCAGCACTGTATAAAACTGGACATGGTGGTACACACCTGTAAATCCAGCACTTGGAAAATGAAGAAAAGAAGAACAGATGTCCAAAGTCATCCTCAGCTACACAGTAAATTTGAGCCCAGCCTGGGCTACATGACACCCTGTTTTTAAAAAAAATCCCAAGGAAAGGCGTTATAACCCCAGACAAACAGGGAAAGCTTCCCAGAAGTCCATGGCAGAGGTCAAATGTTAGGGAACATGCTGGTTTCCCAAGGCTACCCCAAGCTGAACAGGTTACTACCAAAGACCATGTTCCCTCACAGCCCTCGAGAGCAGAGTTCTATTCCCTCTGATGCTCCAGGAATCAACCTGTCCTTACCTTCCCCGGATTCTGACAGCGGTCAGCATCCTTGGTGACTGTGCCCATCCGATCCACCCAGTTTCACGGGGGCCCTCCACTCTGTATACACATGTTCTCTCTCTTCCGTTGTAAGGGCAGCTCTCATCAGATACAGGGCCCACTGGGGGCGATCCAGTACAATCTTTTCTCAATACTCTCATTCAACCATGTTTGCAAAGACCTTTTGTTCCAGATAAGTCCACACTAACCAATCCTGGGGGTGAAGATATGACATATTTTTAGGGATCATCAATTACCCATTGTAGTGATGATCGGACAGGCAAAGGGAAGCTAGCCATGACTTCTGATAATAGAAGACCCCAATAGATAATGAGAAGGGTTACAAGGAAGGATTTCAGGGCAAGAGAGGAGCTTGCCTGGTCTAAGCAAAGCGAGACCAGACTGAGGCAAGCAGCCTGAGGTTGCAGCACCCAGCAGGCCTTGGGTACTAGCAGCAAGATCATTGGGGTGCCTAAGTCTGCACTGTTTGTGGAATGGCTACCATCCACCTGAGTGCCCAGGAAATTTCTGCAGACACTGAGTATATTCCCAAGCGTTACATCACTGTGACAAATACCTGAGGTCGATGAGCTTGAGGAAGAAAAACTTCCTATTGGCTCACAGTATCAGTGCTCCCAGTCCACAGCCAGTTAGCTCTGCTGCTTTGGGCCTGTGATGAGGAAGAGCATCAGCCATGCAAAGCTGACCACCTGACAGAGTCACAGGGCAGGGTGGAGGTCTCGAGACCATCCAATGACATGCCTCCAATGACCTCACCTCCCAAAGTGTCTGCCATCTCCCAGTAGCCCCCCACACAGACTGGTGACCAAGCTTTTAGTATATGGCCTTTAGGAGATACCCCACCAAACTCTGGGGCTGAGGAAGCCAGTTTCAGGGCTACCTTTAGATTCCATTTTCTCCCACACTTGGAAGGGTAGGGGGCTCGGCTCTTCTCTCAGTCCTCCTGCCTCCTGGGCATAGGACTTTGATGTCAGATTAAAAAGAAAAAGATTTATTTTATTTTATGCATGTGCACATGTATGCAGATGCCTTCACAGGCCAGAAGAGAGCATAAGATCCCCTGGAGTTGGAATCCCAGGTGGTTGTGAGCTGCCCGATGAGGGTGCTGAAAACCAAACTCAGACTTCTGCAAGAGCAGCAAGTGCTCTTGCCCACCAAGCCGTCTCCTCATCAGTTCTTTCCAAATGAGTGCATGCCTGCACTTGGTACATTCACTTATAAATTATATTCCTGTGCCTCTGCACTAATACTTTATATTCATTATAAGATATAATTGAAATTATTTAGAATCAAAGTGATAAGATAAAATATTTTAGATCATTGCATACATTTAATGGCTCAAAGCATTTTCTGCTCTTGCTAAAAAAAAAATTTTCGTGCAAACTATGTGATTAGAAATGCTCCAGTTTTCAAAAACAAAGCTTTATGATGCAACAGTCTGGTCCTTAATTCAAATTATTTTTACACTTGGTTTTAATTGTTGTTATGGCTGGGAAAGAAAAAAAAAACAGAGAGAAAGATACCCTCCAAAGATGGATTGCTCCAAATGGGAAGATGGCAGTGCCAGGCTGGGCTTACTAAATCCTCACAGTTCTTTTTCCTTCCCATCCACCAATTATGCAAAGTTTTTTGTTGAAATTCAGCAAGCAGATTTCCATCTTCCCTGATGTCAATCAGCGGTTCTTACAAACTAATCAAAAGGTGTTACATTTTTATATTTTTAGCAAATAGGTTCTGGAACACTTGGGAAGATTTTTTTTTTTAAATCAGGTTAAAATATTCTATTTCCAAGTTCTTAAAGTTTACATACATAGGAGCTGTAATAGGTGATGTGTATAAAATGCTTTCTGTCAAAAAGAATCACACGACAATGGAAACATGTCCAAATGTTTGTTTTAAAAATACTCTCTTCTGGTTCCTTTTTGGAAAAGAATTTCTCTTTCAGCTATTATTTACATATCAGATGTACTGGAAGGAGGCAGAGAAAATATGTCTGCTTTTGTTTTTTCTTTTCAAAAATCTCTGTTGCCTAAACGCAATGTGGTGTCCTGGATTGGACTGTGGGACAGAAAAGAGATGTTGGTGGAAAAGCTGGTGACATCCAAATAGGACCTGGAGATTTATTACTAATAACACATCAATAACATTTTCCAGTTTTTTTTATTTGTTTGTTTGTTTTGGAACAGGGTCTCACTGTGCATCTAGGCTCAACTAGAACTCATGAGCCTCCTGCCTCAGTGCCTGAGCACTGGAATTACCACAATGCATGGCCTCAGTGTCACGATTCTTAGTTCTCGCAAACCTACCACGGTTACATAAAAAGTTGTGTTGGAGGGTCCTCGAGAGGGCTTAGTGGGTAAAGGTGTTTACTAACACACATACCTGAGGATAAGAACTCAATCCCCGGAAACTATGTGGTGAAAAGAAAGAACCAATCCTCATTGTGACCTCCTTATGTTCTGTCTGTCACGTGCCTATAATTCCAGGACTGGGAGGTGGAGGCAGGTGGATCAGGATTTCAAGGTCTCAAATTGTTTTTAATTTAGTTTTTAAAAAAGGTTTTAGTTGGAACGTGGGGGTTGAAGGGAGATAGGGGGCCAATGACACTCCTTTAATCCCAGCATTCGGGAGGCAGAGGCAGGCAGATCTCTGAGTTCAAGGCCAGCCTGGTCTACAGAGTGAGTTCCAGGACAGCCAGGGCTACAGAGAAACTCTGTCTCAAAAGAAAAAACAACAAAAAAAGGTTTTAGTTGAGCATGGTGGAACACACCTTTAATCACAGTACTTGGGAAGCAGACATGGGAGGATCTCTGTGAGTTCAAGACCAGCCTGGTCCACACAGTGAGTGCCAGGTCAGCCAAGACTATCTAGAGAGACCCTACCTCAAAAGCAAACAAACAAAAAGGTTTTGGTTGTATCACATAGCTTTAAAGAATAAAATTGTCATAAAAATGGCCAGTAAGTTTAAGTTACTTCTCATTTTGAAAAACAAAGACCATGTGACTTGTCTTCAAGTTCCCTATCTCATTATTTTGCAAGATCACCACCAAAGCTCCACACACTTGCTATAAAACACTAAGAATTCTGCCATACTAAAGGTCTTATTTTATATTAACCCACATCAACGACATCCTGTTCTTATCGTCATTTTTTCCCTTCCACCCTCGACTTCTTTGTCTCCACAGCTGGTCTTGAATGGATGTCATGTCTGTGATAATCTGTGGGACCTCAGCCCCAAATCCTTAAGATACTGCAGTTAAGCGTCCAACCTCTCGTGGCTATATTTATACTGTTTTTCCATAACACATTGTTTTCATTAAATAAGTCGCTGATTATTGAAACTAAATCTTCCTTGGCACATTTCATAAAAAAGTAATTCTTTGTGTGTTTCATTGCTGAGAGCCAAATCCAGCTTGTAGCATTGGCTGAGAGGCCACACTGGTTGTACAGCAGACCCCCCACGCTGCCCAATTCCATCCTGCCCTCGTCTGTTCCCATCTTGAGCAGAGTTCTTCTGCATCCTCCAGCCGCACTTGCTGACAAAGAGATGCATTTAAGTTTGTGCATGGATTGTTTCCTGTGAGTTATTTCATCTATTTTTTTTTCCCAAGGCAGGAAGAACAAGCTCTTTCTTGATGGCGTGAGGCTTTTTATCTGTCACTATTAAGTAAAAACTACTCTCAGAAAAAGCATCTAAACATTTGTCAAAAACTATCAGAACTAGTGTAAGGAATCAGAGGGACCACCACACAACTTTAGATGTGAATTGGGAGAAAAAAGTAGCAGTTTGCCTTTGTAATCTGGATGCTTCATTGTTAACGACATTGTTGTATCCGTCAGAGAAGGCCAGGTTATGCTGTTAACAAACACTCCCAGGATGGGGCTCAGCACAATACAAGTTTACTACACACCACATGGCATCACAGGTCAGCTGTGGTGTGGCCTCACTCTGGGATTCAGACAGACTGAATAGCATCTTTTCGAAACAAATTTTTCCTTTTCCCCTAGTTTTCTGTTGATCTGACTAGACCATCATTTACTCCATCTGCTTAGTACAGTTGTCTTCAGTCCACGGTGTAATGAGCCAGCCTGACTCCATCTTAAGATCAGCAGCCACTATGACAAGGTCAAAAGAAATTTGTTTCTGTTTTCTGTAAAACTTAAGTTTCTGTGTCTTAGAATTTCACTTGACCATACCTTGAACCTTCCTGGAATTCGACTTTGTCCTCACTTGACTGAATCTTGACCTACACCTACCCTCGTAAGATAAGGTGTTCTGACAAATACTTTTGAGACATTCTGCAAGTTTCTATGTAACTAAAATTCCTCTGGAAATCTCCCAAGCCAATTTTGGGACTATACCTTTCCCTATGTTCAGGGTTGACCTCTCAAATCCCACTTTTAGGGAGAGGCAGTCACCAGACCGACTATATTGTGCACATATAATAAAACTTGTTAGAAATTTGTCAGGTTTGAGGGGTGGTCTGTATTCTTATTTGTCGGGATTAACAGGTACCCTTGTAGTAAGGCCACATGAACGTTTTGTAGTTCAAACCAGGTTGTTTCCTAACAAGACACATTAGAAGTTCCTCATGTCACTGCTCATAAGATCTCTGTGACAGTCACTTTGTTGTCACAATGACTAAATATTTACCAAAAGCTATGGGAAGAAGGGTTTATTTAGGCTCACACTTCAGAGGTTCAGTCCGTCATGGCAGAGAAGGCATGACAGCGGGGCACGAGACAGCGGGCGCCCTTGCATCTGCAGTCAGGAAACGGAGAGCGACGGATGCCGTGCTCAGCTTGCTTTCTCCTTCTCACATGGACTAGGACCACAATCCATGGATTGGTGTCCCTTCCCCCCTAGTTTACCTCAATTAGCCTAAAATCCCTCACAGACACGAACAGATGTACTCCAAGACCATTCTGGATCCTGCCAAGTTGACAATATTTCTCAGTGATGAAAATGAGCAAACAGCACTAAATGTGATGTGGACCAGCCTCACTGATACAGAGCTTACTGAAGGAAACTGCTTTCTGCATTAGGTCATCTACATGAAACCCCAAAACATGTGATACTCATGGGTGGTTCCAGAAACCAGAATGGGGGCTATCTGGGGCAGGTAGTGACTGTATGGCAATGTAAAATTTGGCTTCTGGCATGCCCATATTTTTCTTTTCTTTTGAGTTTTATATGTATGGGTGTTTTGCCTACATGTATGTCCATGTGCTACATATAGGCAGTGCCCCCAGAAGCCAGAGGAGGCTCCCCTAGAACTAGAGTTACAGACAGTTGTGAGCTGCCACATGGGTTCTGAGAACCAAACCCAGGTCCTCTGCAAGAGCAGCCAGCACTCTTAACCACTGGGCCATCTCTCCAGCCCCAATTTTGTTCCTTACTCTGGATACTGACCATATGGATATGTTTGTGTCACGAAATTCATTGACTTGCACCCTTAAAATGTATATGCTTTTCCTGTAAAATAAACTATATTTCTTGGGAGGCAGAGGCAGGCAGACCTCTGTCAGCCTGGTCTAGAGAGCAAGTTCCAAGATAGGCTCCAAAGCTGCACAGAGAAACCCTGTCTCAAAAAGCAAAACAAAACAAAACAAAGCAAAAACAAACTGTATTTCAATCAGAAGCTTAAATTCAAAGTGGGTTGTGTAATTCATAGATCCCACAAACAGCAGAGTATAAGCTAAAAACACTGAGCAGAAGTGATGTATGACAGCCGCCACCACTGTTAACCCTGAAACTCAACTTTCTAACTGTGCCTTGGACACACTTCACCCCACCCCCATGTTCGGCCACTCCCCAACAGATGACAAAACACTTATACTAATCCATGTGTTAAATAGCAAAGCCAAACTTGGATCTTTAAAGTAGACCAGTTCATGTAAATTGTGAACTGTAATGTTTTCTTACCATCTCCAGAGGATTTTTTTTTATATATATATACAGCCTCTGAGACAGCTGCTACGTTAAGTCTCGGGGCTGAGTCAGGACCACGGACAGGGCCTCCAGAACCAGGCAGTGTGAAGCCAGTAAGTAGCTGACTCCTCCTAGTCAGCATATATCGGCCTTGCACAGGGGACCTGAGAACTTCAATAGAAGAAATCCTGAGCCTCACAAATGCAAAGCTAAGGGGTCTTTTCAAGAAAAACAAGCCAGAAGTCTGTGGCATCCCACCTCATCCTGAAATCAATACTTTGCTGAAGCCAATATTCAGCATACCCTGGTGACAGAAAACACTTTTTCCTCTAACACCACACTAGCCAGGGGGGATGCTTTGGATAATAGAGAAAGACTGCAGAGACTCAAGAGTGCTCTAAGACACATTCTTCATAAGAAATTGAGTTTGCGTTTGAATGTGTGCTCTAAGACACATGTACTGTTCCTGCACTGTGCTGTTTTGTTATTGGGTTAGTCTGTTTTTAATAATATAACTGTAAAATATATAGAAAACTCATGGGGGTCTGGGGAGATGAGCCAGGAGGTAAAGCACCTGCTATGCAAGTGTGGAGGCTGGAGTTTAGACCCCAACACCCACATGAACGCCAGGCAGGTGTGGAAGCCTGCCTGTAATTCTAACATTCGAAAGGCAAAGGAAGAATTCCCTAAGCAAGCTAGCTAGCCAGACTGGTCCAATCGGCACTCTCTGGATTCACTAAGAGATTGTGCCTCAAAGAATATAGAGAAGAGTTGTCAAGAAAGACACCAGACATCAACCTCAGGCCTGCACGCACACACAGGAAAGAAGGAAGGGAGGAAGGTTGGTTGGTTGGTTGGTTGCTCAAAGGACTCAGAGAAAGAGAGAACATACCCATAACTCTACTCATAGGTCACACACTACACATGTTTCTTCCAAAATCGACCCTAAGACAACATTGAGTTTGTTGTACACTGTCCACAGTTTACTTGAAATGTGATTCCCCAAGATCATGTGAGAAAATGGGGACATAAGAAGGGAAAGCAAGGCTAAGGCAGGAGGATTGTCACAAGTTCCAGGAGAGCCTAGGCTACTCCCATCTCAACAAGGAGGGACAATGGATGAGGAGAAGGAGAAAGAAGGAAATTGTTTGTGAGTGGGTTACTGATGTGAGCAACCCACTCTGGCTCCGTGTCCCATCCCCAGAGCCTGTGAATATATTCTTCTATGAGCTCCAAGGGGCTTTGCAGATGTGACTAAGAATCTCAAAGTAGGACTGGGCATCATGGTATGTGTGCCTGTAACCCAGGTCCTCAGTAGGCTGAGACAGGAAGATCCAGAGTTCAAGGCCAGCTTGGACAACAAAATGACATCACACCTCAGAGGACAAAATAACAAATCTTGAGAGGGGAAGATTCTCTGAGGTTATCTACAGGCTTGAGACAACCATAAATGTTCACAGGAAAGGGAGGCCTGACAACAAGTAAGAGTGAGAGAACATTGGGTGGAGGGCTGGAAAACACCCCATTGCTGGATTTGAAGACTAGAGAAGTCATGAGCCAAGGAAGGCAGGAAGCGTCTAGAAGCTGGAAAAGGAAAAAAAAAAAAAGATTCTTCCTTAGGGCACTTGAAGAGGAACACAGCTCTGTAAACACCTTCATCCTCCCCTGAAAGACTCATTTTAGACTTCCGACCTCCAGAATTATAAAATAACAAGCATGTGTTGTTCCAAGCCATTAAATTCGTGGTAAATCATTACGATAGCGAAAAGAAGCCCGTGGATACATGTGCACACACCACACACAGCCTCATTTACACAAGTGTGCTAACATTATGCTGGTTTCTTATCCATTCACTCTGTCTTCGTCGGTTAGAGGCTGCAAAGAGACATCTTCAGCCAGAGAACAACTTCAGACTTCAAGGCACAGGAAGCTTGACTGTTAAGATCTTTTCGTAAGTGACTGGGTGGTAGATTTGAGGATGAGCTCCCTAGCAACCATGAAAAATAAAAGATAAGGTTGGTTTAAAGGCTTCCTTCTCTCTCCCTCTCCCTCCCACCCCTTGTCCATGCTAGGCAACTACTCCGCCTGGGAGTTCCTTTCCTGACCCTTGGTTTTCTGACCCAGGGTCTCATTCTTTGTTTCAGGGTGGCTTTGAACTCTTGATTCTCCTGATCCCTGAGTACTGGAGTTGCAGGCATGTGTCCCCATGTCCAGTAGGCCTCTCCTGACACATGGAGAGGTGATAGGCAGTGCTCTAGATGGGGGTCTTAAAGACAGTACAGGAGAGTTATAGAGTCAACCACGGCTTTAGGACGTCATTTCATCTCCAGATGCCGGGCTGGGAGCACACTCAGGAATGAACCTTGATGATCCTTTCTCAGGCTTTAAGCATCTCCCTGACTAGAGTCTAGAGACTAAACACACAGAGCTAACTATTCCATTGTTGTTGTTGTTGTTGTTGTTTTGGGGGGGTAGAGATCAAACCCAGGACCTTGCACACACAGCATGGTGTGCTGTCACTGAGGGCAACCCCAGCCCCACCAGCCCTCATTATTTTAAATCCCAGCTCTCCCAGCCCCAGCAGAGCAATGCTCTGGGGGTTGTGAGGTGGTCAGCAGGAGCTGGAGTCCTGGTGATGTGACCTCGGCCCTTTAATCTATGGTGTTAGGTGACAAGGAATAGAGGCCCCATCAGACATTCTGAATCGAGAGGGAACTGTTTATAAGGAAATGGGTTTCATAGATGCTTTTCTTTTGAGGGGCACAGGGGCGGGGAGCAGGCCCTTTCTCCCTCCCCCTGTCTCCAGGCTCACTGGGCCTCTCCCTTTGCCTCTTCCTGAGCCTTAGTCACTAACTTCTCCAACCGTAGCTCTACACCATGGTCTCGGCCTCCATTCATCGCTTGTTGTCTCAAGTCCCCGGGCCTCGGTTTTGTATATCTGTGTGGAAATGAGGCCTGGCTCCTTGTTTGGAGAAAATACTTCTAGGTACAATCTATGAGAAGCCAGTAGAGGTCAGGTGTTCACTCTCAGTCAATCAGCTGAGAGAAGGAGGTGCTTATGCAAATTCATACCATTAAAAAAATCATTGTTACCCACAACACTGTTACCACAACATAACAACCCTCCAGTATTTGGGGTCTGAAGTCAGCCAGAGGCCCCGGCTCAGCTCTGCCCAGGGCTCCGAAGTAGGCATTGCCATGGCCTGGGAAGCCCCCTAGAGGAGCAAGGAACTTGCTGGAGGATTCTCCACGGGTGTTAGTACCAGGCAGTGTGACTGCAGCGCCCCCATCAGGGAGTGCAGTCTGGTGCTGTGGGTGTACCTGGGCAGAGCTGACAGGGCCCAGGTAAGCTGAGAACTCAAAGGTCCAGCTCTCTCTCCCTCTATCCCTTTCTCCCACTTATTCCTGATGCTTCCTTGGGAACAAGCCTTCTGTAGGAATGTGAGAGACACAGGACTATGCCACTGATTATACCACATCCTCAAGCCCAGGCCACCCCAGAACAGCCAGCTAACTACCAAGGCCTGAGTGTGCCAAGCCCAAACCAGCCAAGCCTTCTCCCTGGCAAGAGGACCCTGACCCGCAGAGTTACGACCAATAACAAACTGGGTTGTGATAAAGGAGCACTGGGGTGTTTGTTACACAGCAATGGCTGTCAGTGTACATACTGGTACAGGACTAGTTCCCAAGCTGGACCACAAGAGGGTGACCACGAAGACGTCAGCTCACTGGTTAAGCCTCAGCGGACACCAGCTTCCCTAAGAAGTTACTTCTCTTCTACTCCAGCCCACACCAGCTGGGTTACAAATGTCACCGACGTCCCCATATGACAGAACTTCCTGCTGGAAGTGATCTTCTGACCTTCATAGGATAATGGTCAAAGGGGGCTTTGGCTCACACAAAGCAAAAGCTTCCAGGTCTTAAAATCTCAGTGAAAGACAGAAAGAGATATAGAGAGGGGGAGGGAGGAGGGAGGGAGGAGGAGGGAGAGGGAGGGAGGAGGGAGGGGGAGGAAGGGAGGGAAGGAAGAACAGAGATGACCAAATGTGTTCCAATAGCATAGAAGACAAGGTCAGCTAAAAACCACATCCAGTCAGTGTTCAGCTAACAGGGAAAGAACTGAGGCTGTAGCCTGGTTTAGAATTGGCTGTGGCCTGAGGTCCAGTCTCCTGAGAGATTACCCCTCCTAGCTCTAATTCTCAAGTGTTTGAATTTGGGGACACCAGGATAGTAACAATCAGACAAGTGGCAGGTAGATGCAGAATCTTGCCCTATAAAAATGCCTTAGAAGGGTTTTCCCCTTAAAGAACATCCTTTGCTTTTTATAAAGTTCTGACATGCACTGTTAAACACACAGGGAAGAAATCCAAGTGCAGGCAGGATGCTAGAGACAGCCTCGCCCGGCCTGTGTGCAGCGGCGTCCCCACAGACCAAGACACATCTATTACTCTGACTCCATGTGATTGGGCATATGTATTGTAATCCCTCTAAGAAATTGTAACCATGTTATATAACCCGTGCATTCCTGTTATCTGTCCCTCATAGGAATTGCCTCTCTAACTGTGACTGATGGCATCCACTTTCACTCTAAGTTAATATTCCTCTATACGAATGTAGCCGTATATTGCCATGGCTGTGTGGTACTATATGTTAGCGCTGTGGCTCTGTTACCTTGCTGTTTATCTGCCTTGTGCAGCTAAAGTTCTTCTCTGTGTATGTAACTGCCGCTGCATGTTACTGCAATGACATTCCTACATCTTATGTGGTGGCCTGCAGCACAAACCCAGGTGACCAATGTAGTCCTGTGCAGGTCTCCCCTTGTCCTATAACTATGTGTCCTTGTGGTTTTGTTACTGTGCCTGGGTGTTGTGACACTTGACCTTTAAGTCATGTTTTACTACAACACAGTAATGTTACCGTAAATTTGCACTCACACCAATGATAAAATCATTAGTTATTGTTAGTTTAGTACCTTCTGGAGCTGGGGCCACAGCTCACAGGGCACAGCGATTGCTGCAGAAGCATGAGGACCTGAGTTCAGATCTCTAGCACTGCACTCACATTTAAAAAAAAAAAAAAAAAAAAAAAAACTAGGTGCAGTAGCACATGTCTATAAGCCCAGGGCTCAGGGAGAGGTGGAGATAAGCGGATCGTGGGCTCACTGGCCAGCATGTGTAGTCAAAATGGAAAGCTTCAAGTCAGTGAGAGACTGTCTCAAAAAATATGGAGAAGTAATTGATTGAGGAAATCATCCTAGCATAAACCTCTGGCCGCCATGTGATCATCAGGGGCTAGTATACACACACACACACACACACACACACACACACACACACACACACGAATGCACAAAACACCTTCCATTTTATTTTCTTTTGATATCAGCTTCAAATACAACTACTACCTTGTTAAATCTTCCAACACTCCTACAAGGTTGATAGAACTATACCCATTTTATAAATAAAGAAACTGAGGTGTCAGTAGATTGTTACTTGCCCAGGGGCATAAATCCGGAAATATCTGGAATCCAGGAAAAGCTGTCACTGTAGCTGCATAACTGTCCACGACATTGACCTGTGCTCATTGTGGTAGAGCCCAAGTATAGACAATTACTCAGGGTCCAGAGGTAGGAAAGGACACTTGCTGGGTATAGGATAGTTTTTAAAACTATCCACTCTATTTTCTGACACTTTTGTTGAGTTAGGACTTCCTGAATATCGACACAATTAAGTGGCTAAAAGAACCTTGATTGAGTTAGCAGACAATAAATTCAAAGTACAAGGAAATCCATTATCCTGCATTTCCATGAATTTGCAAAGAGAAAGATGGTTACATGAGCTTAATTGTTGGCTGGGCTCTGTGCTCATGAACTTGATCAATCCTCCAGCTGCCTCCAAGCTGGGAACCCTTGTGCCTATGACATATAACCTCCCAAAGCACCCTCCAGGATGGTGCCCTCTTCAGGATGGCACCCACTCCCGGCTACCCTCGGCTCTAGCTACTTCCAATCCTGTAAACTAAAAGGACCTCGTGTCTCCGTGAAAACAATTTCAGAACTTCCTACTTCCTACAAGCCATCTTGCCCTTCACATCTTATGTGCAGTCAATGACCAGGTGGCAGCCCTGGCAGGAATGTTTGGGTTACAGTCCAGAGACGGAAGTTCCCAGTGCAGAGGCTTGCTATGTCCCAGGCCCACCACCTAGACTGTGGGAAAAGCTACCTGTGAGGCTGGCTTCCTTGGTCTCATTGACTAAAACCCTTCTGGCTCCGGGCCCAAGTTCATAGGCAACCTTCCCAAGCCTGCCTGCTTCTGGCATCCTAGGACACTTATAGGCCTGCCCCTGCCAGCTAGTCATGGTCACATCACATGTTCGCCTCCTAGATTCCCCTCCCTCGAGTCAAAAGTCTCTCTTCTCTTCATGGTGACCATTACTAAAATTTGGCTCACCCAGTTATAGTACTTAAGCTGTGCTTCTGATTAGACATTACAGGCCTGCTGAGCTAGTATGGTCACATCGCATGCTTCGCCTTTAGATTCCTTGAGTCAAAGTCTCTTCTCCATGGTGAAGACTGCTGGCCTTTCCCAACTCTGTGGCAAGATACAAGCATGGATACACAGCAATAATAAAAACATAGAAGACTGGAGGTCTGTACAGACAGGCAGTGACGAGCAGTCATGTGTTGGGTTTACAACCAATGAGAAGCAGAACAGAAAGACTATATAAAGACAACCATACAGGAAGTAGCCCCCTTTTCGGAGAGGTCTCTTGGCTAGCTGCAGCAGGTGGGTAAGGCTCTTAGCTCTGATCTCTTGGCTTTCTTCTTTGCATTGGTTCTGTGTTTCTTATTTAATAGATGGTTGGTTACATCTACACCCTCCAATCTGGGTAACATGGAAGTACAGCAAGTGGACCTTCCTAGAATTAATGCCTAGATTTTGTCTAGACTATTCATATCATTGTGAACATTTGCAGCACTGAGAAGCTTTAGAGCAAGGGTGTGGACTGCTCCAAAATCAAGCAACTAGCTTAGAGGTAGCAAAGACAAGACACCCAGCATCTCTTCTCCAGCCTATGCCCACTGCAGACATCACTAATCAATAGTAGATACTCTGTCCTACTGAGTCCGAACACAGCTTCAATATGTTTCTTAGCCCGAGAATTCAGCTGCCACCACAACAGTAGTATATAAAAGCAAATCCATTTCCCATCTATGCCCATTCCTTCTTTGTACAGATAGAGAAACTGGAACGCAAAGAAAAAGCAAACTGCCCATATTCGAGAAAGTCAAAAGCAAAACCAGAAGGAGAACCTAGAGTTCCTGGCCTCTGACCCCAGCCATGACAGCAAAGGATTTAGCCATGCTATGGGGCTGATCTAGGTTAGAGCACTGGGTCTCAAGTCTAAGGAGCCTGAAGCACCAAACAGAAACCAGTTGGCCCTGCTCCTCTAACCCACAGTTGCCATAGCAAACTTCTGGTTCCCCCTCGTTTGCGATGAGGATAGGGAACAGGATTCCCAAAGCATTTCATCTCAGACAAAAGATGCACCAAGGCCAAGACCGTTTATTGGTCAATGTGCTGCCCTCATGACAACCTCATGAGTAGATGTTGTGGCTGCCCCTCCTTTCCCACCAGAAACACTAAGACATGAGAAAACAAGTGGCTTGTCCACAGCCACACAGTTGCAAACTCCATTGACTCCAGAGTTGATGGAGCTAATCACTCAAACTAACACACACACACACACACACACACACACACACACACACACACACACCTGCCCCGTGAACTTACTTCTCTTATGGTTCTGCTAGCACCAAGCATTTCCACTGTCCTGAGCTTGGTGAGTGAGCTGTGGCCACGGTAGAAGTCCCACCCTGGCCTCAGTGCTGACCATAGACTCCCCTGGTCCCAGAGTACCAGCCCTAAAGGCCCGGGGCTTCATCTGCAGGAGTGAAGAACTCTAGCCTAGGGGACTTCTTTCTGCCTCTGCAGAGGAAGGCCAGCCTGAGAGACCTGAGCGGAGGACAATAGATCATCAGTCACTGGGATTAATGAGGCTTCCCTGTGTTTGTGGAGAGGTGATTAAGGAGCTTGTAGCTGCTTCGCCTCCTGTCAACAGAACAAAAGGCCCAGTAGCTGAGCTCTTCTGAGCTTTGGGGGGAGGTGTGTGCGAAGGGGCTCAGCGGGTCCGTGCTTCATTTGACTGTATGTTCCCAATACACGCCAAGTAGACCTTGTCCCCACCCCCCAGCCCCAACCTAGGATTCCTCTCCCTTTGCTACCCATGTTCTCAAGGATCTGTGCAGCCACTGATACCTCACAGTCACCATGCCGTGTCCTCCAGAGACAGCCAGGTCAAGAAGAGCTCCTGCCCATAGTGAGCTCGGAGTCAGGCAGGAAGACAGACAGGAAGTGTGACCATTGATGTCACTGCTGGTGTATTGCATGGCTACAAGACAGCAGTGGAGTGAGGGGTGTGTGTGTGTGGTGTGTGTGTGTGTGTGTGTGTGTGTGTGTGTGTGTCTGTGTGTGTGTGTGTCTGTGTGTGTGTGTGTCTGTGTCTGTCTCTGTGTGTGTGTGTGTGTGTGTGTGTTATGATAGTCAGAGGAGGCTCCTGGGGGAAGGGGCAGGGAATGCAGGGTCTCAGTCACATATCTTAGGGAAGGCAGATTTGGCAGGACTCAGCAACAGGTCACACTGTGGAGACGAATGTGACAAAACCAGGGACTATGATGGGACGCCCTGCTAACCTACAGGTAAAGCTCAAATAGCACTAGGGGGTTGGAGGAGGAAGGACCATGGGTCTAGGCACCTGTGAGTGGCTGTCTAGATGGGAAGGGTACATGGGGGCTGTGTCTGTTCTTCAGGGTATACAGGTAGGTACCTCTCCAAGAAAGGAGATCAGATGGGCCAAGAACTGCTCTCAGAAGGAGCCACGGCAACCAGAGAAAGGACTGAGGCAAGGGGAGACAGGTGGAGTTTAGACAATGCTGGGGTTTCAGTCGTGGGGGGGGGGATGAGTTGACAGAACACAGCAGCCGACCTTGTGGAGTGCTGCAGGAGATCTATAGGATAAGATGAAGAAGCCTCTCTAGATTGGGTAAGTGAGTCACTGGTGGCCTTGACAAGAGTGATGTAGGTGGAGCCAGCAGGGAGAACAGAGCGGTAGGGAGAGGAGAAGGAAGCAGAGAGGAAGCAGGAAACCGGAAGGAAGCTCCTCAGAATGACAGTGCCAAGTGAGGAGAAGTAGGGCAATGGCTGAGGCGGCTCTGCCGAGCTCTGCGGCTGGAAAAGCTTGAGCCTTACACCCCTGGAGAAGGGCCAGGGGACGTCAGGCCGATGAATGAATGAAGGTATGAACAAAGGAGCAGAGACCTCATGGAGGAGAGCCTGGGAGCTGCCTGAAACCAGCAGCCTAGGAGGGAGCCCTGTGGGAAATAGAGGGAACTCACAGCTGATGACCTTGACCTACACGGTAAAGGGCAAAAATCGAAACAATCTGCAGTATGTGACCTCGCGTGGGGATGGTGGAGATGGGAAAAGTGGAGAGTTGGGGAACAGGGGTACAGACAGGGCAGGTGGAAGCCATTATCAGCGTCCACCAGTTGAGTGTCTACCTGTCAGGCTAGAGAGGGGACAGTGGTGTGGGATCTGCTCAGGGCTTAGGATGGTGCTGGCCAGGGGTATCATGGGGTCAGAGGACGCGTGGGATCAGCAGAGAATAGTGGCCGGGTCTGGTTAACAAGGACGTAGAACAGCTGCTGGGAGACTGAGATGGCTTAGGAGCACAGAGAAAGCCAGAGCTGTGCAAGGGACAGAGAGCAGGGAGAGAGAGAGAGACGCGTCATCCAAGAGCCTGGAGACGAGAGCAGAAAAGACAAGGCTGAGCAGAATTCAGGCTGCTCCTCGGTGACCCAGGGATCTGGAGGCTGAGTTCACTCCGTCATGGTGATGTCAATCAACTGGCTGAAGCCCTCTGGGCCTCTTCTGCACAGTAAGATCAGTCACCCACCTACCCCTGTTCCTAGAGTGTAGCAGGAATCTTAAAGAGTCTTATTAATCAAAGCAAACCTGGGGCCGGGTATTGGGGTGGATGCTGGAAGATCAGAGAAGCAGAACAAGCCGCAGCTACCTCAGCTCGCCAGTTCCTCAGCTGATCCTGTTTCCTCAGACTGAAAGCCTCCGAGTTCTTATCCAGAATGAATCTCAGCTGAACTGCTGCTCAAAAGCCTAAAAGCTTAACCAGGCAAAAGCTTCTATTTCTGGTCCTCACACCTTATATATCTTTCTGCTTTCTGGCATCACTCCCTGGGATTCAAGGTGTGAGTCACCATGCTTGGCTATATCCTTGAACACACAGAGATCCAGAGGGATTTCTGCCTCTGGAATGCTAGGATTAAAGGCGTGTGCTACCACTGCCTATCCTCTATGTTTAATATTGTGGCTGTTCTCTTCTCTGACCCCAGATAAGTTTATTAGCATACACAATATTTGGGGGAACACAATACCACCACACTAGAGAGTGAAGTTCTCCAAAGATTTCCCATCCAGACTCCCGCCTTGGTTGCATAAACTGGTCCAGCTCCTCATCCCAGCCCCCAGCCCCATCACTCCACTTCAAATCATCCGTATCCTAATGCCACAATAATTCTGTGTGACCATCTCTCCCCTAACTCCGTGTCTGTGGGTTGGCTGGGGTTGGCTGCTCTGTCTGCCCTTGACTACTCTGAGACACTGGCCACACATTTGCGTTTTAGACTCCAGTCCGGGTTTCTTATTCTGAGACCCATGAGACTTGGGGCATTTCCAGACATGCCCTGCTCTTAGCAAAGGTAGAGCACGGCAAATGGAACTTCCATGTTTCAAGACACTCAATGGCATCCCGCTGGCCCAGGCAGGTTACATGGTAAATTCTTAATTTACGCAGTAGGAAAATGTGCTCCCAACACCATGAGGCTGTGGCCATGGGATGCAGCCACAGAAGAGTGGTGAGCTGTCATCTGTCCCAGTTAGGGTGACTGTTGCCGTGATGAGAAACACCACAACCAAAGCAACTTGGAGAGGGGAGGGTTTATTCGGCTTACACTTCCACATCACTGTTCATCACTGAAGGAAGTCAGGGCAGGAACCTGGATCCAGGAGCTGATACAGAGGCCATGGAGGGACACTGCTTACTGGCTTCCTTCCCTAGCTTGCTCAACCTGTTTCTTATAAGAACCCAGGACCACCTGCCAAACGGTGGCCCTGCCCACCATGGGCTAAGCCCTCCCACAAAAATCATTAATTAAGAACATGTCCCACAAGCTTGCCTACAGTCTGGTCTTATGGAGGCCTTTTCCCAATTGAGGCTCCTTCCTCTCCGGTGACTCTAGCTTGTGTCAAGTTGACATAAAACTAATCAGGACAGCATCCCTTACTTGATCTACCAATCCAGTTATCTGAATATCCATTCATTCCCAAATCCAGCTCCACAGCCTGTCTTCACCTTTTATGCCTTCACTTAAACATCATCTTACTTTTTATTATAACCATTGATGTATTTGCCTGTGTGCCTGTGTGGGTGTATATGTATGAGCACTCACATGCTGGCCTGGCTAGTTTTATGTCAACTTGACACAAGTTAGTCATTTGGGAAGAGGGACTCGCAGTTGAGAAAATGCCTCCATGGCCTGTGGGCAAGGACTTAGCGCTTTTTCTTCATTAGTAACCGATGGGACAGGGCCTGGCTCACTGTGGGTGGTGCCACCCCCGGGATGGGGGTCTTGGGTGCTATAAGAAAGCATGCTCCGCAAACCGTAAACCGTCCGAGAGCAAGCGAGGAAGCGGCATTCCTCCATGGTCTCTGCTTCCGTTTCCTGCCTCTAGGTTCCTGCCTTTAGTTCCTGAATTATCTTCCTTCAGTGATGGACTGTGATGTGGAAGTGTAAGAGAAATAAACCCTTTGCCCCCCAAGTTTCTTTTGGTCATGGTGTTTTATCACAGCAATAGAAACCCTAAGACACGTATCACAATGTACATGTGGAGGTCAAAGGGTAGCTGTGGAAGCTGGTTCTCTTCTTCTTCCACCACTGGGGTCCTGGGGATTGAACTCAGGTCATTAGCCTTGGCAGCAAGCGCCTTTACGAGCTGAGCCAGCTCGCCAACCCAACATTATCTTTTTTAAAAGGTTGGAAAATGTAGTCTTGCAGTCTGCCCAGAGAGAAAATAAAATTGGATTTGGTGAGCATGTCACATTATCTCTTCCACCTCCTTCTAATCACACAGAATAAAGATCCCCATATGCTAAGTCAACCCCCAAAATGAACATAGAATGGGGCAGAACCCCAAGAAACAGATGGAGAAAGTTAGAGACCAGGAAATCCAGCTGAAGAGAAGGGGAGCTAAGAAAAGTGCTGAGAACACGTGACAGAGGCCACGGGGGACAGTGAGGAGAAGGAGCCCACAATAAGTGGCTGTGCGGTAAAAGCCACTGAGCCATCCACGAGGCCAGGAAGCGGTGGGCGAGCCGAGCGTGGGGCGAGCCGAGGGTGGGGCGAGCTGAGCGCGGGCCGAGCCGAGGTTTTCCTGCGTAAACTCCAAACTCCGAGCTTGCTGCTTCTGGAGGTTTTCTTGCGCAAACTCCGAGCTGGCTGCTTCTGGCACACTATTTCATCCCCCTCCGCTGTCACCTGCGCGCACCAGAATCTGAAATCTAATTTGGCCTTTGTCAACTCCGTAAATGGTGTTCTTTTGGGGCGATTCACTGGTAAATGGACTGAAATTCTAAATTGGCTATCCGCATTGGCCATCCGAGACCCGTTCTCCAGAACTCCGGGCCCCTCGTCAGCAGCGGACAGGTCATTGTGTGAGCGCTAATGCCAGTGACAAATGGGAGGGCACCAGGCTGCTTAGACGGCAACTTCGTGCAACCCACTCCACGGCCCCAGAGAGCTCATCAGCCCTGACCAGGCCCCTGATCGCTGTGGCAGCAGGAAATAACTAGGCCTCAAGAGGACAAGAACCTGGAGCTAATTAGAGGAGGGAGGGGAAGTTTGGGGTCCAGAGGAGGAGACTCCTGTCCCATCTTCCAGGGGTACAGCAGCCATTTCCTTCCCACCCCTCAGATCTATCTCGTACTGACAATCACATTTCAACGGTCATTATTTATCCTCCTACTTCTGCCTCAGGACCATGCCAAGAGCCTGGGACCTCCTCAGCCATAAAGTTCATAAGCTGGGAGTTACCGCCAGAGAGTGAGCATCCCAGACATCCCTCTGCCTTGAGGATGGGATAAAGAATGCCTCTGCAGAGACACGGGGCCTCGCAGGCAGTGTGTGGGATCTTGGTCCCACTGTCCCCAGAAGCATTGAGCACCCCCCCCCTGTTTTTTTCTCTGTGTATGGGTGTGGGGTGTGTGGGGGTGTTTTATCTGCATGTATGGCTGTGTACCAAATGTACTCCTAGTGCCCAGGGAGACCAGAAAGAGGGTGGAACTGGAGCTACAGGTAGGTGTGAGCTGCCACGTAGGTGCTGGGATTTGAACCTGGATCCTCAGGAAGGACAGCAAGTGTTCTCAACAGAAGAGCCATCTCTCCAGACGCAGGCCCACTTATTCAGGCGGCTTCTTCTCTGTCCCACTTCTTCTCCGAGTCCTGCTTTCTCTCCTCCCCAGGCAACCCTGCCTGTCTTCCAGTCATCTCTGGCTCACTGCCAGGGTTTTTTTTCAGAGGGTGTTTCTCTGAACCCCAGGGTACCTTGGGAGGCTCTGGCCTTTCTCCCATCCCGTTCGCTTGGGGCAGAAGCTCTGCTGTGACCATGTTGATATTTTTAATCATTTTTGAACAAGGAACTCCGTGTTTTCATTTTACATTGTACCCTACGCAGTGTGAGCATGGCCTACCCAGCTGGCCAGGCTCTGAACTAAGCCCAGAACTTCAAATGGAGCACTGGGCTTCTGCGCCTCCCCCTCTGCTCTCTGGCTCCTCTACCTCACTCTTGACCTGGGTCTCAAAGGCTGTCAGGACTGTGGGTCAAACAGCAAGAACAGTCCCTGGGATTTATTTTCCCCAGGGCAGAAGGGAGGAGGGGGCAGTGGTTTGCACCCCTGCTGGTCCTGAGATCATCTATGGTCACAGCCTCCTGTGAGGAACCCTTGGGCTCTCTTCCCAAAATGTCATTGCACCGTTTTCCTGCAGTTTAAAAGACTCCGTGTGAGATGATGTAGAATGGGCCCTGGCTCTAAACCGAGATCACAGAGAACAGCCTGGCACTGTTGACGAGGTCGCTCACCCAACACATTACAAAGACCAAGGTCAGCCCAGTACCACGAGAATTAGACGCAAACAGATTCTAGACAAGACACAGCGCCAAAGGTGGAAGGTTTGGCCAGGAGAGGCGATCAGGAGGAAATGCTTTTCTTAATTGGGGGGTGGGGGGAGAGAGAGAGAGTCCTGGGAAAATAGAGCACACGTATCGCATGATCCCTCACCCTCCAGTTTTGCACTCTGAGCACAGAAGATATAGAGGCTGGAAGCGCAGACAAAGGAGACCAAAGGCCTTCCCAGGGATTTGCAGAAAGCAATCACAGATAAGGTTCTTTCATGGGGCAGTTAAAGCCGCAGGAGGGGGAGGCGGGGGAAGGTGGCTTAACACCTTGAATGGCTGACCCGAGGTCTCAGGGGCTCAGACACGGCTCGACGAAGCCAAAATTAAATTGCTCGGAGAAGGAGTGAAGAGTAAAAGTAAAATTAAGTTTAATTATTAGCAGTTAAGGGCTAATGAAGGTGCCTGGTTTACCTAAGTGTTTGGCTACTTCTACATCTTGCTCCAAATTAGCCTTCACTTTTTATCTGAGGTCATTAAATTGGTTACTATTCTGTTATTTAATAAATTCTGCTACACATGCATGTTCACCATATATATACATGGACAGAGAGAGATTCCTGTTTGTTTCATTTTTTTTTTTGTCGTGCACGGACTTGATATTAAATGTCTCTAATTACTCAGCCCAGACTCTACAGCCCACCTAGCGGCAGCTAATGAAACTGCATGCATAACACCCTGGCAACATCTGGCTGCTTTTAATGCTGGAAAGGTGGGCAAGCTGATAAAAGGAGAGGGCTGAGTCCCGTGTTGGGGGAGCATGAGGTCACAGTCAGGATGGCTGCATGGAAGCAAGAAGGGCGGGGATTCCGGGGGTTTCTTGGAGGCCAGGGAGGTCTAGGTGACTACGTTGGAGTTAGATGCTAAGAAGCCACCCAGGCCCAGAATGAGAGACCCTGGTTAGGTATGGGAAGGAAAAGGCCATGGAGCCAGCCCAGGCTGGGAATCACATTTCCAGGAAGGAGCCAGAGCTAAGGACACCAGTAGGGCGCGCACGCGCGCGGGGGGGGGGGGGTGGGGGTAGGGGTGCAGGGCGGGGGTGGAGGGGTTTTCAGAGTGGTGTGAAAGTGACTGGAAATGGCAGGAAAATGACCAATGAAAGGAGAAAGGCGTGGAGTGACGTCAGTCAGCCCAATCACGTGCCTCCTTGGCAGGGATGCATGGAAAGGGCCCGAGGCCAACAAGCGAAAGAGGGAATAACACACCTGCCTCAGCTGGGCCCCTCCTCCTCACAGTACCCCCTCCAGCACCCTCCCTCCATCCAGATGTAAATCTAAACCTGGCTCCAGCCAGAGCTCTCTGGGGTGCAAAGCTGTGGGATCCCTAAAAATCCACTTTCTGTGTGGCAGCTACCAAGGGCCCAAAACCTGACTACTCCTTTGAATCTCAATGACATTCCCTCTCTTAACCTGATCCCTATGTTGACATTTCCCCCAGAGCCAGCAGCGGGGAATTTCAGAAGGGCAGGCTGTACATACAGGCCTTGGAAGTGACTTGGAGTGAGAGGGCAGTATCCAGGAGTCTGACACCCCAGAACATTTTGTTTTAAGCACCTCAGAGTTCCCATTCCTTGGGCCTGACCCAAAGAGCTAGTCCAATGTGACCATGTTTGATGACGGACACAGTTCTGCTAGGAACAAGGATCCCATGGCCCTGGCCACCACAAGTGCAGCCATCTTGAATCATAGCCCCATGGATGTGTTTACCGTCTTCAGTCTAGAACACCGGAGGGCCCATCAGCCTTCCCACTGACTCCTTGAACAGTTTCCACTCAAGTTCTGGGACCCCAACCCCGAACTGGCTTCCCTCCCTCAGAACTTTGGAGGGTAGGGAAGAGAAACTGCAGGCTCCCAGCGAGGCCTCCTCAGACCCAGCCTGAGGCCTCGGAAGGATGGCACGCTCTGAGGCTGGCTCTCGTCAGATCTGCAATAGTCATGGGTGAGAGGACCACTTCACTGACTGCCTGCTGCTTATGGGTTCCTGCACGGGATGCGATGCTTACCAGGTCCTGCACCCAATGGGTGGGCACGCAGGACAGCTAGCACGATTAAATCTGTTTCTGCTACATTGCCTACCTTCTCTCCAGCCCCAAGGCAGCCTCAGGGCAATAGTCTCAAGCAGACAGTCTCCGCTGCAAGGGTCACTTCCAGGACACAGGGCACAGAAACCAGACCCCAATTTGCATTCTGATCCTGTCACTTCAAAACCATGTGCTCTGAGACAGGTTGTCTCCTGACCTTGTTCACCCTGTGCACTTTGCACGGTGATTGGTGGAGAGGAAGCTGCCAAACACGGGAGAGAAAGAGGTAAGGAGACTCATAAGGGAAGAGGGAGGAGCTTCCCGAGGACACAGGCCCAAGGCAAGGAGTGGGTTCTGCAGACTGAAGGGGAGGGGCCTTGCCAAGGAGGAGTCCATGAGAAGGTTCCAGAAGATGGCAGACTGGAGAGTGAGTCAGTTCTCACTGCTGTGAATAATTCACAGTGCAGCCAGGGTGGCATTTGCTTCCTCCTGCTCCCCCATCAGTTGCCTGGGAAACAGCCCCCTCCTCATGGAGGGAGGGCTCCACCCCCAGACCATGGAACTGGACCGGAGGGCCAGAGGGGAAGGAATCGGGGACCGAGAGTCCCTGCCAGGTTAGAAGGTAGGGACACCTAGTAAGGAGGAGGCAGGGCCCAGGGACACCCCCTTCCACCTCCCCTAGAGATGCTACAAAATGTGTAAGTAAAGGAACGAAAGCTGTAAGTGCTGAGCCCAGAGCTCACAGATGAGATGAACAGACAGGTCCAGGGCAAACATGGGCTCAGGGATGGGGATCTGCTGGGACTCAGCTCTCTTTCTAGGTCTGGTGTCTGGCTTCCTCCTGGACAACACTCTCCCTGTCACGCAGGTTTCTGAGGGCCACAGAGAACCATTCCCCTTTAACTCACACTGGACCACTGTCAGGGCTCACTTCCCAGACCATCTCACTCCCCCAGCACCATCCTTGGCTTTTTATGAGCCAGCACCAGCCTCCTGCCAGTGGAAGCCACATGGTCCTCGGGGTCGCCCATTTCCAGCTGCCTTTCCCAGGGCCTCAAGGCCCAGCCTGTCTGTCACCTGAGGTCTGGTTTCTCGTCTCAAACACATTCTCAAACATCCCAAGAGTTTTCCCGCCTCTGTTGGCCAGTTCTCCCTCGCTATGAAAAAATGCCGGAGCTAAGCAACTTAAAAAGAGAAAAGATTCGGGATTTGCTCTCAGACAGTTTAGAAAATGGTCACTTGGTCCCATCATTTGGGACCTAACTGGGGGGAGAGCATCATGTCTAGGAGTGTGGGGTGCAGGAGGCTGCTCACCCCAACAGCAGCCAAGAAGCAGGGGCACAGAGACAGAGAGGAACAGACCAGGGTCCCCAGACCTTTCTTTCTCCCTTCCTTCCTTCCTTCTTCTCTTTATTTCTAGATCAACAGATAAATGGATAATGAAAATTTGGGAATATATATTTACATATATTATCAAATAGATATGTTTGAATATATATCATATATATTTTTATATATGTATAATAGAACACTAGTTAGCTCTAAAGAAAAATGAAGTTAAAAAATTGGCAGGAAAATGTATGAACTTAGAATGAATAATATTAAATGAGGTCACACAGTCTTAGAAAGAAAAACACAGCATGTACTCTCTGATATACAGGATCTGGACAATCATATATGTAAACAGGTATACACATGGGGTCAGTGTAACATGTGGAAAAGAGAACAGGGAAGGTTAAATATTAGGCGATGAGGAGGGACTGAATGTCGGTAACAGACATGAGTTATGAAAGAGATATAAAACTGTTTTTCTACTTCTAATTCTATCCTGGGCTTTTTGGTTTTGGTGGTGGATAAGTGCATAAAATGTATTCGATATTGAAGGTGTAAAATTGAATGTGAAGTTTCACAGCCTCCATTCTGGATGCCAATTCTAACTGAATAGAAGTTTGTTGAGTTGTACAGACTTCGGGTCTGGCTAATTTTGGTAGGTGATGTTTTTTATTTTCAAGTTCTTTTAAAACAATAAGTTTACAAAATTAGCTAAAAAAAAAATTTTTTTAATTGCAATATCCCTCTCGAGGGTACACCTCAATGCCCAAACTCCCTTCCACCAGGCTCTGCCTTTTAAGTGTTCTACCACATCCCAATGCCACCAGCTGGGCCCAAGTCTGCAACACAGACATGTAAGATCCAACCCATAACACTGTCCGATTCTTACAGGGCTCCAAAGTACCCTTGCATCCCCAACTTACTTCCCAAGGCTGGAGACATTCATATCTACCTCACACAGTAGTTTGCCTGAGTCTGGATCAGTGGTTCTCAACCTTCCTAATGCTGTGACCCTTTAATACAGTTCCTTATGTTGTGGTGACCCCAATTATAAAATTATTTTTGTTGCTACTTCATAACTGTGATTTTGCTGCTGTTACAAATCGTAATGTAAATATCTGTGTTTTCTGATGGTCTTAGGCAACCTTTGTGAAAGAGTCATTCAACCCCCAAGGGGTCATGACCCACAGGCTGAGAACCACTGCTCTAGATGGAACTGAGACCTTTACAGTGTCTTGACAGAGATCTTTACTCATAAGTGCATCCAAAACCACCACCAGTTCCCAGCCATAGAATCTCATATACATGGTCTAATCTCTCTGAACCTTGGTTTTCCCTTCTGTAAAATGGGGAGAGCCCTATCTCATATGGCTATATAAAATAGAAAGAGTATATACCTAGCAGACATTGTTGATTATTAACATCAAATATAACATTTTATTATTCATGGTGTAAGTAAACACAATGTGTTCATATTGTCTTAATACATTTTTCATTACTAGAATGAAATGCCCGAGGCAGGCTAAGTTTATAAAGAAAACATGTCTATTTATTCCTGTGTGGGAAATTGGAAGTCGAAACAGCATGATTCCAGTTCTGAGTCCCCCACCCTTACCCCACTCCCTTCTTGGCTGGCTTACCTCCTGCCAGGTGCTGGTGGGCAGCAGAGGGGAGGTGGGCGCCATGGGCCCTGGCCCCCGGCCCCCGACTGGGAGTGGCTGCAGCCTTGCTTGCTTGACTTGATCAGATGTCCTCCTATTCGATTCCCTACGTATCCACCCTTCTGAATGCTTAAGGAAGTTCTTGTTTGTATCCTGCATTTTGGCAGTTAACTACTTAGATGCAAGAATATAGAACATTGAGTCTGGAATGTGACCATTGACAGCGAATTCTGCCTCCGGGGTTCCTCATTTGTGCTGTAAGCCTGTACGTATTTAAGTTGTCTTCCCTCTTTCAATAAACGGCATTCGACATCCAATCGTACGGATGACCCGCTGTCTTTTGTCTCTATTTTTTAATCCGCAGCCCTTCGCTCAGGCAAGGTGAACGGTTATCGGTAACGCGGGCGTTACCGCAACAGGAGAGATCATATCTTGAAACAGGACTCCAGAGAGCCTTCAAATGTAGGCTCATTCATAACAACCTCCTCCAGGAAGCAACGTTAATCCTTTCCAAACGCAGCCCTCTAGGCTCACAGCCCCATGCTAAAGAGCTGAGTTTTGCTCTGCCCAGGCCAGTCCAAACTCAGAACCTTGCCATCTCTTCCCCGCCCCCCAAGCCCTGGGGTTACAGACAATACCACTGTACTCAGCACTCAACATCAACCCTTGAGACACACTCAAACCATACCCAGGCTGTTGCCTCTGTTCAAGCCTCCAGACCAGGGCTGGTGTCTGCCTGGCTCCAGTCCCAGAAGTCCTGGCCTTTTCCTTTCCAGTTTCACCCTTTTTCCTGTGTGTTATCTCTTCTCACACTAAGGAGTTGAATGGGACCCCTCTCCCCTAAAATATGTTGAGGTCTGACTCCCTGGTACCTGTGAATGTGACATTATTTGAAAATAGTAAGTTATTATTTGTTGCTTTATTTTTGTTTACTTTTGTAAAATTATTTTTTATTACTTTATGCATTATTCCTGCATGTATGCTATGCATCATAAGTGTGCCTGGTGCCCAAGGAGGCCAGAAGAGGCATTGGATCTTCTGAAACTGGAGCTACTGACAGTTATGAGCTGTTGTATAGGTGCTGAGGATCGAACCTGGGTCCTGTGGGAGAACAGCCAGTGCTTTTAACCACTAAGCCATCTCTCCAGCCCCATTTACTTTTTTTTTTTTTTTTGTTTGTTTGTTTGTTTGTTTGTTTTTCGAGACAGGGTTTCTCTGTGAGCTTTGTGCCTTTCCTGGAACTCACTTGGTAGCCCAGGCTGGCCTTGAACTCACAGAGATCTGCCTGGTTCTGCCTCCCGAGTGCTGGATTAAAGGCGTGCGCCGCCACCACTGCCCGGCAGTTTCCCCATTTACTTTTTATTTTGGGATAAAGTCTCACTAAGTAGCTCAGGCTGGCTTTGATTTCACTCTGTAGCCCAGCCACGTCTTAACTTTTCAATCCTCCTGCCTCGGTAGCTAGAGTGACTGGGAACACAGGCCAAGGAGGAGACAACTGTCTTAGATCAGAAGACATGATCCTAGGAGACAAGCCATGGCGGGCGAGAAAGCGTGCAGTGAGGAACTCCCTGGCGCCTCCCCATCCCACTGCTGTTCTAATGGAGCTGAGTGTGGCTCCTGAGTGAGGCCAGGTAGAGGACCAGGGACTCCAGAAGGTCCAGGTAACTGATCTAGACAGGGAGGAGGATGGAAAGGAGGGAGTCCAAAGGGTCCTGAGTGGTGACGTATCTATCAGGCAAGGGCCAGGACGAAGGCAGAGGAGGCACAGCTCTACCAGTCTGGACGTGGTCTTGTGTTCCGTGATCACTCTCAGGCTGTCAGACTGTGTGTCCTGGTTCCTGAAAGGAAAAATATGTCGCCTGCTGTATCAGTTAGGGTCTCAGTGGGAAACAGATGGCACACTCAAATTGGGTGATTTAAGGAGAGCTTGTGAAAGGTCTATTTACAAAGGTGTGGGCAGGGGATGGGGAGCTGCATCCACAGTGCAGTTCCCGTGGGCTTGTAGAGGGCGGGAGGGGGCTGTTACTACGTTATCTCACTAGAGCTGCAGGGACCAAGAGGAACCCTGGGAGAGCCTGGTGACTGACTGGAAACCTTTGCTCAGCCAACAGGAATGAATGCCAAAAATAAACAAACATCCAGCCTTGCTCTCCTCCCTCCCTCCAGTCTCCTCCTGGGCTCCCATTGGCTGAACACTCACAGGAAGCCAGAAGGCAATAGAACCCACGTTTATGGGTCCTTTCAGGTCAGCACCGGGAAGGGAACAGAGTGGGCTGGACAAGGCCAGAGAGTGGGTCGGAGGGAGGGGCGAACACAAGACTGAAGAAGTGAGTCTTGCTGTGGGGACCCCTTCTTGAAGACGATGCCTTACCAGTAAAGAAGGGAAGCAGACTCGTGGGGGGCACCAGAGCGCTCAGACATCCAAGACAGGTTCCTGCATGTGTCGGGAAGGGAGGGTGTGATGTGGGGAGCTAGAATCACTTCTCATGGGTGTCACGGTCACCCCCACTCTGCTCCCTGCCAGCGCCTGATTTCTCTCAGGCGGCAAAGTGGCAGTACTCCTGGTTAGAAAGGATTGGTGATCAGCTCATGTGATTAAGAGGGAGAGGGTGGGAGTCGGGGAAAGAGAAAACACAGTGGTGGGTCAGAGCTTCCCAGGCTCTGGGGACAGCTGACTAACCAAGCAGATAGACTAAGGACTCCCCCTACCCACTGACCCCTGCCCTCTTTCATGTCCCATCAAGTCCAATTGAGTCAAAGGTGCTGATAGATCGCTGGGAAAGATAGATGGAGTAATCAGAGTAAATGAAATTAACATGCACAGGGTAATCAACACTCATTAAGCCAATTTAGTCAAGTGATGACCTCAGTCAGCTTTTATTTAATCATATACTTAAATGTCAAATCAATATGCAAATCTCACCCAGGCCTTTTCCAATTATAACCCATTAAAACTTTCAAGTAAATCAATGCAGCCAGGCAGGGTGGGAGGGTGCAGAGAGAAGAAACCAGTAGTAGCCCAGGGAATTGGACAGTGGGCTTTTATCATCCATAGTTCTTATCCCAGCTCCAACATGCAGCATTCAGCCTACCCTCCCAGTTCCTCCTTCCTCCCCTGCCACGGTACTAAAGAAGACGGAGAACTGGATCACCCTCAAAGGCCTCCTCATCAAGACCTTTCCATTGATGCTGCAGGGTGCCTGGCATTCTGTATATTCAGTGATGTTGTGTCCAGTGCCCTCCTGGAGCTATCCCAACCTCCTGAAGTGGACATTCGTAGCCCAGCTCACAGATAACCAAAGGAAGCTCAGGGAATCCTAGGGAGCTGGGTGTGGTGGCTCAGGCCAGAAATCCCAGCTGCTGTAGTAAAGAGTCTGAGGCAGGAAGACTGCAAGTTTAAGGCCTGGCTAGGCTCCAGTCTGACTTCAAGGCTGGCTTGGGCAACCTAGTGAGACCCTGTCTCAAAGAAAAAGGTAAAAAGAGGCTGGGTGTGTAGCTCAGTGGTAGAGCTCTGGCCTAGCATATCTGAAGCCCTAGATCTACAAAAAAAAAGCAACAAGCCGGGCCCTCCTTCTGCAATGATCTTGTGTTGACCAGGTTGTTAATAGAGCAGGGTCAGAGTGTGTGGTTGCTGTCCCTGAGGCTGCACAGTGAGCAAATGGTAAGTTTGAGAATGAACACCATGTCTTCCTGAATCAAAGACGTCAAAGCCCACAAGTTATGCATGTCCAGAGGGGCCCAAGGCCTTACTCCATAGACCTTTTCCTACCATCAGTCCTGGGGATAGGAGTCTGCCCTCCTGGAGCCAAGGCCCAGCCTCAGGCTGGCGCAGCCAAAATGAAAAGGCCTCTTGGAGCCTGCTTCCCGGGCATCTGTGAGCTGTCAGGTGAAGCCTAGAAGCTTTTGCATGCTATAGTAGCTGACCCAGATTGGCGATGTGTCCCTGGAGACATGCATGGTAACTGACTTGTATATGGCGCTGTGGTGTCAGGTAAGGGGCTGTGGAAAATGACTGGGCCTCTCACTGACCATTGGTGTGAAAGAGCCAATGCTGAGAGCTTTGATGGTTTTAGGGCCACCTGCACAGCCCGGATTGCCCACAAAGGGCTGGAGCAAGGGGGCCCAGAAAGAGTGAGGTGTGAAGATCAGAATACACAAACCTATACATACCAGTGCCCCTGGCCCAGGGCTGCAACCATCCACTATAAAAAGGTCCCAGTTCATTGTCCCAGTTAAGTCAGAAACAGCACAGGTGGAGCCTGATCCTGGCCCTAGAGTGCCTCCAGAGGGCCACTGAGCAAGGTGACCATGAGGCCTGATCTGCCTTCCCAGGGTCAGCCCTGAAAGTCTGTGAATCAAGAGCCCTTCGGTTCTAGGTAAACACAGATGGCTGGTCCTCTAGAGATAAGCTAGAGCTGGTCTTGGATGAGAACAGCAGCCTTCCACCTCCCCTCCTGAGATGTTCACAACCTAAAGGTGGAGGAGAGGGAAAGAAAAGGCCAGGAAGGAAAGGAAGGCTAGGGAAGTGGAGAGAGACAATGATGAGCCAGAGCTGTGGGCTCGCTGAGCTGGGGACACTGAGACATGTTATCTTATATAATCTTATATAATCATTTTTAGATTTTATTTTATGTGTATAAGTCTTTTGCCTGCTAATGAGTAAAAAACCACCATAGTGAGGAACTCCACAGATTCAATAAGTCAGATCAGGCCAAATTAATGACTAGGTTTAATCTGAGCAAAACATTCCCAGGTAGCCCAGGGAAGAGGAGAAGCCACGAGGGAAAAATCATGAGGGGATGTCTGTGGGCCAAACCTTAAGTACCCTTTAGGGGTGGAGCCGCTGCTTGGCGGGCTCTCTTTGGATGGGATCTGGAGAGGACAGCTCCAGGGGAGATCCCCAACACCTACATGTATGTATGTGTGCCACATCTGTGCCTGGTGCCCGCATTAGGTCACCTAGAACTGCCGTGACTGATGGTTCATGAGCTGCCACATGGGTGCGGGGAACCGAACCAGGGTCCTCTGCAAGAACAAGAAGTGCTCTTAACCACTGAGCCATCTCTCCTGCCCCTCATTTAACCTTTGAACAACCCTAGCAGTCGGGGACTGCTGATGTTGTATGCATCCATAAGAAGCCAAAGCTGAGACAGACAAGATACTGAACTGGTGAGAATGGATGGTTTCTGGACAGACTTTCCAGGACATGAACCCTGGGGAAGCAATGGAGAGAGGTATCTAGGGGCCTGGCTGTGCCAGAACAAGCCAAAACAAACCGAGGTCTGACTGGTGACTGTCCTGTGGAGAAAGGTGGCTTTGACAGCTGTTTCTTCATAGATGGCTGCCAGCCCTTGGCCAGGGCTTCAGAGGAGAATGAGAGAGACAGGTGGCTCCTGGGGATTCCTAGGGAGCTGCAGGAGTCAGGTCCGGGTTCCCATGGCGGTCCCCAGTGTGGTGGGATCAATGGGGTCTTTTGAGTCCACTTTTCAAGCTGAGTTTTACAAAGCAAGACATTGGCCTTACTGGCAGGATCCCACCCTCCTCTCTCCAGGATTTCCTAGACTTCCTGCCCTCCTGGTGGGAATTCTCTGGGGTCTGCTTTGTCCCTTTCCAGTATGGCCAGCTCCCTTGGTTCCTCTGCTTCCCCAGGAGTGACTTCTTGGAAAGTCTATCCAGAAAAACAGTAATGGCTGGGGTAGAGTTGCCTCCCCATGGGAACCACCAAAGCGCTGAGTTGCCTGGCTGCCAAAAAAGCCAACAGGATTGGATCACAAAAAAAAAAAAAAGCTTAGGATACATCTCCAGACTCCAGAGAATTCTCATGAGGCATGCAAGACAGCCCAAGAAATCCTAGAGAGCCAGGTGGGGAGCACCTGCCAGCAAGTGTCCACGTTTTGCTAAAGGGAAGATGTGGTCAGGGGATGCAATTCTCAGGTTTAAAACAGAGAGAGAGAGAGAGAGAGAGAGAGAGAGAGAGAGAGAGAGAGAGAGAGAGAGAGAGAGAATCTCCTCAGTACTCTTTCTGTACAAGAAAATTCTGAAGGTTTAAAGCAACCTCTCAGGCTCTTCTAGTGGACAAGAGCTCAAGAGGCAGGTGGGCCACAGGTGGCTCAGACAGTGGCTAGTGGCGTGCTAGTAAGAACAGGGAGATTTGCTGAGAGTCTAGGTCCTGAGTGTTCTAGGCCATGTGCAGACAGAGGAGACAGCTGAACAAAGGCTGCAGGCTGACATCCTTATATGCCTCAGTCCTTGGTGTGCCCACACCTGCTACATGCCAGACATGCCTCTTGGCCCCGGCCCACAGTCATGCAAGAGGAGACAGCCAAGACCACTGTCTCCCTGATATTAGGAGGTGCTGTGTAGTTTGAACTCCACTCACCCACAGCCCCCAGCCCTCACCCATCCACACAACTCCCAGCAGGCCCCAAGAATTTAAATGTTCCAAGTTCACTGTAGCCCCTGCATGCGGATCTCCAGCCCAGACCTCTCCCTCGTTGCCTGTACACATTCTCAACAGCCTCCCTCACGTCTGCTTCTGCATTTCTAACAAGTGTCTGAAGCCCAGCATCCTGAAAGCAAAATGAGCCCATACGGTCCCCCTCTACAAAGGCTGTTTCTACTCCTCACCCAGCTTCCAGGCAAAAACCCAGACATCATCCTATTTTCCCTTTACTGTCCACAGACATGCGCACACTGCCCAATACACTGCCAAGGCCTTCTGGCCTCAATGGAAAAAAGGGGAGGAGGGGGGAGGAAGAGGAGGACAGGCGGTGGTGGCCTGTAATCCCAGCACTTGGGAGACCGAGGCAGTTCAGACCTCTCAGAGTTTAAGGCCAGCCTGGTCTACAGAGTGAGCTCCAGGGCAGCCAGTGCTACACAGAGAAACCCTGTCTTGAAAAACAAAACAAAACAAAAAACAAAAAGGGGGTGAGCAGGAAGCACATATCCCAACTAGGCCACTTCCTCCAGCATTCACCTGCTCAACTCCTTTTCTGGACATGGTTTCCTTTATAAGAGTTGCTGTGGTCATGGCATCTCTTCACAGCCATAAAACTCTAAGACAGAAGTTGGTACAAGGAGTTGGGTATTGCTGTGAAAAGCCAGACCATAATTTTGTTTGGATGAATGTGGACTTTGGGACTTTGGATTAGGAAAGCAGTTGAATTTTTTAAGTGGGGCTTAATAAGCTATTCTAGTAGGAACATGGAAGACAGTGGTGCTAGGGTGCTTTGAACTGTGGGGGCCCAAGTCAAGAGGTTTTAGAGGAGAAGAATTTAAGTATGTGGCATCAAGACTTTTCTTATGATATTTTGGCAAAGAATATGGCTGCTTTTGCCTTTATCTGAAAAGTCTGCCTGAAGTTAAATTGAAGAGTTTCAGATTAATTGCACTGACAGAGGAAATCTCAAAACAGACTAGTATTGACTCTGTCATATGGTTACTAGTGCTCACTCCTATTCACATCTATAATGAAAGGAGCAAGCTGAGCAAGGAAAAATACAAAATGTACAATTTGAGGAGTAAAGGGGCACCAGGAAGTGGAATGGAGCTAAGTCCTGTGTTCAAGGAGATGAATAGTTCAAAGAAAAGCCTGATGTTACATGGAACAAAGGGAGTGTGACCTCAGGGCAAGAGCCCACCCAGCTAAGCTTCCAACTTGTGAAAAGGAATTAAAGGAAATCTTAGGACCAGGTTTGGTGGTGCCCGACTTTAAGCCCAACACTCCAGAGGCAGAGGCAAGCAGATCTCTGAGTTTGAGGCCAGCCTGGTCTGCAGAGTGAGTTCCAGGACAGTTGAGCTTAGGCAGTGAAGGAAACCATCAAAAACAGAAAGCTGGTGAAAATGTATTTGTACGAGGGGACCATGTTTCAGCCCCAGCAAGCAGCAGAATTTGGCAGTTTTTGGCCATGTGGTTATGGCTTTAGAGTCAAGGATAGAAGAAAGGGGCTATGGAATCTCCCTCCACGACTAAGGAAAGCAGCTGAGCCCAGGTATGTGGCAGAGGTCTCCCTGAATGGAGGCCTAGAGAGGCCATTGCGTGAAGCTGTGAAGTTGAAGCCTTGATTGCCTTGGAGACCCCAAGATGTTGGAGAAGCCAGAGCCATTTGGATATCTGCTGAGGAAAGCTGCTAACAGGGTAACAGGGAGTGAAGCCAGCCCAAGAGAGAGAAGTGTGTTACAGTCAACAAAGCTGAAAGGAGTTGGAGATCTGAAGAGCACTTTGACATCAGAGGGTGAGATGCAGAGCTTGGAGTTTGTCCAGCTGGTTTTTGGTCTTGCTTTGGTCTAGTATTTCCTCACTATGCTTCCTTTCCTCCCTTTTGGAATGGTAGTGTATATCCTGTGCCATTGTATGTTGGAAGTATGTGATCTGCTTTTTTTATTTTGATTTTATAGGTGATTATAGTTAAGAGATAGTCTCAGAAGAGATTTTGGACTTTTAAACAGGGTTGACACTGTGATAGACTATGGGGACTTTTAAAGTTGAACTGAATACATTTCTGCATTATGATGTAGTTACAAGCCTATGGGGGCTAGGGTGTAGAATGTCGTGGTTTCTATGAAAATGCCCCCCATAGACCCATAAGGAGTAGCACTATTAGAAGATGTGACCTTGTTGGAGTAGGTGTGGCCTTGTTGGCTTTGAGGTCTTAAATGCTCAAGCCAAGCCCAGTGTCACTCTCTCTTCCTGCTGCTTGCCAATCTGGATGTAGAACTCTCAGCTACTTCTCCAGCACCATGTCTGCCTGCATGCCCCCATGCTTCCCTCCATGATGACAATGTACTAAACCTCTGAAACAGTAAGCCATCCCTAATTAAATTTTTTCCTTTATAAGAGTTGCTATGGTCATGGCATCTCTTCATAGCAATAGAACACTGACTAAGACAGAGACTTAAAACATCAACTTGTGTGGATCTCTGTGAGTTCCAGGCCAGCCTGGTCTACAGAGTGAGTGCCAGGACAGGTTCCAAAGCTACAAAGAGTCTTGAAAAAACAAACAAACAAACAAAAAATAACAACAAAAACATCAACTTGTTCTATTACAGTTCTGAGGACCAGGATTCCACAAGCAGTCCCACCAGGCTAAGGTGAAGGTATGTCAGGCTAGTTCCTTCTGGAACCTCCAGAGGGACAGTCCGTTTCTTCCTATTCTCAGCATCTAGTGGCTGCCTGCATGCCTTGGCGCACAGCCCCTTCCTCCATGCTCAAAGAACTCTAGTGTCATTTGGTCTGCTTACATCACCTCCTCTGGGCCAAAGCCCCAGCCGCCTTCACCTCCCAAGAAGCCTGTGAAAATATTGATTGGTTTTTCCTGGCCAGGTGGAGATAATCTTCTACTCTCAAAATCATTTACCTGGTCACATCGTCTGTGCTGCCAGGTAAGGGAGGAAACACAGGTATTGAGATGTGGGGGAGGATCAGGCAGTCAGGACTGTCATTCAGCCTGACACGGGCAGTTTCCATGTTTGCTCTAGCCTGTCCTCCACCTGGCCCAGGACTTGATGCCCTAAGGGTGCTTGACACACTTGATAAATGAACACAGTGAATGAACGGAGAAAGGATGCAGTGTCAGGTTGGCCATTAGAGGCGCCAGGGTCCAAAACAGGCCAGCTGTGAGGTCAGCAGTGAAAACTGGGGCTCCTGAGACTCCTTCCCCTCCACTCACCATGACAGAGAATATTCTCTGTAATAAATAAGAGATCAAACCAGGCAAGTCGGTGCAGCGCAGGAGTAAGGCAGCAGGAGCTAAAAAGGAAGAGCCTCCACCTCCTGGGGACTGGGGACTGAGCATGGAGGGTTAACGTCCCCAGACATTCACCTCCCGCACTTTGGCCCAGCTGCGCACACGGCAGGGTGCTGTTTCCCAGTGACCACTCTCCTAGTCCTGGGGTAATTCATCAGAGAACCCCAGATGCTATTCTGGGTTAGTTAACAGAAACCTGGTCCCTGCCCCCAAGGGGATGCAAGGCCACACCCTGGGCACTGAAACATCCTACATCATGTACCCTTTCCCCATAAGGCTGTCCCATGAGCTCTCCTGGCCTTGGGCTTGTTTCCCCCCAGGATTCTGCTGCTACCACCTTCTCTGATCACTTCCTGTCCTGCCAAATATTGCTGAGAAGTTGATGCCTGGAAGGTGGCCACTGGGAGGTAGTGGGTGGTTCCAACTGGAGAGTGTTTGGTAGGTGCGGGGGGGGGGGGGATTAGGTTACAGCCAGCTGAGGGCTGAGGACACCAGGGGAGGTGAGGATTACCAGAGAGAAACAAAGCAGCATGAACAGCAGTGGTTTCTACAATCCACTGTTCCTGTCTGTGCCGGGCTGCACCGTGTGTGTGTGTGTGTGTGTGTGTGTGTGTGTGTGTGTGTGTGTGTGTGTGACTCATGAACTCCTTAAGTCTTTTTCTGTGCTGGTGAGGTGACGACTATGAAAGCCACTTTACAGGCAAGGAAACCAAGGCACAGAGAAAGAAAGGAACTTGCCAAGGTGGGCAGCTGCAAACAAAGTCAGAAAGTGAATGAACTGTGTCTAGGCTCTTTCTTCTAGAAATCTGACTCAAAGAGAAAATAAGGAAGTGTGGGAGATGGACTATATTCAAAGGACTCTATGGATGGGGATATAATTTCCTATATACACAGGTGACCCTCCACTTACAGTGCGAATTACAGCCTGTCATAGGTGGACGTGATCAGAGACCTATAAAAATGTACCTGTCCTGCTGAGTGTCACAGCTTAGTACGCAGCCACTGGAGAACATCAGCTGTCTTCCCTCATCAGCGTGTGGCTGCCTGTTGCTGCCATTACTGCTGCTGGCCTGCATCAAGAAAGAGAAGCATGCTGCAAACTGCTAGGTGGGCAAAATCAAAATTCTCTACAGAAGTGGAGCTGCTACTGAATATGAATCACTTTCGCACCACAGTTAAGTTAAAAGTTAGAAGCTGAACCACCGTAGGTCAGAGACTGTCTATAAAACAGCAGACACATGCATTAATAAGTGGGACTCAGGTGACAGAGAGGCAGAATCCAGGGTCTGGGGCCTGGCCAGACCCAGAAGAAAGGGAGAATGGGGTGGTGACCCAGATGCCTGGCATGCTGGTCAGCTGACCTGGGGACAAATAACAGGCTAGAGTCACGTGGTGTCACTAATCACCGTGTACAAATGGATCCTACAGGCTTATCTGTTAGGTCCTCCCAGCAAACCATGAAATGGGTGTAGAAGAAACAGTCAGGTATGTGTTGTGGGACACTGTATCTGGGAGATATGAATAAGTATCTACTGGATAGAGCACCAATAACAAACCTAAGTCATTATACCACCAAAGTCCAATTTGGTGAACTTATTAGTTTATTAGGGTTCCTTACCAAAGTATGGGTGAGGGATTATTCACAGAAGCATGGATGATGCAAAGGCAGTTGCACCATCCAATCCACCCTCAGATCATGAAAGCCGCAACCTTCTGCACAACCTACAGGCAGCTCAACAGATAGAAGGATCTCTTCTCCTCAGCAGTCTTTACTACTTACATAACTTTGTCGCGGGAAGGGCCTTGTGATAAGTTTCAGGGACTTCCTAAGACTTGTGAGTTGTTTATTTCCTGAGCTTTAAGGAGTCTCTCTTTATAACTTCATGAGTCTTAGGGAGCTTCTCTCTGGAATGGAATAGTTCATTCAAATCAGAGGAAATTGCTACACAATGATGTGGAGAAGTCATGTGACTATATTCAAAGGGCAAGAAGTAGCTGCCAGAGCTGAGGACCAAACTCGTTTGTCCCACAGACCCCTCTCTGATCCTTGTCAGACTCTATGTAAAGGGAATAGGTATAGGAGACTCAGAAACAGTCCTGTCCTCCAGGAGCTCATAACCCAAGCCAAGCACATGTAACCATCTTGTACTATGAAGGGAAAGCCTCAACAGTAAGCAAATGGTAGTATCATGTGACTGTGCCGTTTCCACAGGAGGGGCGCCACACACATGCTCTGGAGAGCAATGTCTTCCTTCTACAGAGCAACGTCTGCCCAGTGTCCATCAAACCATTCCAGCGTGAACACCCAAGGCTGTGCAGCCCCAGAGCAAGAGGTGGGATTCGAGCCTGATTGTTAGGACCATGATACTCACTAGCTCCAGGGCTTCTCTTCTGCCTCAGGGACAAAAAAGAAAAGAAAAAAGGCAAAGGATCCTAGAATGTGGATGTGAGCAAGACTTACGGGGCAAACCTTAGGGCTTGTCACAGTTTTGTTTTGTTTTTTGAGACAGGGTCTTGATTTGTAGCCCAGGCTGGTGGTGAATTCACAGTCCTCCTGCCTCAGTTTCCCAACAAATAAAATCACAAGCATGAACCACAAAGCCCCACTTTGTTCTGCTAATCTCTTTTCTTAAAAAAAATTGTCAAGAGTATGAGTGACTGCGCTCATGCATGTCTGGGCATCATGTGTGCTAGACAGTGTTATGTCACCTTGATATAAGTTAAAGTCATCTGAGAGGAGAGAACCTCAATTACGAAAATCCCTCCATAAGGCACACCTGTAGGGCATTTTCTTAATCAGTGCTGAGGGAGGGCCCAGCCCATTGTAGGTGGTGCCATCCCTGGATTGGTAGGCCTAGGTTCTCTAACAGTGGTCTCAACCTGTGGGTCGTGACCCCCATGGGGGTCAAATATCAGATATCCTGCACATCAGATATTTACATTATGATGCATAACAGTAGCGGAATTATAATTTTGAAGCAGCAACAAATAATTTTACAGTTGGGGGTCACCACAACATGAGGTACTATATTAAAGGGTTGCAGCATTAGGAAGGTTGAGAACCACGGTTCTATAAGCAAGCAGGCTGAGCAAGCCATGAGGAGCAAGCCAGTAAGCAGCTCCCCTCCATGGTCTCTGCATCAACTCCTGCCTCCAGGTTCCTGCCTGCTGGAGTTCCTGCCCTGACTTCCCTCATGATGGACTGTCACCTGGAAGTGTAACAGAAATAACCCTTTCCTCCCCAGGTTGCCTTGGTCATGGTGTTTCATCACAGCAAAAGTGACCCTGACTAGGACACCATGGATATGCCTAGTGCCCTCATGTCACAGTCCCTGGAACCTGAGTTACAGATGTGAGCTGCGATGTGGCTGCTGGGATTCAAACCTGGGTCCTCTGGAAGAGCAGCCAGAGTTGATGATCCCTGAGCTACTTCTCCAGCCCTATTCTGTTCACCTTGCCACAACACTAGACAGACAGCAGGGATGTGGGAGGGCCTCTGTGGGAGGGGAGTCTCCAGGAAGAGAGCGTTGAGAAGAAAGCCTTTTCTCAGCAAAGGGCCTCTCGGAACCCCAGACCTTGGAAATGGGACAACTCCTGGCACAAGCAGAGTTGACAACATACAAATACTAGAGTCACACAGGTGTGGGTTTGGATTGTGTCTCTGTTAACCACCCCAGACGTGACCTGGAGCACGTGGCTTCACTTCTCTGAGCCTCTACTTCCTCCTGAAGGCTGGGAGCCATCAGGTGTGGGCTGGCTTCTGGTACGCAAAGCATGGAAATGGGCTCTCACGGATGGCGGGTTTCTGCCCCCTCCACCACCCCCCCCCCCCACAGTCTATGCTTTGTGAACACATGGATGAGACACCAAAGGGACCCTGAAGTCAGGGTTTGAGATAGCATGTGGAGCTCGCCAAGGCTAGAGGGAACATGCCGCCATAGTCCAAGTTTATTCAAATTGCAACCGTGTGGAGTAATGGTACCTAGCACAGATGTAAACACTACCAGCAATGTATGCAATAACATGGTGATAGGCTGGTAACAGATGTGGTACCTACACTGTGAAGACAAGCAGCCAGTGCTCACACAGAACGTGTCCAGTCCCACAGCCTGAATGGGGCTCCTTTCAGGCTAAGACACCCAGTTCTCACAACCATGATAGGTAGTAAATTCCACTGGAAAATCCATGTTTACACACAACACCCTGAGATGTTTAGCGACCTTCCCGAGGCTGCCCAGCTAGTCAAGGGCAGTACCTAGGCCTAACCGAGGCAGTTCAACTCCAGAGCCCACAGCAGCTCCAGGTTTCCTGAGCACTTATTCTGACAGCCTGCCGTTGCTCCACACACCAACGCTGTGGTCTGCGTGCTGATCTTTTAATGCCTAGATGAGGAAACTGAGGCCCGGAGTGGGACTGGGTCAAAGGCCACACAGCTAGTACCAGTGGCTGAGTTTAGATTCCAGGGCTTCAGGGAGGCAGGGTTTGGAGTAGTAAGGGAAAAAAAGGGAAGTTATTGCAGGCAAAAGGTCCAACTTGGGGGCCATTCAGTGTCAAGTGACAGACTCATTCCTTACTTCAGGGAAAGGAAGATTTGTTGAAATCACACACGCATGCACAGGTGTGATATACCAATAAAAAATTATATTTAGTCTCTGTCCTCAGCTCCTGGCACACCGCCCCTAAACACCTTGTCTCCTCAGGGTGATAAGAGTGTCTTTTGTATGCTAATAAGATCGCTAGTGGCTGGGGACCCCTAAATTGCTTCAGGAGAGGGCCTGATGAGAAAGGCTAGGAAAACGGCAGCCCCTCATCCCACCTTCTAGGGAGAGGGGAGGAGGGATATACCAGTTCATCACAGATGACTAACGCCAGAATGATGGGGGCTGTCTGCCACTGGCCACAGCCTCCATAAACTGTGGGAATGGGGGGGGGTGCGAGTGAGTCGAGAGATGCCCAGAGATGCTGGAAGACTACAGCATCCAGAGAGGGTTGGGAGCCTGGCATCGGTTTCCCCAGACCTCGTCCTGCAGGTGCTTGTTTATTTTCGAGACAGGGTTTCTCTGTGTAGCCCTGGCTGTCTGGAACTTTCTGTATAGACCAGGCTGGCCTCAAACTCAAGAGATCCATCTATCTCTGCCACCTGAGTGCTGGGATTAAAGGTATGCACCACCGCTGCCTGACTTGACCTGTGCATCTTGTGGATTTTATTGCTACACCTAAGCGGTATTCTCCCTCCACCCCGTGTGCATGTGAGTGTGTGTGTGCATGTGCGTGCGTGCGTGCGTGCGTGCGTGCGTGCATGTGCGTGTGCGTGTGTGTGTGTGTGTGTGTGCGTGTGTGTGTGTACACATGTGTACATGCTTGTTGAGGCAAAAGTTGACATCTTATCATCCCCAAATACTGTCTTGTTATTTGAGACAAGGTCTCTCCCTGAACCCAGGGCTCGCCATTTCAGCTAGACTGGCTGACCATCGAGCTCCAAGGGTCTTCTTACTTCTGTCTCCCCAGCGCGGGAGTTACAGGCACATGCTGCCATGTCCAGGTTCCAGTGGGTGCTGGGGATCAAACTCAAGTCCTCACATTTATACAACAAGCACTTTCCTGATGGAGTCACCTCCAAACCCCCAGAGTTGCGTCCTTAACAGTGAGCTGGCTATCTATCATAAGCAAAATGTCCCTCGGAGCCGTGCAAAGCAATTCAAGCAAATTATGGAGCCTACAGTCGAGGCCAGGGGTACCCCCCCAACCCACAGTAGGCCTAGATCCTAAACCTGGTGTCAGAAATAGGCCCGAGTCCTGAGAACTGAGTCCTAAACGTGTAGGGTCTGATAACTTCCTCCAAGTTGATAGCATCAGGGTTGATGCGGGCGCTGGATACACACTTGATGTCCAGAGAAGCAGGACATCAGCCATGGTGTTGGGGGACTCCATGTTCCTGGTGTCAGGAATGTTTCCAACATAACCAGTTCGGTGGGCCATGCCAACCTGTGGAGAGGCCTCCCTTGCCAGAGTGCGGCCGGCCACATCTGCTCAGTTAGAAAAGGGCAACTCACACACATCAGGTGAAGAGCAAGGACATCCCCAGATGGTTGTGTGAGTGACCAAACACTCACCAAGGGCCTTAAGGCTGAGCAGAAGTAGTTAGCACAGGGCGCAGGGTGAGGAGCTTGGGAAAGGGGTCTGATCTGGGGGCAGGCAGGATGGAGCCAGGCCAGTGAGAAGGGTCCCACGTGAGCAGGAGCACAAAGAGGTCAGGGGGTGAGCAGGCTGCTGACGACATGTGGGGAAGAGGGAACTCTGGTTAGTGGGGAGGGGGCAGAGAGGAAAGCCAGCCAAGCCTCACAATTAGACAGGCAGGTCAGCATGTGCAGGGGCCAGTGAACCAGAGCTCCGAGAACGTCCACAGGGTCTGAGAGATGCCAGAGCGGGACATGACTGTCTCGGCCAAAGTCAGTGTTTCTCCGTGTCAACTTTGGGGACTCCTACTGGAGTCTGGGCGGACGGCAGAGAGATGGGAACGACACAGGGAGGAACGTCTGTGTGGCCAGGGCGGCCTGGTAGAAGGGTTACATATTAAAGCGTCGGCCAGGGAACACAGCTCTGAGGGGCTGTCGGCCGATGGCATGTCAGCAAGCCCCGACCTCCGTTCCCAAGACCTGGCCAAGCAGCACCAGGAGTCGGGGCCTGCACCCCCATCCAGGGAGAGGGGGGGGCCCACGGATGAGAGGGAGGCGTGGAGGTAGAGTTTCGATGGCTGCCATAACACAGTACTGAGAGTGAACTGGCTTAAAACAGCAGAAAGGTCCTTCCCTACCGTTCCTGAGGCTGGAAGTGCAGGTCAAGGACCCACAGGGCTCCTAGGGTCCCTCTCTGGCTGGTAGAGGACTGTCTTCCTCCCCTTTGTATCCACCAGGCCATCCCTCTGCAGATGTGTGCATCCCAATCTCTTCCTCCCTCCCTTCCTCCTTCCCTCCCTCCCTCCTTTCCTTCACATCTTCTGGCCTGTCCACCTGATTTCCTTCCCTCCTCTTTTTGATTGAAGCCAGGGCCTCCTGCACATTAGGCAACCCTTGTACCGCTGAGCTCTATTCTGAACCCTCTACGCTCTTGTTTTAAAGACGGCATATTGGATTAGGGCCCACCCTAAGAACCACATTTCACTTAATCATCTCTTCAAAAAGTGCTGTTTCCACCGGGCAGTGGTGGCGCATGCCTTTAATCCCAGCACTCGGGAGGCAGAGGCAGGTGGATCTCCGTGAGTTCGAGGCCAGCCTGGTCTACAAAGTGAGATTCCAGGACAGGCTCCAAAGCTACACAGAGAAACCCTGTCTACAAAAACAAAAACAAAAACAAAAGGTGCTTTTTCTAAACATTGTCACATTCTGAGGGACCAGGGGTGGCAACATCAACCCATGTCATTGGTCACAGGGGATACATTTAACCCCATATAGGAGGCAACTGAGGAAATGGGATGAAGGAGCTCTTTGATGACTAGGCAGAGAGACAGACAGGCTCTTATCAAGGACTCAATCATAGAAGTTTTTTGGGGTGGGCGGCAAGATGGTAGGCAGAAATTGGTATGGTTTCATGGAAACTCCAAGCTCCCTGAGGGCGCCTAGACCCTGGAAAACAGAGAACCTAACTGCAAAGACATGAAGACTCAAGAAAAATATGGGGAGGACTGATAGGTCTCATTCTGTTTTTGTGTTCTGAGGCAGTACTTCACTACACAGCCCAAGCTGGCCTGGACCTCATGATCCTCCTGCCTCCGTGTCTGGAGTGCTGGGATTACAGGCACCATCACACCCAAGTAGAAGCTCTGATTGTAGGACTACCTTCCAGAAGACTCCTCAGGGGCCTGAATTCAAATCCCCCTGAAATGGGGACAGAATAAAGATAAATGGTGCTGTGTTCTTCCCACTTGGAAAGACTTGGAAGAATTTAGAGTGCCGTGGCGGAGCTTCTGATCGGACTGAAATCGGGCACTGTCTCTGTCACTCTGGACAGTGTCATGACCTCTCCAGGCCCAGTTTCCTTTAGAAGCAGGTGTCAAACTCCCAGGGTCCTTGTGAGATTACTGGGGACACTATGGGGACAGCTAGGGCAGAGCCTGGCTGGTGACAGTGCACGATACACAGACTGCTGAAGTTATGGTGTTTAGGGTAGACTCTGCCCCAGCTCCGAGCCCATGGCTGGGGGTCTTGTCTCGCCATGTGCCTGAATTCTTCATTTTTCTCCTACGAAACTCATCACAGTTGACAAGCTCTTACTTCACTTCCTAGTGGGTGTGTCCTCTCCCGTCTCCCAGAGGGTGGCTCTAGAGGAACAAGGCCTTTCGTATGCTGTGCTCACCAACACCTAGAAAGATATCTCAAGAGAGGTGTTTCAGAAGAGCTTGTCCAGGTAGTGCATGCCTATGGTCCCGGCTACTTGGCTGGCTGAGGCAGGAGGATCATCTGAGCTGGAGAGTTTAAAACAAACCTGGGTTAAATAGAAAGATCTTATTTATAAAATAAATCAATAAATAAACTTGCTATTGAAGTGAGCTGAGCTGAGGGACAGGTAGTACAGGATACAGTATGGGACAAGTGTACAGGATACAGCCAGCTCTAGGAAGCTGCAGGGTCCTGGGGTCTCCAGAAGGTGGGAGATGGGGTTTTCTCCCCTCTTTTCCCTAGGGTCACCAACCCTGCCTGGGCTGTTTTGGGTCAGACCAGACTCTTCTGAGAGAAGGCAGGGGGAGATGAAGAGTCAAGCCTCCGCCTGAGCAGCTGTATGTGGAAGGCAGATTGCTCCCCCTGCAGCCTGTCCATTTCTGACTCAGGGAACTGAAACACATCATTTCATGGCTTCTGGTTACCAGAGGAAACCCCAGTATGGGAGATGATGGCCTGGGGCATGCCTTTGTCATGACCCCCAACCCTGAGCTGGATAGAGTACAGTCGTCCTTCAGTATCGTGGGGATGGGCTCTGAGACATGCCCCACACCATATGACTTACATGAAATGGCGCAGTATCTTTTGTAACCTCCACATGCTCCTGCATGCTTGAGAACATCTCTAGATTACTGAAAATGTCTAATACAATGTACGTGCTACGTAAATAACTGTCATACCATATAGTTTAGGTATAAGCAATAAATAAACAAGGGAAAGAGTCTGTACATGTTCATCACAGATGCAAATCTTTTCCACGTATTTTTAATCAGCAGTGAGTTGGATCTGAGAGCACAGAACCCTGGCAGGTATAGAGAGCCTCTGCCCAGCCCTCCACCGTGCCCAGCCACGGTGAGAAGCACAGCTCGCTGTCCACCTTTCCTAAGAACCTTCCTCAGTAGCTCCTCTGGACATACTCCAGTGTGTACAGGTCCCCCCTGTGGAGGGCTCAGAAGTGGACATACTCCAGGCGTGTTCTGAATGGTACAGATGTAGGAGTGCACAGAACACCCTGTAGGCAGATTTTCCTGTCCTGCCTGCCAGCTCCCAAAGAACCACACGGAGACTTATTAAGAAAGCTCAGCCAATAGCTTAGGCTTGTTTATAGCTAGCTCCTATGACTAAACCCATTTCTATTCATCTAGCTCATCTTTCCTTTTCTGTAAAATGGAAGCAGCATGCCTCAGCTCGTGGTCCTCACATGCCCCTGGGGCAGAAGGCCACGTTCAGATCTGCCCCCAGCTAATCCTGCAGGATGGGTTCTTATCTCTACAGCTGGCAGAGCTGGAGCAGATCAGGGTCAGGGTGAAGAAACGTCAACTGCCCTTTATCTCTGAAAACACCCAGGGTCTGCTAAGGAAAGAAATAAGACCAAGGTCCATCAAAACTGGCCAGAGTCTTGCCTGGCATCCAGTCCACACATGTAGCATTAGTAAGCACCATCGAAGCCTGGCCTGGGGTGTATGTGGGGACCCCAGGTGTGAACAAGGCAAAGGTGTCTCCAGAAGATCAGCCTAAAGAGAAAGTGAGCCCTGGACTCAGTCACCATGCAGAAAGACCATGACCGTGGCCCACATAGGATGCTCCATGTACTGGTCTATTTTCCATCACTATAAAGAAATATCTGAGAGAATTAATGTATGGGAAGAAAGGTTCCCCACGGCTCATAGTTTGGACCGTTTCAGTTTGTAAACCATGGTCTCTTTGCTCTCACATAAGGCAGGGGAGTATCCTGGTTGGAAGACACAGTAGAAGGAAACCATGACGTCACAAAGCAGGGGGCAAAGGAGAAAAGGAGCAGCCCAGGGTCCCACAGTCTCCATCCAAGGGACACCTCCAATGTCCTAAGGACCACCTCCTTAGTCCCACTTCCTAAAGGTTTTTCATCAGCTCCCCCCAGCCCAGTAACGCCACCCTGGGGACCGGACTTCAACACAGTGGACACATGCCTACACCTAGCACTCCATGAAATGGGAACTTCAGAAAACTTGTTAGAAAGTTATTTATAGTTTGCCTGAAATTCACATTAAACTGAGCGTTGTGTATTTTTATTTAGTAGCTATGGGGTAGTGGGAGCACATACCTAAGCCAGCCAATCTGGAGTTCAAATTCCAATTCTGTTTATTTCCTGCATGACCAAAAATCAATCACTTAATTTCTCTGTTATCACATCAATTATAAAGTTCTATTTCTACCAGACTATTGTTTACGTGTATGGCACCTTTCTAATTACTTGTTATATTTTATGTACTTGTCTTATGTTTCTCAACAACATAAAAATATTGAAATAACATATCCATTAAATGAGATAAAGCATGCAGATGTCTCCTGGCATGCGAGCTTGCATGTTGTAAGTGCTCATTTTCTAAGGGAACACAGATAGTCCAATAGGAATCCCAAATGTTAAGACATCAAAAGACAGTCCATCCTGTGGGCAGAATCAGTGCAGACTTCATAGAGGAAGTGATGTGGGAAATGACAGGAAGCGGCTGATGTGTATAAGCCAGGCTGTGTTCCTTCAGCAGAGCCCCAGTGAGACCAACATATCCCAGGTGTTCTGAGCACTGGGCTACAGATGTCTGCAGTGGGACATTAGCTCTCAGCTGTCCTTGGTCCCCCACTGAGGCTGGCTCCCTACCTTCCTGCCACTTTAGCCCACCTCACCCCTCACCTGCCAGCCTGGCCTGCAGCTTACTACCCTGCTAGATCTCAGGAAGGAATGCACGGGGCTCCTGCATGGCCAGATGGAGACCTAGGAGAGAAAGAACATTTTGGAACTCATGTCTGGAGAGGTCCTCGGGGTCAGCGCCTGCTGTGTGGTATGTTGGAGTCAGGAGCACAGGCCTCTCAGGGCACTAGAGAGCCAGGAAGGCTGCCGAACAGAGAAGAGATGGAGCCAGCTTCTCTTTGCTAGGTCAGATCAGTTGATGTGTACTGGGTGCCTCCTGTGATGGTCCCCAAAGGCCATGGGCTGTAGACTGGGTCTCCAGGAGTCGCATTTTAAATGAAATGCCCGCCCCTCAGGTCTTGTGTGTTTAAACACTCAGTCCTCTACTTTAGAAGGTTATGGAACCTTTAGGAGTTGGCACTTAGCTAGAGGAAACGGGGCACAGGGACAGGACCTGGGGTTTTATATTTTATAGCTCAGCCCACTCTTATAGCCCATGTCCACTCTACTCTTCCACCAAAAGTGTCCTGGCTGCACACTCCTGCTACCAAGGAGATCCTTCCCAACCATAATGGACTGCATGCCCTCAAACTAGACCTCCCTCCCTTAAACTGCTTCCTGTCAGGAGGTTCTACAGCAGCCTGTGGTACTATTGGCTAGGTGGCATCTTTAGGAAATGAGCCTCGGGCAGGAAGTGATGTCACTGAGGGTGGGCCATGGAGAGGATATTGGGTCCTGCACTACCCGCCCCTACTTCCTGACTTCCATAAAGTGAGCAGTCTCCTCTACCATGTTCTCCCACCACAAAGCTCCACCTCACCTCAGGGTCAAATAACCAGGTTCTGAAACCTCTGAACCCATGAGCTGAAATAAGCCTTGTTTCCCTTCAAGTTGACTTTCTCAGGTACTGATCTTAGTGTTATGAATTTGCACAAGTGGGGAACCCCCAGCTGGCCAGGCTAGGGTACCCCACATGTGAGGGAAAACATGCTGGGCAGATGCAGTGGGGGGGGGACGGGCGTGGAAAGTCATTCACACCTAGGTGCTGTATCCACGTGGAGAGTTTATTATAATAGAGAGATGAAGAGAAAGATAGAAAGAGGGAGACAAGGAAGGAAGAGAAGGGAGAGAAAGCAGAGGTGTGCACACCTCATGGGAATGGAAAGAGAGAGCAGAAGAAAGAGAGGAAGGGGGGAGTTTTTCCTTAAAATGAGGCTTTTACGTCAAGACGCAGGGTGGCCCCAAGGGGTGAGATTTCAAGGGGCGGGTCAGAATATTAACACTTAGCAATGGAAAGGTCCTAGTCCTGTCTGCTAAGTGCTGGGGCACAGGCACTAAGAAGTATCCCTGGGTCTCATCCTCTGAGCCTGGTCTGTAAGAAGACACAGCTAGCCAGGCGGTGGTGGCGCACGCCTTTAATCCCAGCACTTGGGAGGCAGAGGCAGGTGGATCTCTGTGAGTTCGAGGCCAGCCTGGGCTACAGAGTGAGTTCCAGGAAAGGCACAAAGCTACACAGAGAAACCCTGTCTCGAAAAACCAAAAAGAAGAAGAAGAAGAAGAAGAAGAAGAAGAAGAAGAAGAAGAAGAAGAAGAAGAAGAAGAAGAAGAAGAAGACGACGAAGAAGAAGACGAAGACGACACAGCTGATGTGCAAGCAATGCTCATCCACGATCACACTTGCGAGTGTAACAAGGGCAATAAGAGGAGTTAGAAAGCTCGTGCTGACAGCTGCAAAGGGAAAAGCCCAGGTGAAAGGAGCCAAAGCAGGTGACAGAAACTCCCAGGGAGCCGGGCTGCAGGGAGGTGCTGACAGTGTGGCCTGGAGGGGACACGAGCTAGAAGCTGTGGGCGCAGTCAGTGGAATGAGGTGAGAGAGTCTGGGCAGTGCGGAGCTGAGGGCACCAGTGTCCTGGGAAAAAATGCTGAAGGTGGGCAGTGCCTAACACAGTAGGGGAGCAAGGCCAGGGGTGACAGATCCTCCAGTTCACCCCAACACCCGTGATGCTTTCTGGCAGAGGAGCACCCCACCCCCACCCCACCCCACCCCCGTGCACAGGGCTAAATATGCCCAAGGGTCATACAACCAGTGACCGAGAGGCTCGGTGGGCAAGACCACACTGTCACCTGCCGAATTACACCCTCAACGCCCACAGTGACAAGGTAAAACACATGACATTCTGTAGCTTCTTCCTCCACCTTGCCTCACTGGCCTGTCCCCATCGCATTTCCTGGTCACCTCTACAATAAGCTACTTGTACTTGGACCCTGGTGTTTAGATCCAGAACTCGGTTAGGGATGGACCTCCCCACCCCCAGGGAGTATTCTAGAAATATTCCTGTAGGACCACAAGGAAGGGCTCACTCCGGCACCAGGCAGAGACCAGCTTTTCCCCTTGTAAACTCGTCCAGCACTTCCGAACACCTAGCCAGGGTGGGTTTAGCTCGCTAGGAAGGGCCTAGCTACACCCCTGCCTGGGGCGGGCTCATGGCTAGCGTCGGTTCAGGATGCTGGGCATTCTCTGGGCTCTGCTGACTCACAAGGAGTACCGGGAATGGCAGTCACAGAGGAGGGCGTGGCGTTTGCACAGTCTCAGCACCCTTGCATCTACTAGGCCCGGAGTCCCACTCCTGAGTCCTGTTCTCCAGTCCCAGTGAGTGGCTTCTGCTCCTGGCATCACAGGAAGAGGAGGGACTCCCAGCTGGGCTCGGTCACACCCGACGTCTGGTCAATAGCATTTCTAGGAGGGTCACTCTACAGGGTGGGGTGGCCAGAAAGTTTCAGGGCAGGACTGAGTCAGGAAACTGTGGGCCGCGTTATGGCCTGAGCACTGGATCAACATAGGCCTGCCTAATCACTGGACGGTGACCAGCTCAGGAGAGGCACCTGGGGAATCTGGGGCATCTGCTCCCTCCGCCACCACAGCTGGCGCCACATGTGTCACCTGAGAGACCTGGAGAGTCATCCCAAACTCTGTTCACTGACCCTCAGCAAGTCTCAGTTTCCTCCTGAGGAGAGTGTGGCAACAGGAGTCTCTTGAGTCTCTCTTGAGAAACTGCCACATGCCCAACCAAATCCTGGCTGTGAACCCAGAAGTAAGTGTGATTCAAGCCCTGTGCTCACAGAGACCTCACAGGCTGGAGCAAGTCAGGACTTTCAGGGGACAAAGGGAGGCAGGAGTGTTTCTGCCTGGGGACATGTAGAGAGAAAGCATGAGGGGTCCTCAGGACCCTGGGAGTTCTCTAAGGCCTGAGGTATACAGGAGAGGGAGGCCAGTAACCGGGAGTGGCTAGAAGTGAAGGCTCCCTGAACACAGCCCGTAGTGTCTGGAGTGAGACCATGAGGAGCAGGCCTTGTGAGGTGGCCTTTCAGGACAGTGGCCCTGATCCCTGCAGAGGCCTTGCTGGGCATACAGGCAGGGGAGTGAGGGAAGCATGTCAGGAGATGGCGGGCTGAGCCAGAACAGACACGTGGAGAGATAGAAGGTGTCAGAAAGGTATTGGAGGCCTCTGTGCCGAAACGCCCCGGGACCTGGCTGCTACCTAGAAAGAGAGAGGCAAGGCCATATCCAGGTTCCAAACTGGAGACTGAGCAGTGGGCAGCGTGAGGCCCCGGGAAGCAAAGGAGGAGATGAGCAAGTGGCCGGGGCTAGCAGGGCTTGTGCTGAGGAGGGCTGGACGCTGTGTGACCTCCCGAAGTGGACACCCCCTGAGACTGAGTAGGGTCAGCCTGGGACTCAAGACACAGGCAGACCCAAGGCAGGCCTGGTGCTTCCTACCTAGTGGAAAGGAGGCTGAATGGGTCTTGGTCCAATGCCCCCCACCCCCAGCCCTAAATGGCCTCACCCTGCAAAAGACGCCAGACTGATCTACCCAAGGTGGAACAGTAAATCCATTTCCAAGGTCAAACCCTGCCTCCACCCGGGACCGCTTCTCCTGCTTCCTCCTCAGCTGATGTAAAAGCAAATGGCGCCGAGTATGAGCCTTCCCCACATCAGCACAACAAGATGCTTAGTCAATCAAATAGCTGAGCCAAGCGAACGCAGCGTGCGGCTCCGCGAAGAGGGTTCTTTCCAGGGGAAATGTTATCATTTTCCATTTCTGTTTAATGAATCATGGGAATTATAGCAACATTACAAATGGCTCTCTGTACAGGCTATTACTTTGTTTCTGCAGGGTTCTAATGGCAGGGCCCGCTTCAGGGGGGGCTCAGCCTGCCCTCCTCCCCCAGGCTGCAGAGAACAATGGTATTATTATAAGTGGTCCCTTTACAAGGATCTGCCCGGGAGGGATGGTGACCCAGGCCTCTTGAATTGAGTGCAGACTAAATCAAGTGGGAATCCCTGAGCAGGGACTGATCAGGGAAATTTCTGGGGAGTCCTTTCAAGGACCAGAAAAACCCCAAGTTAGAAGAGGTAGATATAGGAGGGAAGCCGGGGAGCCTTCTGAGCTGGACAGTTGGGGGGGTGGGGAGGACAGTGAACAAGACAGACTTGACCTCTGAGAGGAGGTCAAAGCTGGGATGTGGGTAGCAGACAGATACTGACAGCCCTAACCAAGGCTGCCCCGAGTGCTGGGCTGGCTCCGGCCAGGGCAGATCCCAGAAGGAACTTCCAGTCCCTATCTATGGAACAGAAGGGAGCAGAGTGAAGGGGGGCCGAGGCAGGGGAGGGGGTTGGGGGGGCAGGTGTGTCCCTTGTCCTAGCCCCATGCCCTGTGACTGACAGCCACTGGGCCTGCTTCTGCTAGGAGAGGATGCAGAGAGACCGACCAGGAGATGTGGGGTGGACCCCTTGAGGACACACAGTCTCTTCAGATCAAATGCCTCCTGCCTATGTGCCTGGGTCACGCTTCTTCTGTTAAGCTCACAGCCTGTTTTCTGGGATGTCAATCAAGAACTAATGTATATTTTATGGGTTATTTTGATTATTGCCCTAGAGCAATTGGGGGTGACTTGCTGATTCACAACCCCATCCCACCCTAAACTATAGCTGATTAGACACCTAACTCGGAGGAAGCCGAGACTATTCCGCCCCTACCATATTAGATGTGAAAGAAATATGTCTCATTGGATAACTGCCGTATCTGTAGTGCTGGCACTCTGCCTGCCACACAGCAAGGGCTCAGTAAATATCAAATGGATGAATGAGTGGCAGAGTGAATCTCCGAAGAATCTGGAATTTAAAATTGTCTTCCCCTTTATTTTTATTTTATGTGGGTGGGTGTTTTGCCTGTGTCTGTGCATCACAGGCCTGCAGTGCCCATGGGGGCCAGAAGGGGGCAGCAGATCATTTGGGACTGGAGTTACGAATGATTGTGAGCTGCGCCTTGGTGCTGGAAATGGAACTGAAGTCCTTTGGAAGAGCCGCCAGTGTTTTAACCACTGGGCCATCTCTCTCTAGCCAAATCTGGAATATGTAGCCTGAAAACTCAGACTGGGAGTTATGGGAACTGAGTCACGTGAGCTGGAAAAGAGACCCACCCTTCCAACTCCAGGCTTCTTGGGGTTACTTCCATCCTGCTGGGTCTCTTCTGAACTTTGAGACACTGGTCCAACATCCTGACCCTCAAGCACCTTTCTTCCCTGAAAGGTTTAAAACCCAAACTCTCCCCTATACAAGGGGTCATTTTGCTTCCTGATATGCATGAGTACATGCTCCACACACACACACACACACACACACACACACACACACACACACACACACACACACACACACACACACACACACACACACACACACACACACACACACACACACACACACACACACGAGTTTCTCTTAGGGTCACACCCACTCACTCCTTGACATACCCTGGATGTACTCACTATTGCTGCCAGTAGCCCCGTAGGCTCTGGCTCTGAGATGCAGTGGGCCAGGGCCAGGGAGGGCACATTCTTGGCTAGTGGCCCTTGGGGGCAGAAGAGGTATGGAGCCTCTTCTCCTTCCAGAGTCCCTCGCCTGACCGAGGCCTCACATGTGGACTCCTAGAACCCCACTCTCAAGTCATAGACGACTGCTATGGGCACTCAAGACCATGCTTGCCCATCCTGACCTCACAGATTTCCCACTTCCCAGGCGAAGGGGAGCAGGAGCCAGTGAATCCAGGACCCTGGGAAACTCCTAGTGACAAGCTGAAACAGAGGAGGGGGTGCCCACACCTCCCGTCCACCAAGGCTGCTCTCCGCCTGGCTGGATCGACTCTCTTCTGTTCCTTCCGCCCTCGCCCCAGGTGCCCGGATACTAATTATAATGACCCGGTGAGTTACAAGACGGTGAAATTGCTTCCACCTGAGGTTGTCACGGGCTAGGAAGAAATACCAGGGCTGGAAATTAAACTGTGCCAGCAGGCTTGAAGGGGCGGGAGCAGGAGGGAGGACAGGGCGGGTGGGGAGAGATGCCCACAGCTTATGAGGTGGGGTTTATGGAGTGCCAGCAAGAAGCGTCCTTGGGCAAAATAGAAAAGATTAGATACTGCTCACCTGCTGCTGGTCACTGGACACAGTGTGCCCCAACAGAAGGTGGAGTGACCGAGAACAAACAGAAGCCCTGCGGCCACCTAGAAACTCAAAGACGGAAGAAAGGTCAGGCTGCTGTTGTGGAGAGCGGCTTGGAGCAGCCCAGCTACCCAGTAAGGGAGGAGAGAGAGCGGCAAGAGGCGCCCAGCCAGCCTCCGGTAGCCTACCTCACAGCCTAAGGACATTCTCGCTGACAAGCCCGGGCCTTTGTTCCCTGGGCTGTACACTCCCATGCAGCTTTGCGCTGACCTTTTCATTTGGAAGGCTGACAGGCTGCCTAGCTCACGGTCCCAGGATTCGGGGAGGAAGGACCTGGGAAGTCCTGGCCCTGGGATCTGTGGTAAATTGCCCTTCTGGACAACTGCGAAAGTGATGGAGCTAAGTAAGTCACTGAGACCTCTCCCCACAGGCCAGCAGCGGGATGAAGTTGGGACCTGCAAGTGGATCTCTCCAAGCACTGTTTAAAATGTTGCAAGACACTGGAAAAAAAAAAAAAAAGGAAGTTGCTAGATTCTGTTCATAAAGTGAGCACAGTATTAATACTAATAGTAGTGCCCAACTACAAAAACATGGTAGCAATCCCTCCCTTCCTCTCTCTCTCTCTCTCTCTCTCTCTCAATCTCTCTCTCTCTCTCTCTCTCTCTCTCTCTCTCTCTCTCTCACACACACACACACACACACACACACACACACACACACACACACGAGAGAGAGAGAGAGAGAGAGAGAGAGAGAGAGAGAGAGAGAGAGTCAAATAGCAATCTGACTCATGAATTTCATCGGCACAAATCTAAATGAAACAGTAACAGAATCCTGCAACACAGAAGAAAGTACACCATGAACCACTGGAGCCAAAGAAATGCTCTGCAGGGCTGAGGTCGTAGCTCAGTGGTAGAGGGCTTGTCCATCATGTACAGGACCCTGGATTCATGCCCCAGTACCACATAAACTGGGTGTGGTGCCATGGGCCTGTAACCTCAGCACTTGGGAAGCAGAAGCAGGAGGATGAGAAGTTCAAGGTCATCCTTGACTATACACAGAGCTCAAGGCAAGCCTGGGTTACATGAGACCTTGCCTAGGAAGGAGGGAGGGAGAGATGGAAGAAAAGAGAAAGGAAGAGGAGGGAAGAAAGGGGAGGGAGAGAGACTAGTAGGTATCAGGAAAACTGTTAACTTACATTAGAGGATTTAAGCATAATTCATCTGCATACAGTAGCCATTCTTAAATTTTTAAAAACTCTTCTTGAAATAAGAACCAATAGCTACTTCTGATATGATGTATGATATGATGTATATATTAACTTCAAATGAGGAAATATTAAAAGTGTTCCCATTAAAGTTATGACAAGACTAGGGCGTCCAGTACTACCTTCTCTCTACAAGTACTTACACTGTAAGTACTGGCTAATGCAATAAGATAAGAAAAAACATTAGACCACATACCAAACCACTCTTACAGTTCAGTTTAGGACTTTTGACTTCACAGTGCATCCACTAGGCCATGTGAATCCACTAGGAAATGTATGTAGACTATACGTTTAGCACTCCTGGACTCACAATGTGTGACAGGATATTTTCTTGCCATGCTAGGCAGTGGCCTAAGCGGCGGCTCCCCATTACTCCTATGATCACAAGAGTAAATAACTCCCACTAGGCGGTGTACTATGCTGCTGATTATGATAGGAGATACACCAGGTATAGTACTATAAATCAATTTTGACTTATCTCTTTTCAGTGCACAGTGTGCTTATCAAGATGTAAGCTGAGAAGTAGCTGTCTAGAGATTGCTGAGTCGTGTCAGTCGGCTTCCAGCCCAATGGCAAAGCACTTGAGATGATTAACTTATAAGCAGAAATGATTGTGTCCTAGGGTTTCAGAGATCTCAGTCTGTGATCACTGGGTCCCCTGACTTGGTGCATGTGGCATACAGGACATTGTGACAGACGTGTATGGCAGGGTAAAAAGAGCTGCTTATGTCATGGCAACTAGGAAGAAAGCAGGGGGACAAGGGTCCCAATACCAATCAAGGGCATCCCTCCATGAACTACTTCCACTGACCAGGCCCCACACACTGGAGCACCTACCACCTTTCTGATATATCACCCTGAGGACCACGTGTCCAACCATGAGCCTTTGGGGGAAAGTTCACGTGCAAATTAGAATAGTAAGATTATCATTATTGCCAGAAGACAGGAACATAGCCATGCTGTACCCAAAAGAATGGACTGAAACATGACTACCAAGAATATGGAAATTTAGTGATATGACCAGCTTCAAAATTGATATGCAAAACTCAATGGCCTCCATATTTTACAATGACAACCAGCTGGAGCATGTAATGAGGAAACAGATGACATTTACAATTGCAACCAAAAAGATAAAATACCTGGAATGTGGGGAGAGAGAGAGAGAGAGAGAGAGAGAGAGAGAGAGAGAGAGAGAGAGAGAATATATATATATATATACTCTAAACTGCTGCTGATGGACCCACAGAATGACTCAAGCGACTGGAAAGACATCTCACATCTTGTTGAAGAGAATCAGTGTGAGGAAGCTGTTTCTCCCAGTTAACCTACAGTCTTTCTATGTTTCAGTAAAAACACAAGCAGGAATGTTTAATAACATGAGGTGACTTCAGAGTTCATAGGAAAAATATAAGCGTGCAAACAGGCAGGAAATTTTTCAAAGGAAGAGACTGGAGGGGAGGCCAGCCCTGTCACATATTTAAACACATCTGACACTTCAATAATTAACAAAAGTAGGGCGGTCTCTTGTAGACAGATAGAAGCATATCAATAGAATAAAGTATGAAGCAAAGAAAAAGCCAAAGCCATGTGACAATGTCATTGATGATAGAGCTGGCACTGGGAATCATTGAGAAGGGACTGGAGGGATGGTACTCAGTAGTAGAGCAGTTACTTAGCATGTTCAAGGTCTGGTAATTCACACACACACACACACACACACACACACACACACACAGGCACTCGGGCACACAGGCATACACGCAGGCACATGCTCATTCGAGTGCACAAGCAATCATTGAAGATCCAGAGGAAAAAATGCAAATTTCCAAAGGGTATGTGAAAAAATTACTCAGGGAAACACAGTGAGATATCCCCTCACAATTGCTGGAGAAATAACAAATGTTGACAAGAATGTGGAGAAAAGGGAACACTTGTACATTAGGGGAATGTAAATTGGTACAATTGGAATGGAAAATAGTACAGAAGTTCCTCAAAAATAATTTAAAAAGAACTACCGTATGATCTGGCATTTCTGCTTCTGAGTATGCATCTAAAGGAATTGAGATATCAGCACCCCCCACGTCAATCAAAGTAGCCATGACATAGAATCAAAATGAGTGTCCATTGTGGATGAATGGGTAAGTAAAATGTGGAATGTATGCATGATACTATGCAGCCTTTATATGTGTGTGCGAGTGTACATGTGCATAAGTGTGTGTGCCCATGAGTGTGTGAGTGTGGAAGCCAGAGGTCAACCTTAGATATCACCATTCCTCAGAAGCTGTCCACATTGTTTTTGAGACAGTCTCTCACCAGAACCTGGGGATCACCCGTTAGGCTAGGCTGACTGCCCAGTGAGCCCCAGGATCTACTTGTGTCTACCTTCCCAGCATTGGGATTGTAAGTGCAGACCACCACGGCTGCCTTTTTATGGTGGTGGTGATGGCAGGCGCTTTACCGACTCAACTATCCGCCAGCCCACTCCTCAGCCTTTAAATAGAGCAGGGTTTTCGGACTTCTTTTCTACTTACAACCTCTTTCCACCTGAGAATCTTTTACAAGACCCTAGGTATATGGGAATATAAAATAGGTATATAAGTCAAACATTTACTGATAATAAATCATAAAGAAGCTTATCTGAAAACAATTCTTTACTACGTATAGAATTTTACCATTGCATTAAAGACAGTGCGCAAACGTGCATACTAATGAGTTACATGCATACTAATGACTTATATACATACTACTGAGTTCCATGTGCCAGCTTATTCTTATTAAAGAATTAGATCTGATGCTGAAGGACATGGAGCATCTTGAATATTTTCCAGAGTTGATTGGTATTATTAATCTATAATTGCCAATGCTAAGAACACTGTTTTGCATAAATACTTAGCACAAAATGGCAGAAGTATGTGTAGGGCCATTTTAGAAACTGTTGGAAAGTCTGTTCCAGTATCAAGCCAAAATTCATTTAATGATTTAATTTTTTTTTTATGAAATTCAAGTCAGCACCTCAAACAGCAATTTTTAAAATCAAACATTCTAACACAATATATCCAAAGCTCTACCAACTTGATAACTTACATGCTGAGGAACAGGGGGTAGGAAAATATTAAAAGCCTGATTTCCATAATGAAACCATTCTCTTTCTACAAGAGCCCAAAGCTCTGTATGTACAGGAAAGAACGCTGCAGCTCATAAAAGAATAGTCTCCACACTGAGCCAAGGCGTGTCGGGCAACGTCCGTTGGTGTTGTACGCTGTGACAGCGTGCACAGTCGCACGCACACAAGCCCATGTCATGTGCTCAGAACCACAGCCGCAGTGAGGTCCCCTGACACAATACAGGTGAGTACCCTGGATTCATTACATGTTAGATTTTTAATCAGTGTTAGTCTCCATGAGTTCAGAAATGTTTTACTGTTGCCAAATAGTTTGCAACGCCCACATTTAGTCCACAATGCCCTACAGAGACATACTGGGAAATAGAAGGGAGCTCAGGAATCCTGTCATTTGCAACAACATGGGTGACGTTGAAGGCATTACACCCAATGAAATGAGCCAGACATGGAAAGCCTTATGTGGTTTCATTTATGCCTAGAATTGAAGGGCTGAACTTCCAGAAGCAGAGAATAGAAGGGTAGTTGGCAGGACTGAGGGATGGATACGCTGCTTCTCTTAGACATGATGGGTCCTTCCTGTGGGTCAGCTGGGTGACTACAGTTAATAATAACACGTAAACTGTGGAACTGTCTCTTCCAGGCTGGAACATTCACTCTTGGAGGTTAGGAGGGAGGTTCACGAGGAGCCTGAGATGAGATCCACGTGCCCCAACCTGGATGTTATATAAGCAGTGAACAACTTTGGGGGTGAAGGGAGGCTAGTCTTTGGTGGGACAGCTGCCTGCAAGCTGCAGAGGGAGCTGGAAACGCCGCCTGCGTGAGTTGCCATCTGTGCTGGGGGGTGGGGGGCACTGTTCAGGGATGCATCTGCCTGTGCCACCCATGCTCCAGAAATAACCCCAATTAACTCATGACTTTACCAACCTGGACTTGGATGGACTGGTCTCTTTGGGCATTGGAAAATCACCAAGAGGTTAGCACATAAATGATCTCATCTCAAAAATGTGTTTGAAGTGTATCAGTTGCTGTATCAGTCACTTTTGTTGCTGTGACCCAATGCCTCAGCCAGTAGCAAGAAGCAGCTCAAGGCAGGACGGGCTTGTTTAGGCAGTGACAGGGTGAACACAGCGGTGGACCCTGCCCCATCTGCAGGGCGGCTGACAGAACAGCTCTCTTTTGTCTCAGCTCGTTCACATCTTGCTAGAACAGGAAAGCTAAGAGCTTAGCCTAGGCACCAGCAGGCTGTAACCCCCAAAGCTGGCCCCTCAGAGATCCATTGCCGCCATTGAGGCTCCACCTCCTGAAGGTTCCACAGCCTCCCAAAACAGTGTCACCATCCAGGGACCGAGAGTTGGAACACATGACCCTGTGGGGAGACATTTCACATTTAAATCATGAAGTTGTTTCCTGACAGAAACAGCTTACTACATCTGTAGATGTATTGTACCTACAGAAGGAGATACGGATTTGGGCTCATGGTTTCAGAGTGCTCAGGCCACACACGCTTGGCCCTACATTCTTTCTTTCTTTCTTTCTTTCTTTATTTATTTATTTATTTATTTATTTATTTATTTATTTATTTTTGGTTTTTTTTTGAGACAGGGTTTCTCTGTGTAGCTTTGGAGACTGTCCTGGAACTCACTTTGTAGACCAGACTGGCTTTGAACTCACAGAGATCCACCTGCCTCTGCCTCCCAAGTGCTGGGATTAAAGGCATGCGCCACCACTGCCCAGCTTGGCCCTACTCTCTTAAACATCCATCATGGTGACAGGAGCATGAAGTGGGGAAGCAGCATGGCTCACATGCCAGCAGATGGGAGCAGCTGAAAGATGGGAGGAAGCAAGTGAATAGACTCAACAAGACACGCCCCAATGACTGTAGGCCCCGCCTCCTACAGTTCCCAGAACTCCCTAAAATAAAGCCACCAGCTGGAGGCCAAACATTCAAAGTGTGACCTGGTGAGGGACATTTACTATTTAAACCATAATAATAATGAGATGATGGATATATTAATTGACTTGATTTAACATTTCATAATGCATGCATAAATCAAAATAGATTATGCATCCCAAATGTATAATGTTCATTTCTCAATTGTACTGTAATAAAGTTGGGGAGGAAAACAAAATCATTGAGGAGAAGATGAACTGCTTATTAATATTATTAGGACACTCAATTAGCCATTGAGAAAACGTAAAATTAGATCCATACGTCATATCTTATACCAAAGCAAATTCTAGATGGACCAAAGATTGAAATGTTTTTAATGAAATAATTGGCCTAAAAGGAACCACTGATAAATTTGAAACAATAGTTTTAATGTGTGAAAAATCTTCTGACTAGGCCCTCAGAAGCGGGGAGTGGTGTGCTAATTTGGCTACATAAGACTAGAAAACTTCTTGAAGGTACAAGTGACCATTAGCAAAGTTAAAAGACAAATATTGGAGCTAGAGAGATTACTCAGATGTTAAGAACACTGGGTGCTCTTGCAGAGGACCTGGGTTCAATTCCCAGCACCCACACAGTGGCTCACAACCATCTGTAACTGCAGTCCAGGGGATCTAGTGCCCTCTTCTGGCCTCCATTGACACTCTGTGCATGTGGTGCATAATACATACCTGCAAGCAAAACATTCATACACATAAAATTAAAAATAAATAGGTCTAAAGAATAGGTAAAAGACAAATAACAAGCTGGAGATATATCTGGTACGTGAAAAGCTCTTACAAATGTTTAAGAAATTGCTGGACATGGTAGTACACACCTGTAATCTCAGCATTCAGGAGGATGAAGCAGGAGGATCACCAGGAGTTCAAAACCAGCCTCTTGAACTAAATAGACTCTTTCAAAAAACAACAACACATAAATCAATAACTCAATAGAAATATGGACAAAGAGCATGAAGAGGACTCACAGCATTTGGAAGGACAGCTACTTCACCCACAAGACAAACTGGAAATAAACCAGATGATCTACCTCTTACCCAGCAGACTGGCAGCTCACACTTTGCTGCTGGTACTGTCTCCGTGTGGGACAGGCAGTTTTGGTTGGATCTATTAAAACCACTAATGCCTACGTCATTTGTCACTGTCAAACACACTTCTAGATATTATACACATACACACACACACACACACACACGCACGCACACGCACACACACAAACTTATGAACTGTGAACATGCAAATTGAAAGAACAGTCAAAATAAATGAAACATCCATCAACAGGTGATCCCTTAAAGAGTTGTATAGTATACCAAGAAGCCATTCAAAGGAGTGAGCAACGACTTGGCCATGTTCCCCTAAGCATATACTCGAATTAAACACATGTTCACATTCTTTTATAGGAAAAAAAAAAAGTGTTCACACAAAAAACTTGTCCAGACTGATGTTCGTAGGAGCATCATTCACAATAGTAAAAACACAGAAACAAAATACCCACGTTGGGTGAATGAACCAAGTGTGGTGTGCCCAGGCAACGGAACATTATTCGGCAATGAGGAGGAATGGAGCCGAGCACTTACACACGCTACAGTGGAGACGGACTTTAAAGACAGAAGCAGACACCAGAGTCGCCTGTCTGTGTGTGACTTCATGAAGTGTCTAGAACAGGCAAATCCACGGAGACACAAAACAGGTCAATGGCTGTGTGAGTTGTGGATCCAGGTGGGAAAGCGGTTGCTAACGAATGCAGCGTTCTGTGCAGTGTGACAGGAATGCTGGCCGATGGCAAGGAACTGCGTAAATTTAAAAAAAAATTAAAAATTAAAAAAAAAAAACACTTTAAAAGAATTGATTTTATCACGTATGGATTATATTTCCAAGAGCAAAAAAAAAAAAAAGAGAAGATACCTTGAAGCATTTACTTATAGTGTTCTGTCATTAAATAAAACTCGAGAGTCAGATATTGGGGTAAAAACCCGAAAGATCCAAAGAGCAACAGAGGAATGATCAGCTGACCCTGCCTCTCCACACTTCCAGACTGAAAAGCCTTGAAACCTCTCCAAGCCCCTCCTTAGCTCTTCCTGTCCCTCTCTATCCAACTCTCTCCATCTTCTAACATATCTATGGCTAATTCTGGCCAGCCAATCGCTGACTCCACCCTCTGGTTCAAGGCTTAACTTTATTGGAAGTCCTGGAGTGTCGGTGCAAACAAATATCCCACAACAACGCCTTCTGCCTAAACGATGGTTCTCAATCTTCCTAATGCTGTGACCCTTTAATACAGTTCCTCATGTGTGGGGACCCCCAACCATAAAAATTATTTTCATTGCTACTTCATAACTGTAATTTTGTTATTGTTATGAATTATAATGTAAATATCTGATATTTCAGTTGGTCTAAGGTGACCCCTGTGAAAGGGTCATTTGACCCCCCAAGGGGTCACAACCCACAGATTGAGAACCGCTGGACTAAAGGATAGTGTCCTGTAGGAACAAAGTTCAGAACTCTCTGGATGCAGAGCTGTGTGTGTGTGCAGACCTGTCTCTGCCTCCCAAACTGTCCCAAAGAATACACAGAAACTGGTGATGCCACATTAGTGAGGGACCTAGGAGTCTGGGGGGGGGGGGTTGGAGGGAGACTTTGTATTATAAATATCCTTGAACCATGAGAATTTATTACCTATTCAAATATTAAATTGAATTTAAATTGTAAAAATCAAAGTGACCCTTCTATCAGATGTGGGAATTCACTGTAATGAAAGTGGGACTACTAACAGCGGCCGTAGGAGGGGAAAGGCCTGGGATCCAGGGACCTGAGTGCAGCTGTCCTGGGCTCTGGGTGCAGGGGAAGGTCTGAGACCATCAGGGGCAAGGCCAGGCTGGAGCCACTCGAGGTGACCTAGGGACAGCGGGAGGGGGAGGGGGAAGGGAAGAAGGAACTCAAGTGATTCGCTCTAGAAAAGGGGGCTTTGGTGTATGGTCCTGGGAACCGGAGCCAGCTAGAATTCTAGGAGCCATGGGGAAGCCCAGGATGGGGATCAGGACTGGCTGAGAGAGAGACTTACTTGGTGATCCTCTTCCGGACCCACTGAGTCACTCTTGCCAACGACAGTGACTGTGTGGCCTGTCCTGTGCCAGGCCTGGGACGCAGAGACAGAACAGACGTGTGCTAGCTACTTTTGCATCACGGGGACCACACGATACCTGTGTATAGAAATAACCAGAGGAAGAGAATGTCCCTTCTGACTGTTTCCGAGTATTTAGTCCGCCATGCTGGGTGGGGTTTGGCACAGCAGTTCAGTTCGTGGCAACCCAAGCGTGTAGCAGAGGTGGTTCACACCACAACAGAACAGAAACAGGAGTGGGGATCGCCTTCAAAGGCCCCCCCCACACACACACACACTGAGCTGCTTCATCGGGGGAGCCACATCTCCCAAAAGATCTGCAGAATGCCCAGAAAGCACCACCAGCCCCAACACACACCCTGTGGAGGGCATTTTGCACTCAAACCACAACAGCCCCTGCCTTCCAGGAGCGCCAGGGCCAGGGAGAAGCACCAGCTAGGAGGGGCTTGTCTCAGCTCCATAGCCTCTGTCTTTCGGAAGAGAGCCCGAGGCTTGTCCCAAGTTCATTACTGTCCTGTTGTGCAAAGCAACCTACGCAGCCAAGCCTGTAGTCCCTGGAGGAGGATGCTACGAAATTACAGGACACCTTGGGGACTTGGGCAGATGGTTAACTGGGCGATGAATGTAAGCCACCTCTCCCAGGGCAAAACAGAGAATGCGAGCATATCTACCCGGCAAGAAGGATGGCAAGGGCAGGGCCCCTATGTCCTCCCAAAGCTATCTCTGCCTGGTTCTCCTCAGAGTGACAGCCAGCTCCGCCATGGAGACCTGTCCCTGTGCTGAGCAGCAGGCATCACGGGAAATAGCCCCTTGTCTGTTCCATGGCCCCAGTGCAGAGCTGACAACAGGGGTGTGACTTTGTCTCAAACATCTCAAGAAGACGGGCAAAGAAAGTGTAAAGACTGTGAGACTAGAAAGATCTGAATGTGAACAAATCACTTCTCCTGTTTGAGTCCCCATGTCCTTCCTGAAAATCAAGGATGCTAAGAGAAGTTATAGCATAAGACCTCTATACATTGAGCGACTGCTGATCACCACATTACCATTTCTCCCATTCTACAGATGAGAAGCTTGAGGTCCTGAGAAGAGAGGAGAAGGCAGAATTGGTTAGATCTATCGTGTCCACTACCTAGCCCTCAGCGATGGGACTCACCCTTGGCCCCAAGGCTGCACAAACTTGCACAGGTAAGAAATTCATGTTTTTGGAAACCCAGGCAACAGACCTGCCTCCCTGCTTCTTCCTGGGCTTTGGGGAGTACTGTGGAAGCAGCTATTTCTATTGCCTTACACGCTTTACTGTTTTCATTTGGTTCTGCTCCAGTTAGAGCTGCAGGGCAATGGCTGAACGAAGAGGCCCAGGCAGGGTGTACAGAAGGGGCTCCCTCAAAGGTGCAGCCTCCGGAGACTCCGAGTGGCACTTGTAGGTGAGCCTTTGCCCAGCCTGGAACCAGGCAGCCCACGGAGGCTGATCATTCTGATGCATTTCACTTCCTTCCCTACAAAGGAAGATTGCCCCCGGAAGTCACAGAGTGAGGAGGGCCCGTGTGAGTAGAACCCTGATCATGCAGACCCCAAGGGCTGATTCAGGGTCTTCGTGTGGCCCCAGTAGCCTCCATGGCCCTCACAGCTTCATCTTGCACTTTGGGACGGCTTCTGCAGCTCCTAGAAGAGGGGACAGTGACAGTCCTCACAGTTCACTCCTGGGCTGCTTTCAAGCCCCCTTTCGCTTCTCCTCTCCCAGCTCTAGTCACCCGTGCCCTCTAGGTCCACATCACTAAGATCAAACAAAAGACCAGAGCCAGGCAAGGAGCAGGAGGCCTGCAGATATGGCACACTGGGGATTGGCTGCGGCCTCCACCTCGGTGAGATAATCTGGCCTTTCTGGGAGCTCAAAGTTGATTGGCCATGAGACGCTGGCCCAGAAACAAGGGATAGCCAAGACCATGACGACTCTGGAGGTGGTGATGGGAGAGGGAAGTTGGAGAGTGGGGCTGGTAGGAGGTGGGGCATCCCCAGGAAAGTCAGAGCAACGTTACTGACAGTGGTAATAAGTCTGTGACGATCCCAGCAGGAAGCAGGAGTCATATTCAAATCCAACCAAAATTAGTAGGGATGTCAACAGAGTGTGGCATAGAATAGAAGGAACAGCAAGTACAAGGAGACTCAACAGCAGATAGACCCAAGATTCAAAGAGTGTGGCATAGAATAGGACCCCAGGATGACAGCAGAGTTCAGTATAGGGCCCCAGGATGTCAACAGGGTGCAGCATAGGACCCCAGGATGTCAACAGGGTGCAGCATAGGACCCCAGGATGTCAACAGGGTGCATAGGACCCCAGGATGTCAACAGGACACATAGGACCCAGAGTCAACAGGGTGTGGCATAGGACCCCAGGATGTCAACAGGGTGTGGCATAGGACCTGAGGCCTTGGGGAATAGCCAACTGACATTAACCAAGTCTGAAAGGCAAGAGAAGGGACGCACCCAGGGCCTTCACAGAGGGTGATAACCAACCTCCAACCACTCAACCACGAAGACAAGAGGTAGAATTCAGAGTCCCATCCCCCTCCTTGCTCATAGCTCCCAACAGAACAAAGAACCCACTCAGGTTTCTAACACAAGGCAGAAAAGAGGGCAGAGGGGGCATGGAGACAGGTATGTGGGGGCCTGGCCAACCGTAGCACCACCGGTGAGTACTCCGGCTTTCAAAACCAAAGAAAAGGCCCGCCCAGAGACACTGAAGCTGTCTCCCAAACACACCATCTCAGGAGTCTGTCCCCAGCAGCCAAGGTGACCCTTGGCCCAACCAGCTCATCCCTCCGGCACTAGGACCCAGTCTCTTCCTCCAGGGACCCCTTTCAAAGTCGGAAGGCAGAAAGCTGAACAGCCCTCCCTGATCCCACGTCAATCCCGTATCTGGGCCCAGGACTCATTTTCAAACCAACCAAGCGTCAGAAGTCACACATCAGGCTTATCTCTCCTGCCACTCATCTCCAGAAGCCCTTCTCCCTGGTCCCTGTCATTCCCAGACAAATAGAATCCCTCCCCCTGCCCCAAATCCTAATGAATGTCTGAACTCAGGGCGCAGTGCCCAGCCCCGCAGAGGCCCCAGCCCGGCCTCTGCGGGCTGCATGCTCCCCGGCTCCCTGGAGATAGCAGATTCACCCAGGTCTCACTCTTCTGATCCCAAAAGGTGACTCTGAGAACGCCCCCTCCCGCCCCCTACCTCTGTCTCGGTACTAAAAGGGTCACACTCTTCCTGTTCACTAACTGCAGGAAGGCCTGGCTGGGGTCTGTATTTTTGCATCTCTGACTTAACGCTGTTCATTCTTGTACGCGTCAACCTCTCCTTCCTGCTCACCTGTTTTGCCCTTGACAGTAGCAGGAGGTGCTCTGCCATGGCTGCAAGCAGGTGGCACTCATTCATTCATGCATTTAGTCATCCATTATCATTCAGTCAACAAATGTCGCCTTGTTGGAGACACTGAGAATGGGATGGCAAAGCCTCTGCCATCGTGGAGCTTACCACATTAACTGGATTGCAGACGATAAACAAATCACAGAGAAAACACAGCCGTAAGGCAGAGAAGCCTGATGGGGAGAGTAAATAAGATTCTCTCTCTTCTCTCTTCTCTCTTCTCTCTCTCTCTCTCTCTCTCTCTCTCTCTCTCTCCTCTCTCTCTCCTCTCTCTCACCTCCCCCTCTCTCTTTCTCCCTCCCTCCCCCCTGGTGGCCCGCAATGAGCCCCAGGACCTGCCTGTCTCCACACCCTGGCGCTAGGGTCCCAAGTGCATGGCCACCCTGGCTTTCACAGGAGTTCCGGGGATCTGGACTTGGGTCCCTGTGCCGATGCCAAATGTACTTTCCCCGCTGAGCCACCGCCTCAGTATCCAACCGAGGAAAATTTTCCGAGGAGGTGACTTTGAAATAAGACCTTGAGCAATTATCCAGCCACTCAGAACCCATTTGCTCAGGGGGGAAAGAAGAGTTAATTTTCCTCAAGTCTGTCTCTTCAAGTTGATAAAGACTTAAATAAATTAATATATGTTAAGTGCTGGCCCACAGCCTGGCATATAATAAGTTTTCAGCTAATTGCTGCTCCGTGTCTAGCTAAAGTGAGAGGAACATGGAGAGGCCCTGCAAACCTAACCAAATGGCGCCTAACCCCAAAGGGTTCACCTCTTGGAGTCGGTAGACTGTCCTCCAGAGTCACCCCAGACCTCTGAAGTGAGAATCTTCCAGCCTGGCTGAGGGCACCCAAATAGCCTGGATGCCTGAGACTGAAAGCCTAGAGAGAACCCGAGTCCTACCACAGCAGGAGCCATGCCTGAGCTGCTGCCTCAGTTTCCCTCATGAGCCTCCATCTTCCTGCTCTGTCAAGAGTCAGTTAGACGGATCCAGAGTGTCAATGACCTGTTTTAGGGGACCTTGTCCCCACAGTCCCTGCCACACTGCCAAACCTCTCCCCTCCCCCACACAGTCCCTCCATCCCAGCCGGTCCCAGTCCCCCCCCCCCCCCCCCCCCCCCCCCGACTTCCCTGGGAGCAGAGCTGACTGTGGCGACAGAGGGCAGCCTGGGATGGGCCTGATAGAGCACCAAGTCCCAAAGGGACAGCACCGAGTGTCCCTTCTTCCCCTGCTTGGGTCTCAATGTTGCCCAGTCCTGACTGATGGCAGGAAATGGGTCTCTAACCCAGTTCTGGCCAAATGATTAAACACTCATGGGGGAGGATATGAAGGGAAGGAGGGCAAGGGAGATACTGAGCAGAGGGAAGGGAAGCTGCTCTTCAGGGACATGACTCTGGCACTCCAGTCGTGGGGGTCTCCCCCTTGCCCCTTTAGGATCTGTAGTGGGAACAGTGACGCCAGACAGACAGCTTCCGCGCATGTCTCTCTTCATTATTATGACCCATCCCCTCATGTGGCTATCAGCCAAAGTCTTTCCCATGTGTCAAAGCCTTGATGGCCTCCCCACCTCCTCCCCAGGCTTACAGACTTCTTCAGTTCAGGCGAGCCCCGCCCCTGACCACTTACAGTGTGCCAAGCCTAATGCCAAAGCATTGTATACACACACACACACACACACACACACACACACACACACACACACACACACGCAGTATTTATCCATCCCCGCCCCCTCAGGAGGAACGGTTTCCCCTTTCCACAAGTGAGGAAGTAAGGCTCAGAGAGGGCATGTGTCTCCCTCAAGGACACACAGCTGGCAAGCAAATGGGAAGACCCAGGTCTGAACCAAGCTCCTCTGACCACGGGGTCCGAGGGCTCCACTGTGGGCCTCTCCCACCATGATCACCTACCAGCACCTCGAGTCTCTCACACACAACCCTGTCCTAGATTCCATGACCTGCCTCTTAGACTGTGAGATTTCCAAAGATGGGGCAGGGCCTTACATCACCTTTCCTCCACCCCCTCAGAAGCACACAGTAGACAGCATCCTCCTTTTGTGGACGGGATGAGGCTCAGGCAGCACCTGTGGCCAGCACAGAGCAGATTCTAAAGCACGCACGCACGCACGCACGCACGCACGCAGAGCCTCCACTGCTTCTGATGCCTTTGCTGAAGGAACTTGGCCAGCTTGGCTCAGCGCCTGCTAAACGCTCCCCAACACCCCCCTTACCGCATTTCCTAAATCTCCTGAGCCTTTGCATTTTAAACAGACCCGATTGTATCAGACTTCCCGCCCCCGCCCCCTACCCCAGGCTTTCCAGCGGCTGAGCCCTACCCTAGTTTGATGAACTGATCGCAGTTAGATAAATCGCATCAGCTGTCGGCTTTGCTGAGGCTGGGGAATGACATTTTCCAGGTCTGCTCAAGTTTAATGTGAAGGAGCCTTTCCTGCCACAAACCACCAAGGCCAGGTGAGACGAATCAAGAGTTTTATACAAATGTCCCACTCCAATAATCTGGGCCATGCAAGCTGGCTCCTAGCTCCCTGTGGTTTCAAGGAGTTAGGAACCAGCAGACAGCAGACCAAGGAGGGCACGGGGGACACAGCCTCCCCTTCTGCCTTGATGGTAATTGGCAGTATTTCCATGCATTTCCATGCGGAATTATGCCATAAATTTACTTGGCTCCAAATAGGGCTGCTCCCAGCAGGGAAGGCACCCAGGGAGGATGGAGAGGATGGGAGAGGATAGGAAGATGGTCCAGGCTCTAGGCCTGACATATCTGGACACCCCCAGCCGCAGCTCTCCAGTCAGCTCTTTGGCTAGCTTCTCCTGGGAGGGAGGCCCGAGGAGTTCATCCCAGAGCTCTCAGGATTAGAGTAGAAAGACCAGAGGACATAGGATAACGAAGCCTGGGGCCTGGAGAGGTGGATGAGCAGCTAAGAGCACTTGCTGCTCTTGCAAAGGACCTGAGTTTGGGTCTCAGCACTGACGTCAGACACCTTACAACCACCTGTAATTCGATCTCCAGGGCACCTAATGCCTAGAGATTCAGGCACTAGAGAACATCAGACACGTAATGTTCTGACAGCCTCTTCCTGTCCTCAGACTGGACCAGCTCTGACTCAGACACTGGACTTCCTATGTCCTCACCAGCACTGGGTACTGCTGTCTACCCTGGATGCTCAGCCGCCAGAATAGGTCTACAGTCGTCCATCCTTGCCATCAAGACTGCGAGCTGGGGGCCCTGATAAGTGGGTGCTAGGCTCAGGGACCTGAACAAGACAAAGCCTTGGGACACAGGCACAAATACATGTTCACCCACACCCATACAGTCAGACATGGGGCTGGGGAGATAGTTCGGTCAGTAAATTCCTCCCAAGGATCTGAGTTCGATCCCAGGACCCACATAAAAGTCAGGCATGGTGGTACGTGCCTGTAACTCCAGGGCTGGGGAGGTAGAGACAGATCTCTGAGGCTTGCTGGACGGCCAGTCTCACTTAACTGGCCGATTCCAGACCATTGTACACCCCCCGAGGTTATCCTCTGACCTCCATACATCCATGTACACACACGTGCGCTCATACCTGCACATTCACAAACACACACTCATGCATACAAACTTAGCAAGGACCCATATTTGATTTGTAATGAATTTGGGTTTTTTTTAATGAATAATTTTGCAAAACTAATTAAGAGGGATTGAAGCCCAGAGAAGAGCTAATGAGCTATGCAGATCCCCCTGGCATCCACCCTGCTGGTGAGGCTGAGGGAAGAGAGTCCCCCGCCCATGCTACAGTCACAGAGAGACTCAGCTGGGTCCGTGCCTCCTTCTGGCAGAGCACTCTCAGCTGGGCCACAGAAGCAGATCCAAGGGTGCACACGAGGGTGGAGTGTTGGCAGTAGATCTGACTTCAAGTTTCAGCACCACGTGAGGGGTACCCCCAAGCTTGCTTTAGGGGTCTGGTCCCGAGTCTGAGAATGGATATTTCTGTGAAGCCCCCAGGCAAGGCTGGGGTTGTGAGGCCAGAGGCTTCTCTCTGAGAGCTTCTACCTCAGCCACTTCCCGCTGCAGTCCCTGCTCTAAGACCTGTGCTCAAAGGCTTGAGCGAACCAAGAGCTGACAGGGATACATCCAAGCCCCTCCAGACCCAATGCTTGAAGTCATTTGCCTAGGGCATCAAAAATGACTAAAGCCTTCCCACAACGCTAGTGAGCACCAAGATGGTCACCTTCACCTTCGTGCCCTGTCCCCACAGCAGCCCAGGGTCTTATATAGCTCTTGGTTCATCTAAACTTACCGAACCCAGGCAGTCTGAGATCCGGGTGGTCCAATGACGAAGCTAAGGCACAGAGGGGTGATGTCTTTTGTGATATGCCTAAGGTCACCGCTGGGAAGACTTGGTTGGGTCTGAGCCCCATGAACTTGACTGAGCCTGCAGAAGTCCTGACCATGTTGCGGTCATGTCAGCCTCTGACTGGCTGGCCACTGACTTCTGGACACAAATACCCACACGCAAGAATGTTTGCTTGCCAGCCCTCCAGGAGGGACACAGAGTACAATGAACCTCCCTGAAGGAAGGCTCTGCAGTCTGTCTCTAGGGGTCATAGTGTTTGTCCTTGGCACTGACTTGGGAACAGCAGACAGGGCAGGTTCCCGAGACCTCCCTCCTCAGCCTCACCTTTTAGGATCTGGGACCCAGATCTTCTGCTTTCCAGTTGATCAGTACAAACTGGTCGAAGCAATGAATGCGGAGAGCCGAGGGAGGGTCGGGAAAGGCTCCAAGCTCCCATGAACTTGACTGAGCCTGCACAAGTTCTAACCACATTGCCATCATGTCAGCCCTTGGCTGGCCTCTGACTTCTGAACACAAACGCCCACAAGCAAGAACTTTTTGCTCACCGTGTATTGAACACCTGGTCCGCCAGGCACCTCGCAACCCCCATCCTAAATTCTGCAGTAACCCTGCAACATGTTTTCGTTTCATTAAACTCAATCCACAGGTTGGGGCTGGAGAGCTCTATGCTGTGGCTCACACAGGTAACAACGGAGCTAGGATTCGATCCTATTTCATCTCTACTTCCAAGTCTGTTTCTTGCTTGTCTGGCCTTCCTTTAGGAGTCCTTCCTCAAGGACTCCTATTCACCCTCCCAAACCCGGCCTTCCCCGAGTCTCTCTTTCCACCTCTCCTAGGCAGAGTTAGTCATTCTTTTTTTTTTTTTTTTTTTTTTTTTTTTTTTTGGTTTTTCGAGACAGGGTTTCTCTATGTAGCTTTGCGCCTTTCCTGGAACTCACTTGGTAGCCCAGGCTGGCCTCGAACTCACAGAGATCCGCCTGGCTCTGCCTCCCGAGTGCTGGGATTAAAGGCGTGCGCCACCACCGCCCGGCAAGTTAGTCATTCTTATTAGAATTCAAAGTATAGTTTTGATTTAGTAGGTGGCATTTGACTGGAGCAAATGCCTGCGTTTTGCTGTGCTAATTATCACCCCTCCCTAAGCTGCACACCCAAGAAACGATAACAGAATAGCTGGCCCCAGAGTCTGGGATCTCAGCTTTTAATTGCGTTACAATATTATAACATACAATTTGCCAGTTTTAATTGTGTAATTCAGTGGCATTAAGTGTGTTCACATTGTTACACAACCATCTGTACCATCCATCTCCAGAATGTTAACATCCCCCAGACTGCAATGCTGTCCCCGACGACACAGTGACTCCCTGCATCCTCCCTCAGCCCCTGGGGGCAGCACCTGTTTTTACTTTCTTTATAAATCTGATGACAGTAGATGTTCCGTGTGAGTGGAAGCATACTGTAGTCCTCTCTCTCTCTCTCTCTCTCTCTCTCTCTCTCTCTCTCTCTCTCTCTCTCTCCCCCACACTTTGTGTGTGCGTGGTGTTCACGTTCGTGTATGTGAATACAGACACAGATATACTACAGTGTGCATGTGGAGGTCAGAGGATGACCTTGGGTAAGACAGGGTCTCACCTTGCTTGAGACGGTCTCTGGCTCTTTGCTGCGTCCACCAGGCTAGCTGCCCTCAAGCTTCTGGGAATTCTCCTGTCTCAAACTCCCACTTTAACGTTTGAGCCCCGGGGTTAGAGATGCTTTATGTGGGTCCAAACTCAGGTCCTCATGTTTGTGTGGCAAGGGTTTTATGTGCAAATCCCTGGCCCTGGATTTCTCCTTTTATGCCTGACTTCTTTTACTCAGCGTCCTCATGTTTCTTCCACATGGCGGCAGATGTGAGAACGCCCTTGCTTTCTGAAGCTGACATTCAGTTGTACCCAAACGCCACAGTGTATCCACTGGTGAGCACTGAGCGGCCTCCGCCATCGGCTGCTATAGATATTGCTGCCATGAGTAGTGTGTGCACGCATAGGTGTGTGCACCTCAAAGCACTGTCGGGTCTGGGTGACTCGTTCACGGTCCCCACCCTACGTAGGTTGCACTTAAGGTCATGAAAGGTGACACTCTCACCCCTATGTCTGTCACCTGAGCTGGCTCCCCACACACAGATCTTGACTCCCCTTTGAAGCAGTCCCTGATCCCCACCCCCACCCCCACCCATACCACAGCAGAAGCCTCCCTTCCTAACAGACTTTGGACTATTCCAACCTCCGGGCATCTGCACCTGCCCGGGTGCTCCCACCACTTGTGGAGAAGAGCATTTTGACTCCTCCCTCCCCTGGAGCAGGTGTTCCTCATGCTGCACCTTCTCTGTCCCCGGCTCTTGTGGCAAGCCGGAGCTGGCACCGGACCTGGGAGTCTCCCCAATGTCTCACTTTGAGGCACCATCCCCCCATCCATGCCTGTTGATCCCCACCCCAAGAGACTCCTGGACCCTCTTCCGTTCCTCCCTTACCATGTGCTCCTGGGCCAAGCCACCACTGCCCTCAGGACCACATCTGCCTCCCCACCAGCTTCCTTTACCGACCCTGGCCCCAGACAGTTGGCCCTTGGCTCAACAGAGAGAACTGTCCCTGCCTTTTGTTGTTTGTAGGGTAAGGGTCAAACCTTGGCCCCGTCCCAGAAGACCTCAAGGAGCTGGTATTCCTCCTTACCTCCCACCCTTCCTGTGTTTCCTCACAGGAACTTGCTCTATGACACAGCAGTTCCACATGTGCTGTTTCCCGTGTTCTTAACACTCGTCCCACCTCGCTGTCCCCAACCCCCTCTGCCTGGCTGGCCCCCACCTCTCTTTAGGCCTCAGTCTAGTGTCATTTCTTCAGAGAAGCCTCGTTAGCTTTGACCCTTCAGGTTACGTCAGAGCAGTGGGGTCCCACACAGCCCTGGGTCAGAGCAGTGGGGTCCCACACAGCCCCGGGTTCTTTGCCTTCCTGGAACTTAATGATGGTATAATTATTAGGATATGATATCAGCTCTTCTCTGTTCTTTCTATACAAGTTCCAACAGTACAGGGTCTTCCCTATCTTGTTCCTCGCTGGATCGACCATATTGATGCCCAGAAATGATGTTCGAATGATTAGTACTAAACACCTCCAGCCTGACCTTGGAAATGACCTTCACCATCAGGCAAGTTCTATACTACCCTTCTGCACCCCGACAGGATCATGGCTTCTCACCAAGATATACAGTTCACACGGTGTCTATGACATGTGTGTGCCCACATACATACACACTCACATGCACACATATGTACACATATGTATACATTTGTTCTTCTACCCATGAGAAGCTGTTTCCCCAGGCACACACAGGCAATGGACCACTTAGCCCTACGCAGGGACACAAAGCCAGGTGGCTACTCCATCCCAGCCATCCTCATAAATATATGCATCCACGTATATGAAATCACTACCAGGGACCTGCATGTACACACTGCCACACATTGCCACGTGGGTATTCACAGCCATAGTCATATTCACAGGCTGATGTTAACACACATATGGCCACACCCACAACCACTGTTTCACACCCATCAACACAAGCACACACAGGAAGGCACATGTCACCACCTAGGCTGGTACCCATAGGACCCAGCCAACTAGTGGCACATGGCATTTGGAGGCTGGGCCTTTCTAAGCTCTTGGATACAGACCCAAGGATACACCACCAAGGACACCCCCTCAAAAAAGGCCTCCTTCCCCCATCCAATCCACTCCATCTCTTCTCAGGGCTGTCCACTCCTCATCCCAGCTCCTGGGCTGTAGGTGCAAGGCTGGAGCAGATGTGAAAGGCGTGACGAAGGATGCAGAGGGGCCCACTCGGCAGAACTGTTTACTATGACACAACCACAGTAATTACTGTTTTTTGTGCATTTCCGTATGAAATTACTCATTCTGATTCTTGGAAAGAATTCAAATGAGAAAGTCCACAAACAATGATCTCGGCTGCTTGATGAGGAGCCATTGTCATTTCTCTGGGTGTAAGCACCTCTCACCCTGGAAAGCAGGGCGGGCCAGCACACAGGAGGGTGGTGCCGCTCGGGGCAGGAAAGAACGGATCAGAGGAAGACCAAGGAGCGTTGGAGTGTGTGGGTGGGAGTGGGGGTCTTACCGTGTGTGTGTCAAGTGCATGCATTTATGGGGGTTGGAGAGGTGTGTGTCGAATGTGGTGTGGGTGTGCATGGGTATGGATGTGGGGAGTGTATAAGTGTGTGTGTGTGTGTGTGTGTGTGTGTGTGTGTGTGTGTGTGTGTAGTTTTATTGCTGCATCAACAAGCTATTTCAAAATTAAGTGGCTTAAGCCACAAGCATTTTGTCATAGTTCATGGTTTTATGGATCAATCCAGGCTGTTGGTGCTTGAGAGATGGCTCAGCGGTTAACAGCACCATTGTCTTACAGGGGACAGGGGTCAGATTCACAGCACCCACATGGGAGGGCTCATACCATCTGTGGCTCTAGGTAATCTGACACCTTCCGGCCTCTGTGTGCATGCATCACACACACACACACACACACACACACAAATAAAAAAATTACTTAAAACAAAGAAAATGAAAACCAGGCTGTCCTTGGCTGGGTAATTTTCTTACAAGCCATTGGGACATTAACAGAAATGGCAGCTCCCATTGGAGAGCAGAGTCATCTGGGTCCAAGATGACTCCTCACACACTCGGTGCCAAGAGCAGCTGGCTCGGCCACAACCTACTGGGAACACCCACACAGAGCTTCTACACAGGACAGATTCTAGGACATCTTCTGTGGCAGCTAAGCATTCCCAGAGAGGTTCCTAACAGGTTAAAAACTGCCAGGTGGTGGTGGCCATGCCTTTAATCCCAGCACTCGGGAGGCAGAGCCAGGCAGATCTGAGTTCAAGGCCAGCCTGGGCTACAGAGCGAGATCCAGGACAGGCACCAAATCTACACAGAGAAACCCTGTCTCGAAAACAAACAAACAAACAAAAGAGCTGCCAGACTTGTCAGAGCTGAGCCTGGGAAGTCTCAAAGCCCAGCCCCGATCCACAGCCAGGAGATCAGATGCCACTCCTCAAGAAGGAAGATGGTGGAAATATTGCAGCCACTTCTAATCCATCACCACGTGTATTGGTGTAGTGAGAAGTCCCTGAACTGAGAGGATTTTAGAGGTGGCTCACTGCTATCGCTACCTCAACACACAAACGTCATAGCATGGAGCAACCTAAATAACTTCTCCAAGCCTCAGTTTCCTGCTCTGTCGAATGCTGTTGATGTAAGGAATCATATGCAAAAGTCAGCCAGGCTAACATTGCCCCGTAAGTGCCTGCTAGCTGCAATGCACTAGGTGCCTGATGCATGCTGCCCTCCTGGCCTGGAACCATAGGAAATGCCTGGGGCAGAAATGCCTAGAGGAGACAGACACTCCCTCGAGGCCCTGGCAGCCTCTCCAGTCACATCAGGGCCCTACCCACGGCAGTCCGCTCTCTCCAGCCCACTACTGATCCTATCTGTGCTGGCGCCAAGGCCCAAGGTGAGCCCTGGAGCCGCCACCATCTGTGCCAGCTGGGCTGGCTGGAGGCAGCTTCGCCCTCTTGGGGGCATCCCTGGCTAACAATGGCGTTAATTTTTCATTTGTTTGTTTGATTTTCTGCAGTGAATGAGGAATGTTGGAACAACATCTGGAGCTGCCCCAGGCTGAGGTACAGAGCGATGGCAGGCATTGTTGGCAGCTCAGAAGACAGCACTCTTGTGTATGTACAGCCACACTCCCACCACCATGCAGACGTGCACACAGGCACACACATACAAGCACACCAAACCTACACACAGGCGTGTCCATGTGCATACACATGCATTTGCACATTTAAAGCAGTGCCCACACAGGCATGACTCCAGGCATGTGCTCATATATGTGTATGTGTGTGCCCACATATGTGAATGCACAGATGCACATACTTGTACACACGTACATAGTCACTTCCATGTCTCCAGGATAAAGACTTTCGGTTCTCAGCAAGAGTTTGGCTAGGCCTGGGCCCCAACAAGCCCCCAGGAAGCCCTGTTTGCTATATCCAGAGTCCACAGATCCCAACCAGGAAAGCCAGGCTTGACCCTCAACCTGGAATGGAGCCTAGATCTGTTGCTCCCAACATACACCTGCCTGGCCCTCCCCAGTGATGGCCCTGTCCAGGAATCCTGCCATGCCCATCCCACTTCCAAAGACCAGTGAACAGCTTCCCTCCCACCCCCAGGAACCCGCTCAGCGGCCATTGCAGGGACTACAACGCAGAACACGGAGCCCTTGAGCAATAGTTTCTCCAGAAATGGAAGGAAAAGCTGACTGGAAACAGTCCTCAAGACCCAACCAGTGTAAGCTACCAGAGCCATCTGAGGGTCCAGGCCATGTCTGCTTGGTGCTATATGTCTGTGTGTGTGTGTGTGTGTGTGTGTGTGTGTGTGTGTGTGTGTGTGTGTGGTGTGTGCCTGGTATGCATGCGCATAGATGTTCATGGCATGTATCTGCTGGCTAAGTCAACCTCTGCATGTCCACAAGTGTCTGCACATCTGTCTGCATTTATCCTGAGAGTCTGAGATCTGTGACTATGTACATCTGTCTGCATCTGTGCTTGTCAGTTCTTCTGGGTGTCTGTGTTTCAGGGTCACTGTGCATCCTTCTGTCTCTGGGGTTCTGTACATTTGTCTGGATCTGTGTGTCGGTGTCCATCCACACACATATAGGTGTCTCTGGGCTAGTATGTACATTGTGTGTCCATGCCTCTGTTTCAGTGTGCCTATGTGTCTATGTTTACACAAGTACTGTGTGTGTGTGTTCCCTGTATCTATATTGCATGTCAATGTGTGTGATAAAGAAGGCATGTCTGTATGTCTGTGTCACTGTGTCTGTGTGTCACTGTGGAGGGGGCTGGGATACAGGCAGGAGGCAGATCAACAACCGGGCCTCATCAGCCATGGGCTTTGATTGAGCTCCACGCCCCCCCCCACACACACACACAGAGGAGACCCCTGGGGTTAGCAGAGGGCCTTTTCCCAGCTGTGCGAGATGACCACAGATGGGGAAGCCACAGATGGGGAAGGCCCAGCCAGGGCAGGCTCTGTCTCACACCCCCTACTGTCTCCCGGTCTCCCGGCAGTCCGCAAGCCCTCTGGCCCCCTGGACAGCAGCTGGTGGCCCAGGCCTTTGGGCACTAGGAAAAGTTTCACCCTGCCCCATGGACTTGTGATCATCCTGTGGTCTCCTTGTTCCCTCCCCTGGGAGTCCCTCATCTCCGCATCCTGTCTCTGAAGTGGTGTGTCATAGTTCAACCGTGTATCTAGTCTCAGTCAGCCTCTCCCTATCCATATCACACACACAAATACAACCCACACCAGACCATCATGCTCCCGGTCCTCCTCACCCTCCTGACTTCTGACTTACCCCCCTCCCTCGCCTCTACTCACCCCTCCTTCCTTATCCCCTCCCTCACCTCCCACGTGCCCAGGACACACTCCTCAGCTGTAGAAACCGTTTTCAAGTTGCTAGTCACAGAGCCCAAAGGGCAAAAATAGAGCCCAGTAAAGCAAGGTGTTCCGAGGGATATGGGGGTGTTTGGTACAATTAGAGGCAGAACCGGTGCCCAACCTCCCACGGAAGGACGGGGAAGCCAATGGAAGCCTCCTCCTTCCGTCTGCCTGGACCCTCCCCTTGTCCCTCAGGCTCTCCAGGGGACTGACGACCGAAGGTGACCATGCTCTACTCCCCCATGCACAGTGCTGCTGCCACCCACAGGTCCACCCTTGCTGGCCACTAGACAGAAAATCTCAGTGGCCAAGCTTGAGTCCAGTCAGCCATGGCTGGGGACAGAGTCTCATAGCACTATGGCTGCAGGCACCAGCCCTTAGGAATGGCCGGCAAGTCTCAGGCAAAAGATATAGAAGGAGTTTCAGGTTGATGGTAAGCAAGGCTCCTGAGGTCATCCAAGGGTAAGGCCTCCTGCTGGCTCATGGATGTGCAGGTCTGGAAGTCATGGATCCGGCTGGTGGCCTATGGGTCAGTCCATTCAGGGTCTTGGGACTACAGGTGAAATGAAGTGAAGGCAGCTATGGGATCCTGTGGGTTGAAGATGGGACCAGGCACACGTGACAGATGTCAGCCTGCTTCCTCCACACAGTACCCTCCATTGCTAATTGAGCTTACATCTGCCCCCAGCAGCCCCGCGGTGCCCCAGCTGCCTCTCTGGCATCATGTCCCTTTCCATCCCCTGGCACACTGCGTGGCCCGCCGCTCCATGCATCATCTCATGGAAGACCTGCAGTCCACACTTCCTCTGGCTTCATCTAGCCCCTCACCTCCACCTGCTTGGCTCCTCTACCCCAAGAATCCCTAGGCAAGGGGGCACAGGTGGCTGTTCTTACAGAAATGCCAGGCCCTCCAGGCGAGCAACCTGCTGGTGGGATTGAGAGCACCAAACCTCAGCAAGAACGAGAAGAAAGAGGAAAGGCTGCCTCTATTCTCAGGGCCAGAAACTGAACGTCCTTCTCTTTAATGGAACCAAGACAGGGAGAAACTTGGCCATTTGCTCAAGGTCAGAGGCACAAACACCTCAGTCCAGACCCAAGGAAGCAAGCTGACTGGCAGTGTTTTTCTTTTTGTTGTATGTGGTTTTGGTTTTGGTTTTGAGACAGGGTCTTATTATGTAGCCAAGCCTAGCCTCAAGCTCACCATGTAGACTAGGCTGCCTTCAAACTCATCGTCTCTTTTCCTCCATCCCCCAAGGGCTGGAATCTCGGGCATGAGCCCCCACACCCAGCTCCAGCTCTGTGCTTTGCAAGTACCCTCCAAAGCTCACACTCCAAAGCACACCGTTTCTCCAGATCAGGTTCGGAACTCGGCTCACCAGGCTGCCAAGAATCATACTAGCAGCTGATCATAGTAATTACTACAGTTGGTGTTTAATGAGCATTTGCTAAGTACCAGGCACCGTGCTAAGCACTCTCCAGGCATTATCTTAGTGATTTCCCACAGCTTCCCTGAAAGGTGTATCTTAGGAAAGCTTGCTTTTTATTTTGATTAAGGACAGTGAAACCGAAGGCTCCAAGTTTAGGCAGCTTGAGCAAAGAGCAGAGCCAGGTTTCAAATTTAAAAAATCTATTCAGATTCAAAGGCAAAATTCTGAATCTCTATACCCTGTCCTCACCAGCACAGGCATCTGTGGCTGGGATAATGGTCAAAGGACTACTTTTCCCAGAATGCATTGCCTCTGTTGTGAGCAACAATTACAGGCACCAGGGAAAAAAATATGGGGTGTAGGGTTGAAGAGATGGCTCACTTGTCTCGAAAACATGAGGATCTGAGTTTGGTCCCCAGCATTTAAGTAAAAGGCCAGGCATAGTGGTGCATTCTTGTAATCCCAGCTCTGGAGAGCCAGGAGCATGGAGATCCCTGGAGCCCATTGGCTGGCCAGCCCAACCTGCTTGGAGAGCACCAGGCCAGTGAGAGGTCCATCTCAAAACACAAAGAGGACAAAGTGTAAGAATAGACAACCTGAGCTTGACCTCTGGCTTCCACATATGTGTGTGTGCTCATCTGCACAAATGTGCACGTGTATTCATGAATACACACACCACACACACACACACACACCAGCCCCTCTGAGAACAAAACTATCCTAGGATTGGTCAAGAGCCTGCTTACCTACTCGGTAAATCTGCACCGCAAGTCTTATGCCCCAGCTTAAGTAGAAGTCTCTAGAGGGCCTGTACCCTTTGACCCTTACTCCCCAGGGCAAATTCCAGTGCAAACTGCCTGCGTGGGTGTCTACTCAGCAGGTGATGGACCGCTGTTTGCTTAAATAGCAGCTGTGGCTTGGATGGGAGACGGCCCATTGTTGAATGTTGGTCAGCTAGCTGGATGCTCCTGTGAAATGTTCCTTAGGGCCAGCGGCAGACCCTGAATGGAAAATCTACCAAATGAATCCCAGCTAGGTTCTCTGTGGTGTCTATAAAGGTCTCCCAGGAGGGAACCGAGAACCTTAAACTGTCTGTTCCTTCTCCTCACCCCTCCCCTCTCCAGCAAAACTGGGATAGGAAGAGGAAGGACCAGGAAGCTCCCCTTCCTGACATGCGCACCCTGTGCTCCCCTCCCCCCCATAAGAACTGAGTTTCTGCAGGGTAGAGAGGGCACTGGGAAGACCCTGGGAATATCCCTGGGAAGCCCATAACTAGCTGCTCTCCGTGGCTGTGTGGCCCTGGGTGGGTTCCTGAAGGCCAGGCTGCTATAGTGTGAGGGACAGGAGGCCAGCACTCCCCAGCAGCTTGCCTTGTGTGGCCGGGAAAAAGGTCATGTGCTCCGATATGAGTAATTAATTTTCCCCGAGCCGCGCTGAAAAGGTTAACCTGATTTATGGGATGCAATTGAGTGTAGAATGGGTTGTGTATCTTGTAAAAGGCCCATTCCAGTGTCTGAGTCTATAGACTCACCCGCAGCGGGGCATCATCTGGGAGCGGGCCCTGCTTTTATGCCTTTTCTGTGGACTCCACATGAAAAACCTAAGACAGCCCATTGGCTCAGAAGGGGCTTCTGGGACGGCAAGTCCGGAGGAGGGAGTCACTGAAGCAGCAGAGGCCGGTGTTTGTTCCTGTCAAGAATCATCAACTCGTCAACAACCTAGGCCTTCATCTGAACTCATCCCATGACCCAGGGTGAAGACCCTGCCCCGGGCTTGAGCTCCAGGTTCAAAGCCAGGCTCCTCCACAGACCACTGGCTTTGGTGCTGCGTTATTCAGCTCCCCCATCTCTAAAACGGGATGAAGAATCCTTAACCTTTCATCACTTGCCAGTTGTTTGAGCTTGGGCAAGTGACAGAAACGCTGGTCTACGCTTCTCATATTGGAAGTGTCTACCTAAGGGGCTGGAGACATCACTCAGTGGGTAAGAGTGCTTGCTCCTCTTTCAAAGTATCCAAGGTTGGTTCCCAGTACCATGTCAGGTGACTCACAGCAGCCTAGAGCAGAAGATTCTTTTGGAGTCTGCGGGTACCCATACACACATGTGTGTGCATATATACACACACACACAATAAATAAATAAATACATACATAAATAAATGCATACATAAAGAATAATAAATATTTTTAAAGCCCTACCTCCTAAGGTTGTTATGGGGACCATATGAGTTGACATTTGTAAGGCACTTCGAACAGTCCCTGGGGTTCAGTGAATGGTGCATCAGGGTTTTTTAAAACAAATTCATAAAGGCTGAGCAGGTGTCTTTGGCAGGGGGTTGTCAAGCAAGGCCAGAACCGGCCAGCACTATTAGCCGCTGCTTGGTTGCTGGCTGAGGACAGCCACAACGGCCTCAGGAACTGGGACTCCAAGGACATATTGGATTAAGTTGGAATAAAAGGGCAGATGGAAAATGGGGCTCTGGTGGCCAGCAGTGTTGGCCGTTCTCCTCACCCAAGACGCAAGCTCTGCCCTGCCCCCCACCCACACACACCCCGTGGAAGTGGGAGTTGCCTTCCCAGCAAGCCCAAGGTGCCAATTTAGCGCCACCTAGTGGAAAAACTGAAATCTACATGCCGGGGATGGTAGCTGGGCGCAAGGATGCCTGAATTGACCTGTGGGTGATAGACTGAGCGAGGTAGGTAGACACACTCCCCAGAAACCCTCAGGAAGCCTTTGTCTCTTGTGGCTCAGGGCAGTGTAGTATCTTACAGAAGTTTGATAACATGCAGATCAATGTGCATAGATCATGTGTATGCATCTGCGTGGTTACCAATTTGTTGGGTCAGTAGGCATAAAGAACTCAGAGCAGCGGCCAGTTCATACAAAGCAACCAGCATGTTTCCACTGTCTTGTCTGTGTTCATGTGAATAGGGATGCCTCGTAGACTTTACATGCCTTCATTCTTATTAAGAGCTATGTACAAGCACATCTGTAGCCAGAAGTTTTCCTGTGTCCCACAGCTGTTTGGTCCCAAATAAACACACAGAGGCTTATATTAATTACAGACTGTTTGGTCTACAGCTCAGGTTTCTCGCTAGCTAGCTCTTCATCTTATATTAACCCATTTCTATCAATCTGTGTATTGCCATGTGGCCATGGTGTTACTGGTCTGTTGACATGTTGCTCCTTGGTCAGTGGGCCGGCGTCTGCCCTGACTCCATCGTTCTCTCCTTATATCTTTGCTTGAATATCCACCCTGGCTATAATCTGGCTTGCCATAGGCCAAAGCTACTTCTTTACTAACCAATGGTAGCAACACGTATTCACAGCATACAGAAAAAAACATCCCATAGCACACATCTAAGAATACATACACACTTACTTACGTTTACATATATTTCTTGTATATAAATATTGTGTTATGTATAAATGTGTGCATATAATGAATGTGTAAGTGGAAACATGAGTGTATGCATTATGTCTATGTACACATGAGTGTGTTTGTCTATATCTATGTATCTTGGTCACATGGGATGTTTACATGTGAGCATTCTGTTGCTGCATAGCTAAGTGCCACAGAACACTTTAAAATATCAAATATTGCCGGGCGGTGGTGGTGCACACCTTTAATCCTAGCACTTGGGAGGCAGAGCCAGGTGAACCTCTGTGAGTTCAAGGTCAGCCTGGTCTACAGAGAGAGTTCCAGGACAGCTAGGGTTGTTACACAGAGAAACCCTGTCTCAGAAAAACAAAATAATAATAACAATAATAATAATAATAATAATATCAAATATCACAGTATCCATGGGCCAGGAGACCCAACACAGCCTCGCCAGTAGTGACTACAACAGAGGCATTGATCAAGCTATACTCTAGAGACTCAGGTCCTCTCCCAGTTCATGTGACTGTTGGTAGACCCCGTTTGCTTGTATAAGGAGAACTCATGGCAGCGTGCCTCTTCAAAGCTGCCAGAAGAATGCCTCTTCACTTCCAAAGCCTCACCTGATTCAACCAGGTCCACCCAGGCAGGTCTTCCTTTTCATTAACTCAACGCCATCGGATTAAGATCCTTCATTTCTCTGCTGGACTCACCGGCTTAAGCTTCCTGCCCCAGCTACTTGAAAGGGTGAGGCAGGTGGATCACAACTCCAAGTCCCAATTTCAGCTAGATCCAGAGAGAGGGCAAGGCTAGCCTAGAAAACTTAGCAAGACCTGTCTTAATATAAAAAGTCAAAGAAAAGTGGAGGATACAGTTCAGTGGTAGACCACTTGCCTAACATGACAGGCTTTGAGTCAATCCCCAGGACTGGAAAAAAATCTCAATTACTCTGAAAGAAATCTCTTCACATTTACCAAAAGCATACAAGAGTGAAATGCTGTCCATTCCTAGTTCCTCCTCTCATGTGAGAGGGGAAGATCACCAAAGATGTGCATTGGGGGCTGGGCTCTGTCTGTGATATGCATGGGGGGCTGGGCTCTGTCTGTGATGTGCATGGGGGGCTGGGGCTCTGTCTGTGATGTGCATGGGGGCTGGGCTCTGTCTGTGATGTGCATGGGGGGCTGGGGCTCTGTCTGTGATGTGCATGGGGGCTGGGCTCTGTCTGTGATGTGCTGGGGGGCTGGGGCTCTGTGATGTGCATGGGGCTCGTGATGTGCTGGGGGGCTCTGGTGCATGCTCTGTCTGTGATATATAACAGATGATGTACCTGTGACTACATGCAGGGTTATATGCATAAATGTGAACAAGTCCCTGAGTGTGCCTCACCATGAGCTGTTTTCCTCCCAATGGGCTTGTAGGATCACAAACTAAAGGTTTGAGGAGTCCCTGGTAACCCTAGTTTCTCCCTACATTAAGCCAGGATTTATTCCATGGAAGCCAGTTAGTGCCCCTGTCTGAAAAGGGGCTTCCAGGGTAAGCGCTGCACTCTCTGCCCAATGGGAACTGGGGAAGGCTGCTACTCAGAGGGGCACTCAGTGACCACTGTCCTGATGTCACACTCATATTCTCCTCTCTGTCTCTGCTGTCTCTCTCTGTCTGTCTGTCTCTCTCTTGTCTCTCTCTGTCTCTCTCTCTCTCTCTGCTGTGGCCATTCAGACAGGCCTGGTGTGTCTGAAACCAGAGTCCCACTCCTTCGAGAAGGAGGCTACCCCTGCATGATGTCCCCTCTCCAACCTGTCATGAGTCACTGCTCTTTCCAGAATGTCAGGAGCCTGGGACGCTCCTACCTGCCTACAGAGTTAGACTTCAAAGGACCTTCCACTCGGGTTTACAAACCTTATCCCAACATTATTCCAAGGAAAGAGGCTGAAGCCAGGAGACACTGACATCAAGAACAAAACTGACTGTAGCCAAATAAATCTGCAAAATTCAGTCTGCTCCAGCCCCATCTTGAAGGCTACAGATTAACGCAGCAGAGGCACTCATGGGTCTGCAAGAAGACAGGATAGGGACAGTGTTCAGCAAGATTCAGACAGGGAACGGGCGCTGTTTGTCACTGGCTCCAGGCCTGCAGTGGGTGTGAGAACTAGACTCTAGACTCTCCCAACCAAGGGTCTATGACAAACAGTGAAGGCAAGTGGTCGGCCGTGAAGCTGGAAAGCAGGCAACTGACCAGCGTCCTTAAACGGGGACAGGAAGGACTCAGGGGTCCAGTGGCCTTCAGAGCTAACCAGTGCTGCCATGGTGTGTGTGGAGAATAAAGCTGGGGTGGATCTGCAGACAGGGTGGGGTGGGTGAAGAGCATGCCAGCTGCATGTCCTATCCTCTTGCATTTCGTATTTACTTCTCTTGATGAGATTTCGTCATGCTCGATTACAATTCATAGACTCATGTTTCCAGATTTTATGCACCAAAATGCTCTGACTTACAGCGTCCCCTGTGCCTGGCACTGGCCCCCTAGGCTGCCACTGCAAAGCATGAGCCCTGGGGTTTGTCCGGGAGTCTCTGAAGGGTCTGGTGCCCTCTGGAGGTGATGCTTCAGAAAGTGTTCCAGGAAGAGAAAGGACAGCTGTGTCCTCGCCATGCCTGGGGCATCCTCCGGCGGCCCTAGACAGGCTAACCGGCCCTGTGCGTTATTTTCCTCCATCCTCCCTCCCTCCTTCAGAGTCATTCCCAGCAACCCTGACCCACAGCACCAGAAACCACCACCACCCCAACATGGGGCAGACATCAGAGGCCCAGGAATGAGACAGGTCTCCAAGACCTCACTAATCTCCCCACATCCCCCCAGACTGACGGGCAGCCACTTGCTAGACAGGGCAGCTCCACTTGACTAGCCCCATGCCCAGCTAGGGCTCTGCCTCTTTCCTTTGGTTCCATGCTTAACCGTCATGTAAAGAGGGTAAACACTGGCACTTCTCTCTGTGTGGATGTGTGCGCACTTGCATTTCCTACTGTGCCAAACCAGGTCTGGGTTCATGTATCCATGTGACTCCTTGTCTGCCTGTGTGTGTGAGTGTGTGTGTGTGTGTGTGTGTGTGTGTGTGTGTGTGTGTGTGTGCGCGTGTGCGCGCGTTTGCCTCTGTGAGTATCTTTTGATCTATTCTTCTCCCCTTCTTCCATCTGTTTCTCTAAAATATTTTTATTGCATTGATTGATTGATTTGGGTGTGCATGCCAGAGCATGGTCGTGAAGGTCAGAGGACAACTTGTGGGAGTCAGTTCTCTTCTATCATGTAGGGGATTGAACTCGGGTCATCAGGCTTACTGCAAGCGCCCTTACTCACTGAGCCATCCTGCCTGCCCCCTCTCTGTGGTATTGTATTCCCCCAAATATTGTGCATGCTAATAAACTTATCTGGGGTCAGAGACAGAGCAGTCACAATATTAAACATAAAGGATAGGCAGTGGTAGCACACGCCTTTAATCCTAGCATTCCAGAGGCAGAAATCCATGTGTTCAAGGATACAGACAGGCATGATGACTGACTCATCACACCTTTAATCCCATAAAGCGAGCCTTTAATCCCAGGGAGTGGTGGTAGAAAGCAGAAAGGTATATAAGGCATGAGGACCAGAAACTAGAAGCATTTGGCCTGGTTAAGCATTTGGCCTGATTAAGCATTTAGGCTTTTGAGCAGCAATTCAGCTGAGACCCATTCTGGATGAGGACTCAGAGGCCTCCAGTCTGAGAAATCCGGCAAGGTGAGATAGCTGTGGCTTGTTCTGGCTCTCTGATCTTCCAGTTTACCCCAATACCTGGGTCAGGTTTGATTTCATTAATAAGAATTTTTAAGATTCCTGCTACACCTCTCTGTTTCTCTAGGTCTCTGTGCTGCCCACCCTCCTGCCCACGGTGCATGGTGGCAGCCCTTGAACTTCTCCCTCTGCTCCCCCTTCCTGTGCCCTCTGTCCCAGGCCACCCCACTTCAGAACATCCCTGTCCCCCAGTTGTATCCGCTTATCCTTAACCATTTGCCTCTACTCCTTGACTTTTCCGACCCCGTGGGGAATCTGAGCTTTCCCTTCACAGACTTTGATGCCCACAGGGGAACCACAGCACACATGGCCACTGAGAAGGCGACCTGCTGCCCAGCTTTAGTGACTGGGCACTTAGGACATCCACCTCTTGCCTGAGCAGCTCACCCACCTGGTCAAAGCAGTCCTACGTTGGCCATCCCTTGCATGTCTCAGCTCTAAATCCAACTCCCTCCTCCATTTCTGTAGCTTGTATCTCTACGTTCCATACAGCCTGTGTCCACACCCTACCTCTGATCTCCTTCCCCAAAGTCCTCATCCTCTGCTCTATTATGCATCACCACCATCACCACCACCAAGACCCTCACCTTCCCATCCCCAGACATCACCACCAAGCCCATCACCTTCCCACTCCCCAGACACCACCAAGATCATCACCTTCCCATTCCACAGACATCACCACCAAGACCCTCACCTTCCCATTCCCAGACACCACCAACCAAGATCATCACCTTCCCACTCCCAGACATCACCACCACCACCACAGCCACACCATCATCATCTCAACCTCTCCACACCAGTCACCCCCCTCAGATCAGAAGACAGCCTCATCCCCCAGCTCCACACTGCCCTCTTCGGCATGATCACTATGATTCAACCCACAGCTGCTGTCATCATTCCCAATATGCCAGCATCTCTGTCACTTACCAGAGTGCGTCATCAGGTTCAGGGGTCCTCTGGGAAGAGAGGTAAGTTAGCAGATAGAGCCCCTCCATGACTAATAACGATGATTCATCACAAATCCAAAGCTGGTTTTCTGGCTTTCCATGCAGACTTCATGTCCACCCCCAACTTTCTGATTGTCCTTGGGGCAGCAAGACGCATGTCCCTCCTGCTGCCACAGCCACCCTGTCCCTGTGTGGAAAGCAATTGCTAGGAGATCCTCCTGCCTCCCTCACAGTCTCCTCCGATCTGAATTGGAGGCCTGGGCCCCAGGTGGGGTGAGGCTGCCTCTGGGCCGGGCCCTCTGACCCTGCTATGAGTCCCTCCTCTAGTCTTTGCTGGAGCCCAGGGGAGGTCGTGCTTCAGTTACCCACCCCACCCTGGGCAGCTGAGCGTCTGGCATTGATTACCAGCTCTACAATTACTCTGCAGTCACTGGCAAGGATTTCAAGGCTGATTGACTTCAAATGAGAAATCCATGGGGCTTCGAGGAGAGCGGGGACCTTCTGCTGGAGTAGGGGTCAGGGACAAAAAGGAGGAGCTACCCACCTGCAGACAGGCTATGATAAGGGAGCATGCACCTGCTCTCTGCCCTACCTTGAGACTTCAGGGAGAGGCCTTAGCGCCCTCCCGCCTCCCTCTCAGCCTTCAAGACCAATGGGGGATGCCCAGTGGCCAGGCCTGCAGACTGAGCCATGCCAGGTTTCCTGCCTGCTGGCATACCATTCCTTAGAGAAGATCTGTTCAGCCGGGCGGCGGTGGCGCACACCTTTAATCCCAGCACTTAGGAGGCAGAGCCAGGCAGATCTCTGTGAGTTCGAGGCCAGCCTAGTCTAGAAAGTGAGATCCAGGACAGGCTCCAAAGCTCTACAGAGAAACCCTGTCTGAAAAAAAAAAAAAAAAAAAAAAAAAAAAAAAAAAAAAAAAAAAAAAAAAGAAAGAGAAAAAGAGAAGATCTGTTCTGAGGAAAGCTGAGAAGGATTCAAGGAATAGGAGGGATGCTGGAGAAACGTTTTCAAGTAGCCAGTGAGAGGCCAGTCCTCCTTATGGATACAGGAAAGACGAGGAGGAGGGTTTGAGGCATGAGCAGCAAATTGGTAAAGCTACTGGAGGTAGCAAAGAGAAAAAAACTTGCTGTTCTGAGCCCAGGAGAACGGAGAGGTGACGCCCCACTGGCTGACACCCTCTGAAATGAGTGGCATGAGCATGCATCAGTGTCCTGGTCACAGTTACAAGCCTTTGAATTTATTCCATGCACCTGTACACATATCTACAGTAATCACCCACCTCCCTTGTGCACGAGCTCCCAGGTTCAGAGGCAAAAATGTGGTCATTGCACACATCACCTTGCACCTCGCCACCCCCCCCCGCACACACACACACACGCACACGCACACGCGCACGCACACACACGCACGCGCTCCATCACCGAGATGTATGCACACTAATGCACTCCACCAGCACTCACGTCTTCACCCACACACACACTCACAGATCCTCCGGCACACTGTCACATCCTCAAAGCTAACCACCCAAAGGAAAATACAAGCCCCCCCTCACCCCCACTTCCACCCCACTTGTGCTTGGAAATTGCGACAAGAGGTGAGCCACTTGTTCCTTTCTTCCCCGTCCCCCCAGGCAGAGGGTTTTCATTTAAAAGTTGCCCGAGCTCAGGCTTTCAGATTACAGTCTAGACTATATAGGTTTCCTAAAGATAAGGCTGAGAAATTGATTTCAATTACCAATGTGGAGAGGCTGCACTTCTCAGCGCCTGAGCGGAGTGTTAACCCTGGAGATCCAGGGGCTGGAGACGAGGCGCTGGCTACGAGCAGACGTACGGTGCCCACACACTCGCACGTGTGGCACAGACACACCCAGGTATGGGGTCCCACTCAAACCCATGCCTCACACATGAGGAGGCTGAGGGACCAGCCTCAGCTAAACCAATATTTTGCTCTGTGGTCCCCCACATGGACCTCTCACTGTCTGTGCTTCTCCTCTTGGCCCACTGTCTTGCCTCCCGGGGCTCTGGAAATGGCGGCCTCATTTTGAGCACCGGTGTGGATGTGGATACGGTTTGTTCCCCCAAGGGTTTGTGTGTTGAAGGTTTAATCCTCAGGGGGGCGGTACGGAGGTAGAAGGACTCTTAAGGAGCAGGGCCTAGGGCTGGGAGATGGCTCAGCTGGAAAGTGCTCACCACACAAGCATGAGCGTCTGAGCTTGGACTCCCCAACCCCCACGTAAAGAAGCCAGGCATGGTAGCACACATCTGTAACCCCAACACTGGGGAGACAGATACAAGTGGGCCCCTGGGGGTCACTGGTCAGCCAACCTAGCCTAGTGGGCAAGTCGCAGGTCAAGAAGAGACCCTGTCTCAAAAATCAGGTGGTATTCCTAAGGAATGACACGTGAGGTTGTCCTCTGGCCTCCACACACCTGCATGTGCACCCACACACACCTACATACATGTACACACAGAAGTAGCACCTAGTGGACGGTTATGCCACTGGTGGGGGAGTTACGCCCTTGGAAGAGGTTAAGGTAGATCTCAGGGAACCCCAGTTAGTTCCTGTCCGAGTGTGATGTTACAGAATAAGAAGTCTGGCCCTTCCTAACTACCTGTCTTCCGATTTTCCACATGATCACTCCTCTGACACATGTTCCCACCATGATGTCACGCACCACGATGGGACTCAACCAAGGAGTCCCTCACCAGAGCCAGTATAATGCTAGTCGGACTTTCCAGCTCTAAAACCAGGAACTAAACAAACCTCTTGTTTTTATAAAGTACCCAGCCTTGGGAATGTTGTTATAGCAATGGACTGATGCTACACCCACTCCTGTCAGGACCGTCAACCTAAACAGGGCCTCACATGCTTTAGAACCCAGTCTCTTCTCTGTGCCTCCAGGCTACAGTGAGGCTGGTAGCTAACAGGTCTTGCATTAGTCAGCGTGAGCTTCATTGGCTGCTACAACAGGCAGGCTCTGAAATCTCAGTGACTTGAAGATCTTTTGTTTTTCTTGTGCTCATAAAGTCCCGTGTGAGAACCATGGTATCCTACCATTGCAGTAACAAATGACCACAGAATTAACATCCTTCATTAATTAGGTTTACCCAAAAAATCTAGAATAGTCTAAGATCCTCTGATTGATAGCCAATTATCCCCATTAAGCCTTCTTAACCTGGTGTTCTTTAGCAGAGGGACAGAGGGAAGAGTGCCCAGTTCTCTTCCTTTCTGCCCAACCTACTTTTCTTGGAATGGGACGACCCCAAAGAGACAAGCCCAGGGCTGCCATAGCGATTGTCCACAATCCAGTCAACCAGAAGTCTTTCCAGCTGGCACCAGGCCTGCTCGGCTGATTGCAATCCATGAGACGGGGTGCAGCCCATCAGCTGAAAATGGGAAACTGAGTCACGGATCGCATGTCAGTGGGCGGAGTTTGAGCAGCTTTGCGTTAGAAACTGGAAATGAGATGAAGACATATAACACGTGACTGGGAAAGAGCTGTCTGAACTTGATGACTTGAGGACGGAGGCCCCGGGTGCTAAGGCTCCTGGGCAGCTGTGATTGGGAAGTGGCAGAGGAGTCAAAGCACAGGAGGCGACCCAGGTGGTGGTTATACTTGCAAATGGAAACTAAATCAATCAGAGAGGGAAGCTGTGCAAGCATCGGGCCAGAGACTCACAGGTGATAACCAGGCCAGAAAATGTTCCTTTTGCTGCCCAAGTCAACTGAATATTTTAAAATCCTTTCCACTCCCACTGAAGGTGCTTGAAGGCAAATCAGGAGTTGTTGCTTTGGGGAAACTCTGTACAATTGCACCTAGACACAGGGATAGAAAGACTGCAAGAGTGGAAGCGTAGAAAAGGTCCCTCTGGGCAGGGGAAATAGAGAGAGCCTGCACTTAAACAACAGTCCAAGCTTGCCTGGGACAACAGCTCGCCAAGAAAGAGCTTATGGAGAGCGTGTGTCTGAAGATGTAAGAGTCATGGTTCCAGCAAATGAAGTGGGGAGGCAGAAATCCAATACAAGGATGCATCTGCTGACTAGCCATCACTGTGAGAACAGGATTGGCCATGCCAGGGAGAAGGAAGATGTCCTTGCGGCTGGCGCCTCTGATCTGTCAACTGAGGACTTAGAAGGAAAGGCAGTTTACCCAGCAGCGCCTGAGCCCCTCAATAAAGGTCGCCCACAGGATGAGTGTTGACCATTCAGCAGTGTGCTGGAAAACCGATGAGAACAGAAGGAGTCGTCCATAGCACTTTGCCCATGGCCCTGGTGTAAATATTCTCACCAAAGTTGATTTCAAGCTACTGGGCTGAGGACATGGTTCAGTGACAGAGGACTTGCCTAGCATGCCTTGGGGGGTACGGGGGTGGAACCAGCTTCAAACAATGTCCTATCTACCTGGCAAGTTTTCTGAACATGTAATTGTGCTTGTAGCCAGGATGAGCCAGCACATCACTGACTCATGCTCAGGGTCTGCAGGTATGTGACTGCTGAGCATGTCCCCACAAGGGCAGAAAGTCCGGCAGGGTGGCCACAGACTGAAAAGTGTGAGCTGGAGTCCTGTGGCACCAGGGCTGTTAAATACACCTGCTGGAGCCGGCACGGGAGCGATGGCTAGAACAATGGTGGGGTACCTGTGGGCATGGGAGCTGCTCAAAAAGAGACCCCACCAGAGCACGAACAGGCGGAAGGCAGCGCTGTCCCGTGAAGTGGTCAAAACGCAGTCCTGCTGCGGAGGATGGGACTTATGGGTGAGTGTGGATGAGGGACCAGACCCTAAGAAAAAGATGAGGGAAGAGTGAGATAAAAACTGACCTTGAGCGCTCTCTCTCTCTCTCTCTCTCTCTCTCTCTCTCTCTCTCTCTCTTTCTCTCCAGCTCAGACTATGCTCTGCTGAGGAGGGACAGTTGGGGCAGTGGGTAAGGTCAGAGCTGCACAGTTATACACGAGGGTGATGAGCGGGGGCAATCCTATATACACTCACATTAACGTAAAGCTCAATACGGGTCATGCCGGAGGTCACTCAGTCTCCACCATCCCCTTTTACCGCCTCAGAGAACATCCTCTGAATGAATGCATTATCTCGACTAACTAGTCTCAATGGGCCCCAGCATGAAGGCCTCTCTCTTGAGAGCAGCTGAAGCGGCGAATACAGCCTTTAAGAAGGAGGCCCAGTCTGGTCCCCCGACTCCCATCCCTTGTGGGCGGTGAAGAAGCAGGACAATGCTACAGGTATAACCCTTGCACATCCTTTTTCCATCCTCCACTCCTGGCGCCCCGGAATAGCCCGGAAGGAAGGTATGCAGCAGACAGAGCCAGGGACACACCGAGGCAGCTGAAACGGGTTTCTAGGGATCCTCTGGGATGCAGGGGTCCCGTCTGCCCCCCCCCCCTGCAGGCAGGACTGTCACAGTCGCAGAACTAAGACGGTGCCACCTTCTCTCTTGGACCGGGTGTGAAAGGATAGAGTGAAAGAGGAGCCCCGAAGGTAGGCATTCTCCCCGGGCCAGAGGCAGCCGGCAGGGTTCGTGAAGGTGGACAATTCGACATAGCTAAGGACAAAGGATGCAGAAGCCAAGGAAACCAGAGATGGCTCATGTCACCAGCCAGCCCACAGAGGGCAGAGGCTTGCCTGACAGAGGAAGACCCTCAGAGGGAGAATTCACCACAGGCCGGAGGGCTCTGGCTACTGAGTCTTCCAACTTGGCAATGTTTAGGAGTAAACATTCATCACCACTCCCCACAAGATCCTGCCTTTTAAATGGTTCACAGCCTCCCCCCAAAACAGTGCCACCAGCCAGTGATCATGTCCTCAAGCACAGGGGCTATGGGAAGCCTTCTACATCCAAAACCTAGAGCGGGAGCTTGGATGGCTGAGCACACACAGTCCCTTCCCCTCGGAAGCACCAAGAGACATTCCACTCACAGGCACAAAGGGAAACAGGGCCAAGAAAGCTTTTCTTACCTGAAAGAACATGAAGTTCGTGGCCTGATGGCAGAGCTCCCTCAGCTCATGGCCCCAGCTCACTGCCCACAGCCAGGGCCAGGCCTGATCAGTGTTGGGGTGGGCTGGGCAGGGGAGAGTCAGGTGGGTACAGTAGGGACAAGCTGTTGCTGAGCCCTGTGAGTCTCTGATCTTCGCCATCTCATCCTGAGGTCCCCCGCAGAGGGCTGTGGCCTGAGTAGAACCCCTAAGCAGCTGTCTCCCTGGACTCTGCTGCTGCGTGCTGTCTTCAGAGGGTGGATACTGGGAGCCAGAGAGCCAGAGATGACAGGCCCGTTCCCTTTCCACTCCTCTGCGCCTTAATTAAGTCCTTTCATTTTCCTCCTTCCTCCACACAGGCCCGACTGAGATAAGGCATTGATCCCCTCCCAAAGGAGGAGGGAGCCGGCGGGAGGCCTGCCGCGCTCTTTGTGGGACAAGACGGATGGCTTATTAGCAAGCCCTTAATTGTGTGGCCTGAAACTTGAGGAAGTTAGAAGGCAAGCCTGAGCTAGAGGTTACCTCTGAAGTGAACTGTTTCTTCCCTGCATCCCACCACGCACCCCCACCCCAGTGCAGCCTAGCCCCACCTCAGGAGAGCAAAGACTCGGAATGCTGATGGCAAAGGATGCAGAAGATGTCTTCTCTTGGTCAAATGATGCTCTGGTTTACCTGGCGCAAACAAGGACAAGGTCCAAAGACCCAAGTGTAGACACCAGCTCTGCTGCTAGCTAGTTTAGTGACTTTAATGAAGTCTAACCATCTGAGAGCCTTGGTTTCCACTTCTGGGCAATGAGAAAGCCGACTTGTGGCCACAGTATTCAGACGCACGTATTGACACTGTGTGGCAGGGAGGGATAAGAGGAAAAGTCAGCACCCCACCCAGTTCCTGAGGGCCGTTTCCATCCTCCTTGTGTGTTAGAATCCACATAAACTCCGTGGCATCAGAAGCATCATGGCACACCTTCTCAATCATTTCAGCTGCCAAGGCTTGATTAGAGTCATGGGGCTATCGGGAGCCAAAACAGGAGGATAGCTTCTCGTTTAAATGAATGAATGGATGGATGGATGGAAGGATGGATGGATGGATGGATGGATGGATAGATTAAATAAATAAATAAATAAATAAATAAATCGTGGAAACCAGTATAGCGTCTCGTTTAAATAAATGAATGGATGGATGAATAGATGGATGGATAGACAGACGACAGACAGACAGATCAATCGTGGAAACCAGTAGCTGCCGTGATGCCACCTCCCTGTGAGAAGAAAGCACCACAACGCACACAGCATCCCACGGGTGTCAACGGCAGACCTGAGCATCCCGTGCAACCCTGCCCTTCGCACCCAGCAGCCCTCCCAGCCTAGCTCGTATCCTTGGCAACCAGCCAGGGCCCAGGGTTTCACATCGACATTTGTTGAATAAAAAATGAACATAGGAAGTTAAGGGGCAGTGCATGCGGAACACTGGAACCAGGAACTTCATCAGTCACCTTCAAGCCTCTCCCCTCACTGGCCCTTCCAATACGCCAGGTCACAGAGCCGCCGCCGCCGTCGTCCCTGTCCTAAGACTGAGGAGACTCTTCTCACAGCAGACATCTCGGAGCAGTCAGCTGTCCTCCCAGTGGACACAGACAGCTAGAGGCTGGGAACCCTGGGCCGCCTTTGCCATGACGCAAAGGACGGGAGCGGCCCTCACGGCCTGCTCTCGCTGCACCCCAGGGCAAACACGAAGCAGGCTCAACTGGAGTGAAGGCGTGCCCAAAAGCAGAGTTCTGCTCAAAGTCTAGTCTCTGACTGTCCCTTCTGAAAGTGGGGGGTCCCGGGGGCCCCCATCCCTTCTTCCTCAATATCCACAGTAAAAAGAAGGCCAACAGAACAGGACCCCAAATATCTAGCCGATTTAGAAGTACCCAGGCTACAGACCGTGAATTTTCCTTCCCAAATACAGATATGAGGGATCAAAATGGTAAGTTTCCTGGAGGGGCTGTCAAGCCAGGTGCCATAGAGCCCCAGGGCGCCTTAAAGGCACCTAAGTGTCACTGTGAACAGAAGTCCCCCGGACTGGGCTCCTGCCTCGCTCTTTCCTTCTGGCCACACTTTATTCTAAGCACCTCTGTGTTTTCAGTTGAGATTTCACTTCCTAAAAGACTGTATAGCTTTGCAGTATCACGGAAAAGCATGGAGGAGAAGTTATGACACCCAGCCCCATTTGTACCCTATGAACTTGGGCACATCCTCTGCTCTGCCTGGGCCTCCATCTGACAGAGGATGGGCGAGGCAGCCTTTTGGTGAAGAGAAGGGATGATGACTTTGCAGCAGACGGGAGGGGGGTCTCCTAGCCGGGCTTTCCACTGGGCTGGTGTACATGAGTACAGAAAAAAGGGAGCCCCCTGCCCAGCCATCTTCCGGCAGCCTCAATCACCGATCAAGCCTCGGGCCGTTTTCTTCCTTACATCGCTCTGGAAATATTGATACTGGCTTGCCAAACAGAGAAACAATCCTTCTCTCCTTGTGGCAGGAGGAGGACAAGGAAAATGAGCTTGCTCATTAGCAAGGCGGGCCAGAGATGTCCTCGTCGCTGCCCTGTTTTTTTCCAGGACAGCTGAGGGACTTGAGAAAAACACAGATGAGCAAGATCCATCTGTTTGCATTTAATTTGATACTGAAGTTCCCAGCTCAGACAATGGAGAGCTAACTGTGTTCCAGCACGCAAGACCAAGATGGGGTTGGTGGGGGAGGAATTACTGCCTGAGAGGAACAGTAATTATAAATCAAGGGCTTCCTGGGAATATCTGGGTCCCTCCACTGTTTCTTGGGTGATTAAAGTGGAACAGATAAGCCAGGGAGGGGTAGCTGATTTAAAGGAGTATCTGAGAGCGCGGGTGCTTCTAAGCCCTCTAGGAAAAGCCCGTCTCCCATCAGTAACAGAAGACAGTGGCTATCTTTTATCAACTGCCTTCCATAAACTAAGCCACGAGCTCCGAGCATCACACATTATCTCAATAAATCCACCCAACAGCCCTGAGACGGACCGCATTCGTGAAAGGCCCACTTTGCAGCGATGGAAACTGAGGCTCAAAAGAGGTGAGCTGTGTTGCTCAGAGTCGCAAAACATGAGCTACCGCCTAACTCCTCACTCCTGCTCCCTGTTTCTTCAGTTATGCTCTGGCCACTGTCTCTCTACCCCCAAGGTCCAGGGTCTACGGGCAATAAGAACAGTGGTCCATTGTCACTTGGTGCTCACGTGGGCCAGGCACCCTGCCCCACGTTCTCTGGTTACATCGTTTATTCTTCTCAGCCATCTATAAGGTCGTCTCTGTTTTACAGATGACAGAGCTGGTTAAGTCAGCTATCGGGGTCACATAGCTCATTTACGATGGAGCTGGGATTCAATATCCAAATTAGCTCTGATTTTTTTTTTCCCTAAGACACCTCTGAGTGGTGGACCTGAGCTGGACCTGACCAGAACCAGATACCCATGGGCAACCCTCTTGGTGGCAGATAGCAAGAAGAGTTTTCCACTACAAACATAGCAAGAAGTTGACACACCATGATACAACACATGCTGCCTACCAAAGCCGAGCATCCTCCTCGGTCTAATTTCTGGGAAATTTCAGGTTTCCTGGGAAACCTGACTATCCTGGGGCTGGAGGAGCCCTGCCCCGGGGGAGTAGCCTATGCACCCAGAGTATATGGAGACAAAGACTGAGCAAATGTATGCTGCAGAGCCGAGGAGAGAAAACAGTACTTTAGTACTGAGCCTGAGAATGCAAGAGTGCGTGCGTGTGACCCCCCACCAAACCCCGGGGACAGAAGCTGGGAGGAAGGAGGAGCTGCGGCCAGCCAGCCTTAGGAATGCAAAGCCCAATCCAGACCCAACTGAAAAATGGTTGTCACCCCTCCCCTCCCTTACCCCTTCCCACAACAGCCACATCCCTGCAACCTGTCAGCTGCTCTGGCTTAAGGAGGGTAAAAGCCAGCATTGAAGCAAACTTGAAATGTGGATTCTTATCTGAGACTGCACATTCTAATTTCGTAATTAAAACCCATTTAATGCCTAAAAGTGGCCATTTAAAATAGACCTATTACCCCAAGTGAGCCAATACACTGTGGAGACCAAATTGCAAGGCCAGTGGGAGACACAGGGATGTCATCCCTTGCTTCTATCCCATACATTGTAACCTGCAGCCTTTCATTGTTGAGGTAACCTCCATCAGTGCCAAGACTGTGGGATGAGGTCCCAGAAGCCCAGAGAAAGGGATCCTGACTCCAAGTCCAGGGTGGGAGAAAGGACAAGATCCCTCCCTGTCGAGACAAATCGGCTGATCAGCCAGTGCCCCAGACCCAGGCCGAGAGCCAGAGCATGTCCAGAGCAAGTGTCTAACAGAGCTGTGAATTATCCACGGCATTGGCCCAGGAGCCAGGTAGCCTCATATTCTGTCTCAAAGACCCTTGAACTCTGGCATAACCCCAGGAAGCCGAAATAAAAGAACTTTGGAATGTCTGTACAGCCTAAGTGGGGCTGTCAGTTGACGTCTAAGATAGAAAGTGGCCTGGTACTTCAGTCACCCGAGACCCCCAGAGACAGAGGGCTGTGTTCCTTGGTTTCTGGGTAACGGGTTTTGACTGTCTCTGAGCTACACCCATGCCACCTCCCTCTACCTCCAGGTTAGGAGTTTCAGAAGTATCCCACAGCCCAACTTGAGGCCATGTATCTGAGTCTCTGAAGGACAGGAGACAGGGCTGCGAGGATCTGGAGTGTGTGTAATTCACGATATAGCTTCCCTTGCTGCTACCAGGCCCTAGACCTCCCTCAACCCAGAGCAGACCCATCCCCAGCCCTGAGCATCCCCTCCCAAAATATCGCACAAGCAGTCTCCGCCTAGGCATGTAGACAGGAAGGGAAGCCAGCATCCAGGCAGGGGGGCCAAGAGGGCAGCGAAAGAACATCCCTCAGGGCCTGCAGCCTTTAGACTCTAAGGTGGGGGTGGCAGATGCCAGAGACTTGAGCCCCACATCTCCCATCAAGCCACTGGACACCACAGACAGGAATTATTCTCTAGGATGGTATAAGCTCCAACCAGCACACAGCTCCAGCCCAGGACTCTGCACCATCCTAGTGAGACCCATTCGCTTGTAGCTCCAAGTAAGGTTCCCAAATTCACCACATAGCTCAGTGGACAGCACCACCTCTCTGGGGCCAGGCTGCTTGAGTTCAAATCTCAGAGCTACCACAGATGTGACCTCACGGCTCCCCCTCTATTGTGTCTGTCCCCTGTGTGTCACACAAGCATGATAACACGCCACCTGACAGGTGGCGTCGAGAGCAAGTGAACGATCATACTTGTGGCCTATACACAGCTCTCCCTCTGTGTCCCCCAGCCTCATTCTAGGCTAACTCCAGCCTGGCTCGGTGTCCTCGCTTCTGGGCTCAGACAGCTCATGCGGTGAGCTCGCCTCCCTCTCCCTCTCCAGGGTGGATGGGCTTGAACGCAATCTGTAATCTCCTGAAAGGCCCCTGAGGGACCCATCGGCTCCTTCTAAGGAGCATTAACTCAAACTGTAACCAGCTTTCTGTGAGCAGTGGGAAGGCCAGGTCCCCTGGGAATCCTCCCAACCATGGTGAAGAAATGCCAGCTCCTTTCCCAGGCCAGGCGGGGGAATCACATGGCAACTGCCTTAAGCCCAGCCAAGCCCAGCCCAGCCCCTGCATACCCAGGAGCCATTTCCTCCAACTCAATGGCTAGCCCAGACTGTGTCCCAGGGCAGGTCCCCTTGCACGGGGACAGCAGCTAGCCCCTCCGGACAGGGAGAGAAGCCCTCCCTCTCCCTCCGGGCAAGCCCAGTCTCTGTAGGTTTGACCAGGTTCTTGACTCCACCCCACTTCCCCCATCCTTCCTGGATGTGGAAGTGAGGATCCCTATTGCTGCACCAGACACTAAAGCTAGACTGTAGGCTGTAGTTAGTGGGGGATTGCCTGCAGCCTGGGTTCCTCTGTGGAACAGGAGGTGTAAAATGGGGGGGGGGGAGAGGGAGAGGAAGTTGCTGAACTAAGGAAGATATGCATGTGTAAACTCCTAAGGTAGATCATATTTAGTTCCATTTCCCCCTGTATTTCTAGCGCCGAAACCATACCGGCATTGAGTAACCACTCAAAACCTTTCTACTGCGAATGAATGAAGGAGCCGATGAATAATTGCTTCTGGGGTCAGCAGGTGACCCCCATTGCAATCCTCAGAGTTGACAGATGGTCTCTCACCCACCTCATGCCCCGGGAGACCCAAGGTCCCAGCCTATGGCCCCAAAGGTCTAGAACAAGGGTGTTTAAGCTATGCTGGAGTCTCCGTGGGATCTGATGAGTCAGGAGAAATGAGAGGAATGCAATAAAATCAAGACCCTGGAAATCAGACGAGCTGGGAAGCATTGGTGGGTAGGTCCCTGAGCCCATCTTGCCAGAAACAGGAGCAGGGAAAGGGCTTGGCCCACCCCCAGTTAGGCCCACTGCACTCCCTACAGGTCTGTCCATTAGTCCCCTGGCCAGAGCCTACTAGCTCCTCGCCTGCCTCCCACCGTTCCCATAGGCCCCTGCCTCTTATCCCAGGCTGAGCGGGGTCCTGCCAGGCCAAGAAGGAACCAAGCCCCTGGGAAGAGAACAAATAGAGAAAAGTAACTGAGCCCCTGCCCCGCCCCCTCCGATACGCACAGATGCAGGTTGCCACTCAAAAAGCAATCTCTCCAAACGTTTAAAACCGCCTGCAATTTATATCTTGTGCTTGACAGAGCATCTCCAAGTCATTTCCTGGCACACAGAAGCATCAACTCAGGAACACAGCTGCGGCCCCGCCCCCAGCTTAGGTATCTCCCCCCCACTGGGGGCGGGGCCAGGTGGGGATACCTTGCTTCCGTCTCCTCCGGCCTCAGCAGGACTCTGAGGGACATCCCAGAGGTCTGGGTTTGCAACCCCCAACCGGGACTCCCCTTCCTCCCCCCAGTCCCAGCTCCTGACAAAAAGTGGCATGGTTCCGTGGCTCATCAATGACATTTAGGAGTAGGGCCCCACGTCCAGGAAGCGATGACCATAAGGCAGTGTGTGAGGCTCTCTGGAAGAGGCGGCTTGGGGATGGAGGGACTTCGAGGAGGAGGCCCCTGAAAGGATGTGTAGGAGCTGGCCACCCCAGGGAAACAGGGTTGGGATTCCAAAGTGAAGGGAGCAGAGAAAGCGAAGACCCGACACTGGAAAGAGCCTGGGTAGAGCGTGAAGCCGAAGAGCAGAAAGGACATTGACAACCAGGACAAAGACAGACCGAGAGGCCACAGGGAAGGGAGAAGGGCTGCTGAGGCCTCTGGGGGCTGGGCCTGCGTTCCCACTCACCTCCTTCAGCTCCCTCCCACACCAGCCTGGGCCAGGCCCACCCTGTCTGCTTTTACAGCGGCCCCAGAACCTCCGCCTACACCACCCTTCCCACAAGCCCTCTGACAGCTGGCTCCACCATCTCCCAGTGCAGCCCACCCTCAGACGGGAAGTCCCGCCTTCTCACTGCCTTCAGAACCCCTCCCACCCGTAATCGTCTGCCTTGTGTTCTGGTCACTCTTACTGTATTTTATTTGTTGTTTATTTTGTTTGAGACAGGGCCTCAGTCTGTAGCTCGGACTAACCTAGAACTTGGCAATTCTGCCTCAGCCTCTCCAATGCTGAGAATAACAGCATGTGCCGCCAGGCCCAGCTTAGGTCATTATTCTTGGTCCCCCCACAAGACTGTGATCTGTAGGGGAGCCGATACCTTGCCTGGGTTGTTCCCAGCAACCGGCCTAAGCACCTAGAAGAGACTGCTAGCACACAGTAGGCACTCAGCAAGCAGCTGGCTACAGACAAGCCCTTCCCACCTCCGCTGCTGTGAGTTTGCCTGGTGCAGAGCCTTCGTGTGCAAACTTCAGCCGCCCGCCTGTGTAGTTCCCGGCAATTAATCATGTTCTGTCAGGTGATACCCTTTGTGTTGTCATTGGAGGCTGCGTCTCATTCGTCTCTGTCTGGCCCCTGGGTCTGGCGCATAGTAGGTGCTCAGTCGGGGGTTCCCTATCGTTAACCCTCTTGACCCCGCCTGAGTGAGTGATGGACTGGCAGCAGGCACTGCAGAAGGCAGAAGAGACGTAGACACACACACACATTCGTGCACACACACATACACACACACACACTCACGCACACACACATACACCCACACTCGTGCACACACATACACACACACACTCGTGCACACACACATACACACACACACACAGAAAGAAACACAGAGAGACACAGATATACACACATACAGACACATACATGGAAATACAAAGAGACACAGATACACAGACTGACAGACGGACATACACACACATACACAGAGGTTGCCTGGGAGACAAGGGAGGGGCAGAGAGGCTGGACCGGGAGCCTGAGGACTGGCGAGGTCACCACCATCCTGATCTAAAACCCCATCCGTGGGGAAAACAGCAGACACAGGCAGGAAGACGTGGGTCTTGATCCTCAGAAAGACCAGATGCCAGCTCAGAAACCAGCTTCTCAGCTCTGGAGCTGGTGACCTGTGTAGGCAGTTCACCCAAGTCTCTGGACAGAGAACCAAAGGCCATTTTGAATGCTGAGTGCCTAACAACCCTCACTTAGGGGAGTGTGTCCAGTGAACGTCAGCAGGGAAAACAGTAACAGTGATAACCGATGTCGAATGCTCACGAGGTTAAAGTTCACTCGGGGTTAATCTCTTTGCCCTCTGTGTTGTTTTCAATCTTCACAACAGCTTGGCTGCAGACACTGTGATTTAGCAGCTCCCGGGGTGAAGACAGGAAGATTCTGAGAGGTTAAATGACCTGCCCAAGCCACACAGCTGACAAGAGAGAGAATCAGGATTGAAACCCAGAAAGTCTGCCGTCAGAGCCCACCTTCTTAAGTGACTAATCACGAGAGCAATGCAAAACTAGAAGAGAACCTCACTGCCTCAGTTTCCCTGTCCGTCAAATGGGTCTAATTAACACCTGCGGCCCACAGTGAGGAGTGGGGAAGCAGTACCAGGCACGAAAATGTCTAACACTGAATGGGCTCGCGGTGGATTTCCAGGCCTCTCATTCTCGCCCGGGGGAGGGGACAGCAGGCCACTAGAACGCTCTGAGCAGAAGGCCACAGGGAAGGAAGCCAGCTGGTGGCTGGTATCAAGGCTGCTCATTTGGTAAATGGGATTTGGTTAGAGAGATGAACGCTGCCACTTCTGGCTAATGTGTCATGTAAATTCTAATGATAATACAGCCTGCGCACAGCACCCACCCTGCGCCTGCCGATGCTCAATTATCTCCCCGAGGCTCTGGCAAGATCCACGCTTCGCTGGGACCCGCATCCCGGCCTGCCTTCCCCAGCCGCAAATAATGAAAACCCGCCTCGGCTGTGAGATTGCTCACTTACATTTTCTATTAATTTTTCCCTTTCAGAGGAAAAATGAGAGGAGCTGGGGAAGGGGGGGAAGTGGGTGTGGGGCCAAGCAGCAGCCTTCCAGGGCTGCAGCCACACAGCAGCAGCCGGCGTGGGAAAGGCTCCAGGGTTATAGTTTCAGTCATCACATCCCTAAGCCAGAGGAAAATCATCAGCCAGAGGTGCCCAGAGGTCAGAACCTGGACCCTTTGGTGAGGGGAGGGGCATTGAACTAGAGTTGGGTCACAGGATCTAACCACTGACTCCCGTGCTGTGTGACTTGGAGCAGATCACTAAACCTCTCTGGTGCAGTTCCTGTCACTGTAAAGAGAGGACATAGGACCAGCAGTGGTGGCGCACACCTTTAATCCCAGCACTCGGGAGGCAGAGGCAGGTAAATCTGTGAGTTCCAGGCCAGCCTGGTCTACAGAGTGAGTTCCAGGCCAGCCAGAGCTACACAGATGTCTCAGAGAGGAGTGGGGGGAGGAGAGAGGAGATACTAATTGACTGGTGCCCAGGGGCCATCCTGCGTTAAATGGCTGAGACTCCCCATCTCAGGAATAGGCCAGCGCAGAGGAAGGGCTCGGAGAGGAGAGACCAGGGTTTGTTGGATGGGTGTGCTGGAGAGTTTTATGCCAACTTGACACAAACTAGAGTCATCTGAGAGGAAGGAACCTGGATTGGGAAAATGCCTCCATAAGATAATTGCTGTAGGCAGTTAGTGATTGATGTGGGAGGGCCCAGTCCGTTATGGGTGGTGCCATCCTTGGGCTGGCAGTCCTGGGTTCTATAAGAAAGCAGCCCGAGCAAGCCAATGTGAGCAAGCCAGTCAGCAGCACCCCTCCATGGCCTCTGCGTCAGCTCCTGCCTCCAGGGTCCTGCCCTGCTTGGGTTCCTGCCCTGTCTGCCCTCAGCAGAGAGTGACTCAGGCTTTGTAAGCCAAAAAAACCTTTTCCTCCCCAAGTTGCTTTTGGCTGTGGCATTTCAGCACGGCAACGGTGACCCTAACGAGGACAGTGGGCAGGGTGGAGACTGTGGGAGAGCAGGGAGAAAGAAAAGGCTTAGGAGGGCAGCAGCCCGCCCCCCACCCCAAAGTCCCACCCTGTTTCTTGAGTGCATGCAGCAAGAAGGAATCTTTTTCGAGGCTAGTTTCTTTGGGGCCTAGAAATGATAAAGACGTACTCCTGATGGCATGTCTTGCTCTTGGGGACACATTTACATTCCAATGAGGGAATGGAGGAAGAGGAAAAAGAGAGCCCAGAGGCTCAGCAGCAAGAGAAAGGCACCCCTGGAGGAGCGCTTAAGTCCCCAGCTCTGTGATAGGGAAGGCAGCCTGGTTGTTCTGGAACGTGAGAGAGCCTCTGGCGTACAGTGGGCACTCAGTAAGTGACAGCAGGGATCTCCCCTTGACCAAGCTAAGGATCTCAGGCGGGGGGACCACAAAAGAGCCCCAGGGCCTGAACATCGGAACAGCGGCACATGAAGTGTAAAGGTGGCACGGGCGGGGCAGGAAAGGGGCGGGGCAGGAAAGGGGCGGGGCAGTTAAGAGCACGGGCTGCTATTGCGGGGAAGCCGGGTTCCATTCCAGCCTCCACATACTGACTCATAATAATCTGTAAGCCCAGGCTCAGGGGCTCTGACACCCTCTTCCGGCCTCTGCAGACACCAGGCATGGATGTGGTGCACAGACATACATGCAGGCAAAACCCCTCTACACATAAAATACTCTTTTAAAAAGAAAAGTGAGTGGACTGGTGGTGAGCAGGCGGTGAGGGGATCTAGAACTATTCATACACAGAGGCAGCCCTAGTTCGTTAAAGAAGTACCACAAAGCCTGTGTGTGTGCATATGTCTGTAGGGAAGGGTGGGGAGGGATACACTTCACATGGGGTGGATGTGGACTTGGACTTGCCATGCCATCTTCACAAACGGTCACAGTCCCACGTGGGGTCACATAGCTGAATGTGGAGGTTGCAAAAATTAAAAAATAAAAAAATCTGGCAATGGTAAAGGTTTTCTGTGCACACAGTGGCCGAGAGTTAATTCAAAGTCAAAAGCATAGTGAATCTGAGGCGTTTCTGTCGGGGCTCCACCATGCTGGCCCGTGTGAGCTCACCACAGCCTGGGTTCTATCACAGCCTGGATTCTATCACACAGCGTGTGAGCTGTGTGTGGCAAAAGTCTCACCACACGGCGCCAGCGGACGCTGCCTGCAACCTCGCCCAGATTCCAAACTACTGTATGTGATGAAATACAGAGTTTTTACTCCACACACTTTCCTGCTCCAGTTGAAATAGAGTACGGAAAACAGAGTCACCCCTGTGTCCCCACAACCATCTTTTAGTAAGTATCAGATTCGTTTACCTTTGGATTGGATTGTGTTAGAATGTTTGATTTTTTTTTTTTAAATTGCTGTTTGAGTTGCTGACTCGGGTTTCATAAAAAGTCATTAAATGAACTCTGGCTTGGGATTATGACAGAATCCCAACAGTTTCTGAAATGGTCCTAAACACACTTCTGCTGTTTTGTTCTGTGTATTTATGCAAAGTGGTGTTCTCAGCATTGATTCACAAAACCAAACTATCGATCAATTCTGATTTATACAGAGCGATATCCACAGCACACAAAGATATTCCACATTCCACAGAATCAAAACTTCAGTCAAGACTCCATTTTCAGTTCTTCCTTTATTTCTGACAGAGTAGCACAGGCTGACCTTGAACTCCTCCCGAAATGAAGCAGGCCTTGAAATCCTGGTTTTTCCTGCCTCCATCTCCCAAGTGTTAGGATTAAAACAAACTTTACAAATGTTAACAAGCTGGGGGGTTATAGCTCAGTTGGTAGTTTGCTTTGTATGCCGAAAGCCCTGGGTTCGATTCCCAGCACGGCCTAAAATTTGTTTTTATAATGATGCATGCCCTTGGGAGGAGGCCAGAGGGTCAGAAGCTCAAGGTCACCTTTAACTGCATAGCAAGATGTTTGAGCTTTAGAGACAAATTAAAAATTAAATATAGGTCAAAGAAGATTCCCTGAGCTTCCACTTCTCACACAGTAACTACTTCTGCCCAGATGTCCTTCGAGACACCAAACCTAAATTTTTCAAGCTGTCTATGGCCACACCACCCTGAACACTCCTGGTTTCATCTAAATTCCTTGGGCCATCTCCAGATGAGAGGCGCGACGCTGGCGTGCATGCTTCGGCCTGATGCACTGGCTAACATTGCCCTCTTGTGTCCCGGGAGCTGTCCCCATCCCATGGGAGTGAAGAGGAAGGGGGTGGGTCTGGCCCAGCCTCATTTTGGGGAAGCACCCACCTCCAAGGAGGCATTTTCCTGGCAGAGTTGCCATCACCCCTTCAGCTCCCAGGACGCGTGGGATGCCTTCAGGCCCAACATATGTGGGATCTTCTAAAACAGGGATAGGAAAGGAGGAAAAATAAAATCTGTTCCCCCAGGTCTGTTGTCTCAACAAGCAACGGCCTCCAGAAACGCTTCGCTTCTGCAAGAGGCGGTGGAGGCCAAGATTGAAGGCAGAGTCCCAGCACACAGATGGGAAAATTGAGCCCAGCTAATGAGAGAAAGCTGACCTGGATCACCCCTGCACAGTGGGGCAGTGTCAAAGCCAGAGCTGAAACCCTCCGCCTGGAAAGGAGCGAGGAGAGGAGGGAGGTGTTCCTAATGGGAGCAGAGAGTGGAGAGAGGGCAGAGCCACAGAGGCTGGGGTGGGTGAAGACAAGAGCCTGAGGGCCGGTCCAGGTTGGCAGACACAGCAGGGGTCCTGGTCTCTGGGTCACATGAGGGCAGTGGAAAAGTGGACGTGATTGTCGCTGTTCACTGTTTCTTCTTTCCATCCTTCCTACAGCTGGATGGAGACACGTGACCAGTTCTGGCCAATGACTGCAAATTCCAGGCCTGCACACAGACCTGCCAATACAAGCTCCTGAGCGTTCTTCCTTCTCCCAGCAATTGGTAAATCCAAGATGGCAGCTGCCCGACCAGCCAGGTCTGGAGTGACTGAGGTGAACAGAACTGTTGCTAACCTTTGCTCTCTGTGCTGTCTTCAGCCAGCAAGACTTGAGGGTATTTGTTACAGTACAGCACAACCCGTCTGACCTGACAAAGGAAACAGACACCTTGGCATCAGACTGTCCTGGGTCCAATCCCAGCCGCATCACTGACTGTCAGAGTGGCCTGGGCAAGGCTTTCCCCTCTAGGCCTCTGTCTCTTTCATAAAAGAGATGACCTGGAGCTGGAAAGATGGCCAAACACATACTGCTCTTTAAAAAAAAAAAAAAAAAAAAAAAAAAAAAAAAACTTGCATTTTGTTTCTAGAGGTTTCTAGCACCCCCATCAGGTAGCTCACAGCCACCTATTACTCCAGCTCCAGGAGGATCTGATGCCCTCTTCTGGCCTCTGAGGGTACTGCACTCACATGCACAAACCCACCCTGACACACACACACAACACACACACCAACACATAACAACACACACACACAAAACACACACACACACACAATTTAAAAATAAAAATAAAATATTTTTTAGGGAAGAGAAAAGACACCTGTGTGGGATTCTTTCCCTCTCCCAGAACCCCAGAACTCTACTCTTGCATTATAAATTTTCCATCACCAAGAAGACATGAGATCTTGAGGAAGTGGGGGCATAGAACGTTCTGGGGTTCCCAGAGAAAGGTCTCTTAAGATGGCATGCTCTCCTATTAGGATAAAATGTTCTCTCAAAAAAAAAAAAAAAAAAAAAAAAAAAAAAAAATAAAAAAAAGATAAAACATTTATTCACAGAAAAGAAAAGACTCATAATAAACGTCAATCAAAGATTGACACTCTTCAACTATTGGATAAATAAAAATGTTACATATAAAAAAAAAAAAAAAAAAAAAATAAAAAACAAAAAAAAATGTTCTCCTTCAGGGTGTCTACCCATCAGAGTCCCCTGGAAAAGTCAGCCTGACTCATGGGTCCAGACACCAGGAATCTGTTGCCAGGCCTGCAAGCCTCCATCAAGAGAACCTAAGCTGGGTCCCCTAGAAGCAGCAAGAAAGAGGCTGGGTAGAGTGAACTATGCTTCTTTTCAGGGGAAGCTGTGTCCTGGGATGCTGCTCCTGAGAGTGACCTCCTTCCCAGGCAAGTCTGGCTGCCTCGAAGATAAAAGCAGAACAGAATTCTCAATAATGCAGCTCCAACCCAGCTCTGCAGCAGCCCTACAGGCTCCCAGCCTGCACCCTGAGAGGAATCCAGCCCGAGGCCTGACTTCTCCCACCAGCTCCCTCCCTGCCTCCACCCACCCCCAACCCCAGTCCTTCCAACCCTGCCACAGAGCCAAGGGAAGAAAGACACCAAGGGGTGAATTTCTGAATAAAAGCCAGTCTCTGCTCACTGCTTTGGCTGTTCTTGCAGGGGAAAGGTTCTGCCTTGTGATTGCATGTACATGTGGGTTTAGGTGTGTACAGTTCGCTCACTGGCAGTGTGGGCCTCTGAGTAGGTATATGTGAACCTAAGAAGTGTAAGTGTGTGTTTACATGTACATGCAGAGGGGATATGAGTACACATATATTAGTGTGCTCATGAAGCTCTTTATCTGTGTGTGTGTGTGTGTGTGTGTGTGTGTGTGTGTGTGTGTGTGTACACACACATACAGGCTCTTTAGTATGGAAATACCTTATGGTTAAAGTTCCACCAGCAGTTTGGGTTAATTAAAAAAGAATTGCCTTAGAAGCTGGGGAGGTGATTTGGTTGATAACTTGCTAGCCATACTAGCCTGAGGACCTGAGTTCAGATCCCCAGCACCCACATAAAGAGCTAGACTCTGCACATCACTGTCCCAGTGCTGGAGGGACACCGGAGATGATCCTGGCGCTTGCTGCTCAACCATTCTAGCCAACTCAGTGAGCTCCAGGTTCAATGAGAAACCCCATCTCAAAAAGCAAGGTGGGCAACCGTTGACATGGATACCAGCTATCGGCTCCTGGCCTCTGTAGGCAGAAGTTTCTGTTTTGCAAGCTGCTCCCAAGTAACTGCACAGAAGCTTAATGTTAATTATAAATGCTCTGCCAATCGCTCAGGCTTGTTACTAGCTAACTCTTGCATTTAGATTAACCCCTATTTCTTATCTACGCTTTCCCATGTATCTTGGTACCTTTTGTCAGCACGGCATGCCCATCTTGCTTCTCTCTGCATCTGCTGGCGACTCCTCTGACTCTGCCCTTCTTCCTCCCAGCGTTCCCAGTTTGGCTCTCCTGCCTAACCTTATCCTGTTCAGCTATTGGTCAGTCAGCTTCTTTATTAAGCCAATCACAGTGACATATATTCACACAGTGTAAAGGAATATTCCATAAGCTACCAGCTCCCGGCCTCTACTGTCGTAGTATATGTGCACAGACATTTGTACACACATGTGCACAGACACATGAATACACACACACACACACACACACACACACACACACACACACACACATGCACACACCAAATGTGGTGGTACACACCTGTCATCCCAGCACTTAAGTGTGGGTAAGAAGGGCCAGGAGTTCAAGGCCAGTTTCAGCTATATGGCAAGTTCGAAGCCTGTCTGGGCTACAAGATTCCCTGTCTCAAACAAAGCCCAGTGTACAAGTACTGGGAAGACTCATACAAAAACAACGCTCACGTCCCTCTGGCCAGCATTTTATTTCCTCTCAGAGCACAGAAACTGTTTGCCTTTTTAACGTCCTTTTCACGCAGGCAGAGCTTTGTCATCGCTTACATGTCTCCCGGCCGCAGCGGGTTCATCTTTCTTGGGTAAACTAATTCCACATCACCCACAATTCCCGATTTCAATTTCTCGGAAGTGGAACAAGAACTTAAAGTCTCTCGAAACGTGGCGTGAGAGTCGTATCTTCCAGATTTTTACAATTTTGTAAACCCCATCTTAGCTCACGGTTGCTTATCCACCCCTAATCTGACGGCAATCTTCGTTTTTAGCAATTCATAGAGTCATCCTGAAGATTTCAATTTCATGTTATGGAGACGACAACTTTGTGCGTGTTCACAATACTTTGGTTTACTTATTTAATTGAATTACACAATTTTGGCATCAACGAGGCTGGAAACAAATACAGCCTACTAGCAGTCACTCAGCCTGAGGGAGCTGAAGCTGGGGATTAAAATGCTCACAGAGAGTAGCTTCAAAAATGGCAAAATGGGAGCCAGGTGGTGGTGGCACACACCTTTAATCCCAGCACTTGGGAGGCAGAGAACGCACATCTCTGTGAGTTCGAGGCCAGCCTGGTTACAGAGCAAGATCCAGGACAGGCACCAAAGCTACACAGAGAAACCCTGTCTCAAAAAACAACAACAAAAAGGCATGATGGGGAGGCTGTAGGCTGTGGCGATGACAAGCCAGAGAGGCTACCCGGGGAGACACCTTCTCTCCTGTCAGAGATAGAGTAGGCATGTGTGAGCCGAGTGGGAAGCCATGCTGAGTACTTATGTGCACACACGTGAGTTTCACGTAGCCCAGACCCCTGGGAACCATGGATTATCTTCCCAATTATCCATCAATGGCAGGTGAAGGTGACATTGTTGCTGGTGTGCCCTGTGTCCCTGGCAACAAGCTAAGCTGGAGCAGGACCGATGTAGCACATCCTGGATGTCCGCCCCACCCTCTCTGCACTCTCACACTTCACACTGGCCCGTGAGAGCTGAAACGTTTTTATCCCCACTCACACACGCAGGAATGGATGCTCGGAGAAGTGGGGGGGCCTCTCAGCTAGAAAGGGTGACACAGGGCTGTAAGTGCAGCTTCTTGGGTCCAGCCCTTACCAAGACACTGGCCAAAGTACAGTAACCTCTGATTTCCTGTGATACGAACCTGTCCCTCCCTTCTCCCCAGCCTGCTCCTGTGGACGTCTCTGGAGCTGGTACTGGGGACAACCCCTGGCTGGAGGGTGACGAGAGGGTATGGAAATGCCAGCTTCAGGTTGAACCTGCCACTAACCAACCAGAGCTCATCTTGCCACACTCTCTGGAGACTTTCAAGCCACCTTCATCTAAGCAGGTCCCATTGTCCCTTAAAAGGGGTAAGAGGAGGGGTCCCTCTCCATTTTATAGGTGAAGGAGCTGTCTTAAGTGACAGTGAGTGTCAAAGCTTGGTCCCGTACATACGCCTCTACCGTTCTTTCTTCATGCCATGCCCCTGTCTCAGTACTTAGTAAGTGATGGACAAAATGCACTGTACTCTCCAGTATCTCCAGATAATATCAAATTTGCTTTTTATATATTTTAGCGTATGTTTCAAATATTGCATGGAACATATTAAGTTTTCACTCGTCATTTGATACTCAGATTTAACTAGATAGTCTAGACTGTCTCAGCTAAACAGGAACCCTACAGTAACCAACTCCACCCATGCATGGATACCCGAGCTTCCTGGGGAGGCACAGGACAGGGGTGTTACCCCCACACACTCCGCCACGAGGGGCTCCGAACCATCCTGGATCTGAGTCCTTGCTGTTTAGTGTGTGACCTTGGCCAAGTCACTCACTCACCTTTGAGTCCCCATTTCTTCACTGGGGGAAGCCATTGGTATTGTAGAAAACAGTCCACTTATCTATTAGACCATGGCCATTATTGTATATTATATATTATTACTATTATTATTATTATTATTATTATTATTATTATTATTATTTTATTTACAATGTGATGGAGAGACTGTGGCCTGCTGCAGGCCACGATGAATCAGTGGCACACTCGGGCTCCCGTGGCCTTGACCTGGGTATTGCCACTGCTAGCTGCTTCACTGGAGGCTGGCTAGTCCTCAGACTTTGCGGTATGCCAATTTCACTTCAGGTCGCTCCAAGTACAGCTGCCTGGAGAGCTGAGGTTTCTCCCAGCCACGACCTGGGGTTGCAGAGGGACCAAGAGGAGCTGCTAGGGTACCCTGCAAAGGTGTAAGCCTCATGGAGGTCTGACCAAGAACCGCACCCTCTAAATCTCTTCCCAACCCCAGCTCCCTATCTCTATGAAACCCTAAGAAGAAGCCGAGCATCCCCATCTGCTGCCACCTGGCTTCCTGGGGGAAGGAGTGTGCCGATTCTAGGAGAAATAAGGCAGAGAACACAGTTCCAAGACTGGCTCATGCTGGGGGCTGCCTGGGTACCTCTTGGCCCGATGCTGGGAACCCCTGTCACCCCATCCCAGAAAGGGACTTCGAGGCTGCAGCAGCAGAGGAGTCCAGACTGCAGCGCTCCCAAAGGGAGCAGGTTTTGTGAGAAGAGGTTGCAGTCCTGTGTCCTGCTCAGTCATGTGTCAGGTCAGGACCTTTTGCTCCAGAGAGACTGTCTCGGGAAGAGAAGGGACTGGCCTCTGTCCCAACCCAGGAATCCCAGAGTTGTTCTTTCCTGCATCCAGTCCATTTCTGCTCTCAAGGGTAGAAAGGGGTGTGACATAAGGGACCCAAGGCTGGCAGCTCCAGTCCAGCCCAGCCCCCGCTAGCCCCTCTCACCTGGCTCCAGCTCGCCAATGCTGCCATCTAGAGGTGTCCTCAGGCACTGCAGACACTGGCGCTAGATCCTGAAGCCTCAAGGGTGCCCACTGCAGCCCACAGCAGCATGAAGGTCTAAAGATGGAAATACACCCTGCCCTGCTCTGGAGCCACTGGGAGACCACATTTCATCCATGCTTCCACTTCTAGGCAGTTGTAGCCATGGATGAAGGTTTCCTGGCTCCTTCCTCAATGGCTGACTCCCTCTGGCAGCTCAGCCCCTACAAGAAAGGAACATTGTGTCCTGGGCACATGTACACTTGATACCTTGTGTCAGTCAGACTTACAGCAGTTGCTGTGTCCATTCTATCACCTGTTCTGTTCTGTTTTATTTTGCTTTATTTTGTTTTGTTTTGTTTTGAGTCAGGGTCTTTTAGCCCAGACTGGCCTGGAGCTGATTATGCAGCCAAAGATGACCTTGAACTCCTGTCCCTCAGCGCTAGCACTGGGACTGTGGACCTGCATCACCAAGCTTGTTTTTTTGTTTGTTTGTTTGTTTGTTTGTTTGTTTTTGTTTTGTTTTGTTTTTTCAAGGCAGGGTTTCTCTGCGTAGCTTTGCGCCTTTCCTGGAACTCACCCTGTAGACCAGGCTGGCCTCGAACTCACAGAGATCCGCCTGGCTCTGCCTCCCGAGTGCTGGGATTAAAGACATGCGCCACCACCACCCAGCGACCACCAAGCTTGTTTTGCACAGTGCTCGGAATCAGACACAGGGACTCGTGTACTAACTCTACTGAGCTTCAACTTCAATTCCTACTGCCGCTACTTTGAAGATGAGAAAGGGTCCATCACGTTGAGGAAAACCCTCTTTTTGAGTAATCAATGACACCCAATTCCATGCAGGCAAGTTCCCTGGCTTCATTGGGGGGGGGGGTCCACTTTAATGCAAAGGCTCACTGGAGGCCAGTCCTGTGTGGAAGAGAGGATCTGTGCCAGGGTCTGTGCCTTGGGCGTGCTCAACAAGAATGGAGGCTGTGGCCATGACTCCAGGCCTGGCCCAGGAAGTTCCCTGAGAGACCAATCATGAGGTCCTTGTGAGAAGCGACCGGCTATGAGAGCTATAAAGGCAAGCTCTCCAGAACCAGGGACAACGGGCCCCCGTTTGGGGAGCTCTACCCTGGGCTCTGCTTCAGAAGCTGTCAGTAAGGGACACAAAGCACCATCCTCCAGTCCCCACAGCCAAACAGCCCTGTCCTCTAGCCTCACAGCAATGAACGCCCCAGCCCAGCCAAGCTAGAGAGGCCACGGGGCCGACACAGCAGCTGCACAGCCTGAGCTGGCTGAGGGCTGGTGAGCAGGCAAAGTGGGGAGCTGATCACATGGAGGGTTGGATGGGATCTGCTCCATGTTGCCTTCCCTGAGACTCCCCAAGAGTAGAGGAAACCCTCCGTCAGCGGTTAGCCCCGGGCTGGCTCCTCAACTGCTGTGGCCCGAGGCAAATCTCCATGCTCTGGGCCTCAGTTGCCCTACATGTATAAAGGGGAATCAAACCATTCAGGCAGTTTAGGGAGGCAGAGCCAGGCAGATCTCTGTGAGTTCGAGGCCAGCCTGGTCTACAGAGTGAGATCCAGGACAGGCACCAGAGCTACACAGAGAAACCCTGTCAAGAGAGAGGAGGGGGGAGAGGGAGAGGGAGAGAGAGAGAGAGAGAGAGAACTCTGGCACATGTGAAGGGCACTAATCCTACCCTGCCCATTCTAACACTTGGCCCTTACAAATACCTGTTCTCCTAGGGTCAAAGGTGAGGCTGCATGCTGTTCCTTTGAAAACCTAGATGAACTGCTACCTAATACACTCATGTGTGCCTTGACATATACAAAGCACACATGTATACATACAAGCATGCACACATGTAGATGAAGCCACATACATACACATACATGGGCACAAGCATCCGTACACACACAGTGTCTTCATGCCACATACATGTGCCGTTTGCTCAATGCTGCAGAGCCTCGGGAGCAAGTTTAGGGACACACAGAAGTTATGAAATTGATTTCTCTGGGAGAAGTTGGAATTAGTTTTAATTATCTTTATCTTTCTTCCGATTGCGCTCTCGGCCTAACTCTCCCAGTTTAATCCATCGCTATTGACTTCCCCGCCGGCACTGGGGGCAGGGCCCGAGCGGCCATTCTCGGAAAAAATAAGCAGCGGTGACCAGCCCCGCCCAGCAATCCCTTTGCCACAGAGAAGCGCACCTCTCTCAGGCAGTGGGCAAGACTTCCCAATGCACATACTCACACACACACACACACACACACACACACACACAGAGGTACGTGGGCACACATTCACACACACATGCACAAAGGTACGTTTATACACATTCACACATATGCACAAAAGTACGTGTACACACATTCACACCCACACATACACAGAGGTACATGAACACACATACACACACATATACACACACACACACACAGAGGTACATGCACACACACACACACACACACACACACACACAGTGGCCAAATGTCATCCCCAAGAAGCTCTGTCCAGGAAGTCCTCCAGGCCAGGTCCAGAAGGGCCTGTAGTGGGTTCAGATCCCAGCACCCTCTACATTTCACTCAGGAGAAGCTGACCCCCTCATGAGGTCCACTCTTCTGAAAAGCCCTTCCAGGGCTCAGTGGCTAAGAGCACTTCCTGCTCTTTCAGAGGACCTGGGTCGGATCCCTAGCACCCATATTAGATGGCTCACAATCACCTGCAAGCCCGGCTCTAGGGGACTCAACAACCTCTCTGGCCTCCGTGGTACCCATGCATATATGGTATACATCCACACAGACGCAAACACATGGCTAAAATCAAAACAAGTACTTTTATATAAAAAGGAAGACAAGCCCTTCTCCCATCACCCAGACCCTCTCCCTGAGCCACCCTCATGCACATATGTCCCCTGTACCACCTCACCACAGCAAGAGTAGGGCCTGCCCTGTTTCCTCTCTGAGACAAGATACATAATGGTTATCATGAATGAATGAATGAATGAATGAATGAATGAATGAAAACCACCCCTTTGAAACCCATGTAGTCTAGTATAACCACACATGCATTCACTCAACCCACGGTGAGTTCCAGGCACCATGGTACTGAGTAAACCTGAATGGGTCAGATCCTCTTGGAACATCCCACCTAAGACAGTCCAAAAGGGGGTCAGTGTCTCCATGCTGAGCTGTCTCTAATGGAGGGACAAGAAGGCCGAAGCTTCTATTTCTAAAGTCCCCCATGAAGGTTCCTCTCTCTGTGGCCAGCCTCCTTCTCCCATCCCTGACCTGACTCAAGCACTCAGCGATGAAGGGAGGGACTTCCTCCAGGGAGTCTCACAACTGTGCCTAAGCCTGAGCCAATTCCACAGCAGCTTCCGGGAGGTGCACTAGGTGTGTGTGCGCGAGGGGATGCAGCCTCTCCTCGGGGAGTGCCCCCTGGAGCCGCAGAGGGGCTGCCATCCCTCAGCAGTGAGGTGCCAGCGCTAAGTGCCCTGCGGCGCTAATATTTTATGATTAAAAACCATTAAGGTTTAGGCTGTGAAAATTCAAGGGACACGAAATCAATGGCCCAATATTGCTTCCCCCGGTAAGTTGTGTAAATATTGTGTCTTTTATTGTTTGGCCGACGGCAAGAGCAGGGAACAGGTGCAGATTAGACTAGCGAATCCCCTCCTGGTCCAGCCCTGCCCTGTGCGGCCAGTGTTAGCATCGTGGCTTGGAGAGTCCCGGTGAGTTGAATACAGGGAAGAGTGGCTGACGATGAAAGTTATTCTTCTTCCTCTCTTCACCCCAGACTCCCACCCAGGAAGCCCAGCCCAGACTAGAGGCCACCCTTGTGCCCCAAGCCCCGCCCCTCCCCCATGCGGTATCCCCCACACCCATCACACAGGCCTGCACCCATCATAGAGTGACATGCCCCACTGACAGCCTGTCCATCACCAGGATCCGCCATCTGCTTGAATTTTCATATTTAATCAGGCTCTGTCTTTAATCCTCTGGGGGCTCCGAGTGGGGTAGAGAGGATGATTCCAATGTTCCAGTGTTGCTCCTGATTGGGGGTGGGGGGAGGGAGGGGAAAGTTATCTCCTGCCTGGAGTCATGACTGAGACATTCCCAGGATGCCTCCTGCCTCCTGGAGCTGGGGTGTGGCCAGATCTGTACCTGGCTCTGGCTGGGCGGTGGGGAGGTCTAAGGTGATGCTGGAGGAACCTCCCGTGTTTAAGAGGATGGGAATACCTGAATTTTCCCTCTTCTTCCAGTCCTGGATACTCCTCACCATGCCACTCAGAAAAGAATCTAGGAGACTCTGGCATTAGGCACAAGCCACGCCTCTGCCCCCTTGGAAGAGGAGCTGGAGCAGAGTACCCTTTCTACACCCTGGAAAGGCTATTCCCGCATCAGGGGAGGAGCACCAGCCAACAGGAACAGCTGGGCTGACTGAAGAGCCTGGGAGAATGCCCAACAGATGCAGAAGGGGCAGCTGTGTGAAAGGTGGGGTGAGCTGTAGCAAGGGTCAATGCGGATGCTGAGGAGGACCAGCCTGAGGGCTGACACATGACTGAGGTGAGGGAGCCAACAAGGTTTTAAGGGAGAACAGTACTGGAGCTTGGCTGAGGTGGAGACAGCTGGTCTGAGGTGGGAACAGCTGGTCTGAGGAGGGAACAGCTGATCTGAGGTGGGGCCAGCTGGTCTGAGGTGGAGACAGCTGGTCTGAGGTGTGGCCAGCTGGTCTGAGGAGGGAACAGCTGGTCTGAGGAGGGAACAGCTGATCTGAGGAAGGACAGCTGGTCTGAGGGAGGACAGCTGGACTAAGGGGAAACAGCTGGGCTGAAGGGAAACAGCTGGGATGAGGAGGGAACAGCTGGGATGAGGAGGGAACCGCTGGGATGAGAAAGGAACATCCTGGTCTAGCCACAGGCGCAGCAAACTGCTCCAGACAAAGAGCATAAACAGGACTCCCAAGAGTTAACCAAAAAGAGTAGGGAAGGGAGGGAGGGCATGGAAACCCACCAGCCCCCACCACACTGTGTCCACCACTTTATGTGCATCTTTCTTTTTTTTTAAGACAAGATCTCACGTGTCCCAGGATAGCCTCAACACCATTTTGAACTCCTGATGGTCTTGCCTCCACCTCCTGGGTGCTGGGATTACAAGTGTGAGCTCCCACTACCATGCTGTTTATGCAGTGAATGCTGGGAACCAAACTCGGGGGTTCGGTGTGCTAAGCAGGCGATCTACCAACCGAGCCACGTTCCCAGCCCTGACGTGTGTCATTTGATCCGATCTCTCCAATATTCTGTGTTTCAGATGACAGTCGCACCATCTTCCAACGGGGAAACTGAGGATTAGCACCACTGAGCGGCCTGCTCACGATCAGAGAGGAGTCGGATGATTGGGAGTTGACAAGTTCGATCCAGTTCCCTGTGCTCATCAGGAGGCTGCAACCCCCCAGTGCACCTTTCCAAGACTGCTCCCCAGAAGTAAGGCCCCAAAGCCCAGCCCACTGCTGATTCCCGACTCCCCCGCCTGCCTCTGCCATCAAGAAAACTAGTTTCCCAGTGGTTTGACCCAGGCCCTGGTCTCTAGGAAATCCAGCTCCATTGAGTAGTCATGGATGGGGATGTACAAAGGGCTGGCAAGTGGAGAGGGGACAAGGAAGGCAGGAGGATCCTTGGGGTAGGAGGGCGCTGCTGACCCAGACTTCCCCAGGGAAAGCACCCTTCTTGCATCCAGAAGTCCTCTGGTGCCTTCCCCTATATGAGCCCCACCCCCAGCCCAGGCAAGGCAGACAGAACCCTCCCAATCAGCCCTGCCAGAAAGTGTGGACCAGGGGCCAGCAGGGATGGGTTCTCCTGATCATTCCACTGAGCCATAATGAGGCTGTAGGAGTGTGTCTCTGGGTGCAGAAAGGTCCAGGTGTGACAGTAGCGGGGACATACAGACCCCGAACTCCAGTGTTCTGGGTTCAGATCCCAACTCTATAGCTTTAGGGATGTGTGAGCTTGGGCAAGTCATTCAGCCTCTCTGTGTCCAGATCCCTCCTCTACAAATAGGACTGATAATAGTATCCTACCTACCCCAAACGTTGTGAAGCACTTTGAAATGGTTTTACCTTTCTTTTTTATTTTGTGTGTATCAGTATGTTGCCTGCATATATGTCTGTGTACCACATGTATGTCTGGTGCCCATGGAGGCCAGAAGAGGGCATCTATCTGATCCCTTGGGACTGGAATTACAGACAGTTGTGAGCTGCCATGTGGGTGCTGGGAATCGAACCCACGTCCTCTGGAAGAGCAGCCAGTGCTCTGAACTGCTGAGCCATCTCTCCGGCCCCTGAGAAGAGGTTTTCGGTGTGCATATGAAAAGCGCTGGGCCACTGAGTCGTGGGTGTGTAGCTGTGGGCCTGCATCCCCACGGATGAAAAGCTGCTTGAAGGTGGGGCTGAGCCTCGCTCCCTTCCCCCATTGTGCTGGTTGGTTTGTTTTTTGTTTTGTTTTGTTTTGTTTTTTGTTTTTTTGTTTTGTTTTGTTTTGTCAACTCAACACAACCTAGGGTCATCTGGGGACAAGGAATCATCAGGTTGGCCTGTAGGCAAGTGTGGCAGTTTGAATGTAATTGGCCCCCATAAGCTCATAGGGAACGGCACTATTGGGGGAGGTGTGGCTTTGTTGGAGTAGGTGTGGCCTTGTTGGAGGACGTGTCTTACTGTGGAGGTGGATTTTCAAGTATCATATGTGCTCAAGCCACGCCCAGTATCTCAGTTCACTTCCTATCTGCTGATCAAGTTGTGGAACTCTCCAGCACCATGTCTGCCTGCACACCACCATGTTGCACCATGACGATAATGGACTGAACCTCTGAAGATGTAAGCCACTGCAGTTGAATGTTTTTCCTTTATAGGAGTTGCCGTGGTCATGATGTCTCTTCATGGCAATAGAAACCCTAAGACAGCAAGTCTATGGGGCATTTACTTGATTAATGATTGATGTGGGAGACCCCAGCCCACCGTGGGCGGTGTCACCCCTGGGAAGGTGGTCCTGGGTTGCATGGGAAAGCAGACTGAGTGAGTCCAGGAGAGCAAGCCGGTGAGCAGCTGTCCTCAGTGGCTTCTGATTCAGTTCCAGATTTCTGCCTTGAGCTCCTGCCCCGACTTCCCTTCACCGTGCCTTCCAACCGCAGGCTGAAATAAACCCTTCCCTGCCCACAATTGCATTCGGTCGTGGTGTTATCACAGCAGTAGAAACCTAACAGGACGCCTGTCCAGCCCCGGCATCACCCTGGGCAGAGCCAGAAAGCCAGCCTGAGGAACTCTGGGCACGCAAAGGGGCCAGCTGTTAATCCCGCCAGTCAAGAATAAGACCACTACCACAATTTAAAGCCAAATTTGACGCAATTTTTAATTAAATACTGTCCAGGTGGATGGGCTCTGGCCAGGGCCATCTCTGGGTTTCTGGAAGATGGCTCCCAATCAAGTGGCTTAAGTATTTCCGATTAGGTCCAGTCATGGGCAAGCGTACATTCTGACACACCCCCAGCCTACATCCAATCAGGGGCAAGGTATATCCCGATGTACCTCCAGCATGTGCACCTCCCACCCACAATGTGATCAAGCACATCCAGTACAGATGGGTCAAACAAACTTGTTTAGGGGAATGAAAAACACGTGGCTTGTCATCTCCCATAGACAACAGTCTCCAGCATTTCAGGAACGATCTGCCCTTGAGCAAGGGGCTTGCAGATCAGAGACATTTTTGTTTCATGGATCTCTTAGGCATAGGAATTAAAACTTCAAATGTAACTTTGGCTCTCACCCCAGCCGGCACCTATGTGTGTGAATACGTACACGACATTGGTTTTTGTATCAGTAATAGGTGGTGAATGTGAGCGTCAGTGCTGTGTTTACGGCTGACGATAGCACAGCATATATGTGTCATGTGGACGTGGGCACCAGCGGGTGCTAGAGACATTAGAGAATATGGACCAGTGATATGTATGGTGGGGGTGGGGTTGGAATGTGTGCAAACCCTCGCTTGTGCGCACATGCATATACACGTGAATTGTATTGGAAGGTGTGCACTTTCTGTGTCAGTACATGTGTGTGTCAGCATTGTGTGTAGGAGTGCACATGTGTGTTGGCACTAGATGTACAGTATGCTGGGGTTAGTGTATATTCAGGTCCATGACGGACGTATTATCTCCTCTGCACTGCTGTGACTCCAACACTAATGTTAGCACCTGGTTTTAGAGGCTTCATTCCATGATGGTGGGAAGGGCATGGGGAACAGAGAGGTTCACATCGTGGCAGGTTGAGACCTGGAAAAGAGAAATGCTGTCTCTGCACAAGCCACTCCCCCAAGTCAAATCTCCGTGGAAACACTCACAGACAGACAGAGGTGTGAGTCAGTCTCCCAGGAGATTCTCAATACAGTCAAACTGATGAAGATTAGCCTTTGCATGGGTGTGTCTGTTGTATGTATGTGTACATGCACGGCATTGTGTGGATGTTTTGTCGGTATAGGCTGTTAGTGTTGACTGTACGTAGCTCTGTGTCAGGAGTGGGTTCATACACGTGTCAGTGTATGTAGCTGTATGTCAGGGGTGGGTCAGTGTGTCAGTGTTGGGTGTATGTTGGTGGGTAGATCACACATTTGTCAGTGGTAGATGTGTGTTACAGCATGTCATGTTTGTGTTACCTGTACTAGCTCTACTTACATCAGAACTGTGTTGTTGCATGCTTCAGCATGTGAGGTGTGTGTGTGTGTCTGTGTGTCTGTGTGTATGTGAGTGAGTTGGGAATAATGCTATAATGTTGTGATGTATGGGTCAGTGTGTGAGTCTGCATTGTGTGACTGTGTGTGTTTGTCATTGTTGAAGGTGTGTGCATGACTATGTCCATCCCTGTGTGTTTCTGTCTGTCAGTACTGGACATATGTATAGGTATATGTTAGCTTGGGTGTATAGATGTATCAACAGTGGATGTATCATTATTGTATACTATGTATGTCAGCATTATCTGTGTGTCAGCATTGTGTGGATCTGTGTCAATACATAGTACACAAACGTATATACAATGTTGAGTGTGTACCGACCTGGTATGTACATGTGTCAGTACTAGCTGCATATATATATAGGTATGGGAACTGAGTGTGTATAGTTCCTGGGAGCATTACATGTGGTACATTAGCGATGGTGTATGTGTGTTGGTATTTGGAGTGTATGTGTGTTGATATTGAGTACTGTGGGTATGGGAAGGGTGTTGGTTCTGGGAGTGTGTGCTGGCCTTGGGGAGTGTTGGTTTTGAAAGCACATGTTGGTATTGGAGTGTTGTTGGTATTAGGGGGTGTTGGAATTAAGGTGTGTGTTGAAATTGAGAATGCTTGCACACAGCGTTGATATTGGGAGTGTGTGTGCACACAGTGTTGATATTGGGAATGTGTGTGCACACGGTGTTGATATTGGGAAGGTGTGTGCACATGGTGTTGATATTGGGAAGGTGTGTGTGCACAAGGTGTTGATATTGGGAAGGTGTGTGTGCACAAGGTGTTGATATTAGGAGTGTGTGTGTATACGGTGTTGATATTGGGAGTGTGTGTGTGCACACAGTGTTGATATTGGGAAAGTGTGTGCACATGGTGTTGATATTGGGAGTGTGTGTGCACACAGTGTTGATATTGGGAGTGTGTGTGTGCACACAGTGTTGATATTGGAAGGGTACATATGTGTTGATATTAGAAGTGAGTGTGCATGGGTTGGCATTGAGAATGTCTGTGGTTGTATTGTATTGATAATGTGTCAGCAACGGACTCACAAGTGTGCTGATGACAATGTGTGTTTCTGGATGTTTTGTGGGGTTGTACTTATATGTTTATCCCTGCACTGGACACGCATGTACTCTGTGAACAGGTGTGGAAAAACACAACAGCCCGTGTCCCCCACATGGAGAGAGGCAGAGAGGCAGGCTTCCCCCCACACTCAGCCCAGCCAGTTCCCATGGGGCCACCCCTCAGCCTGTATATACTCTGCTCCTCAACTCTACCCACCCTCACCCCTCAGCCAGCACCTGCCCCCTGACTGGCACCAGAGTTAATAAGTGTTGCTTTTCTCCTATTCTACTCAGGTCTGTGATGGAAAATCCAAGGGCTGGAAGTGAGCCCCAAATCGATAGTCCATTCCATTTAACGGGGCGGCTGTCACCATAACGAGATAAAAGTGGATTAGCTTCTGCTGCCGCCAATCCACAGGGGCCAGCTGTTCCCTGCCCAGCCTACCCAGCCGGCACAGCTTGGAGTAGCCACCACCCTTCAAGAGCAGCCACAGGCTCCAGCCAAAGCCAAGACCATGCCAGGGATCAGAGGACTCGGGACTGGTTCCAGGTGCAGCTGAGGGCTCCCCGAGGTATCAGTGAAGGTAGAGACGGGCAGAGAGGAAACCAGAGCCAGCTGGGGCCATATGTCTGAGATGACCACCCTGGGAGACCTTCTCCTGGACCGTGAATGTCACTGGACCACGAATCCACACCCAGTCCTTGATGCCCTGGGAGCCACATGCTGTTTGTGAAGTCACTGCCTGGGAAGAGGGCCTCCCGCTCTCCTGAGAATTTGAACAAACAGAAGAGGTTATTCTTGCAGCAAGAGGACTGCAAGGTAGACAACAAAAGAACTTCAGAATGGTGAGATTTTTACCAATAGATAACCAAATCTTTGCCTTTTCAGAATTTGTCATAACTTTGGCTGAGTATTAAGTAAAGGCTACTGGACATCGTGAGCCAGCTGAAACCAGTTGATCAACTGGACCCCACACCAGTTCTTTCTGGTTTTCTGTAGTATATCTTGTCAAGATAGTTTCCCAGCTGGCCTGCTTATTTTTAGTTTAGTTTGTTTTTTTGTTTGTTTAACATTTTTGTTTATTTTGTGTATTGGAGGGGCAGGGCACACACATGCCACAGCACACCTGCAGAGGTCAGAGGACAACTTGTGAGGTCAAACTTGAGTTGTTGAGCTGGGTAGCAAGCTCCTTTACTAATACCGCCATTTACAAGTCCAAGGGTGTGTGCGTGCGTGTGTTCGTGCGTGCGTGTGTGTGTGTGTGTGTGTGTGTGTGTGTGTGTGTGTGCACTTTGATACATGCAAGTAAAAGTGCCCTCAAAAACCAGAAGAAGGCATCAGAATCCTTGGAGCTGGAGTTGCAAACACTTGTGAGCCACCCATCTGGTGCTGGGAATCAAACTCAGGTCCCCTGCGAGAGGAGTACGTCCTTGGGACCACAGACCGGCTGCTTTTAACAGTGGGATTCTTTACCCTCGGTCGTTCTGCACTGTAGGCTGTGGTCTTTCCCCGTGTCCCTGCGCTCCAAGGTCCTCCTCACCCTTGGCTGCTTGTAGCCCTTGTGTGATCTTTCTTTGCACGTGAGTGTTGTGACACACTTGGTATCTGCGTGATCCAGGTGACTTTATGTTTCCCAAGCGGCTAATTCACAGCCCACACCATTTCAGGACAAATCGACCCTCTCTCCATTCATTTGAAATGTCACTTCTTATCACTTACTGGGCGCTGATCTGTGAATCTGTTCGTTTTTATGCTAGCCAACACAAACTTCATCTGGCCTGGCTTGTGATGTAGCCCAGTGTCTAGGAGGGCCTTTTCAAAGTTAACTCCCTGTACCTGTTACTTGGCAGCTGTGTGAACAGCGAACTTAATTTTTAAAAGATATCAGAAAAGCACTCCCTTTGAGGTCTGGTCTGTGGTCAGCAATTCCCAAACTCTGAAGAGACCCCAGTTGTCCAGAGCTGGGCCGTGACCCCAGGATGATCTTACTACTAGAACAGCACCATAAGGCTGGACTTGAAACTCCAGGGTCCTGAGCCATCCTAAGGCAGTTGTGAGAGAATAAAATGTGGGCGTGAGGCACAGCCCAACTGCTGCATGCAGGAAGGACATGAAGAGGTCTCCTTGGGAGTCCCTGAAAGCAGCCCCTTAGACAAGGGTCTGAAGACAAGTGGTTTCCCTGAGAGGCTGTGCTGGTGGGGAGCCGGAAGCGCGGCAAGGCGTGGGAGGGAGCGTGGGACCTCAATGATCCGAGCACTGTGGACGGAGCCTCCAGAGTAGACTCTGAGCTCTCTCTCTTACCCATCCGGGAGGAGCTAGGTCTTCTATTACTGCTGTTGACATTGGCAGAGCGAGACCCTGAACAAAGAGGGGTAGCACTCATTCCCTGGGAGTCACCCGGAAGGGCTGGGGAAGTGGAAGAGAACGGCATGGGGAGGGAGGCCAGGCCACCGCCACTGAGCATATCTGCTCAGTAAGAGAGAGAGAGAAGGAAAGGGAAGAGGAGTCGGGGAAGGGGGGATGCTGGTGAGAACGTCTAGTGAGCTGTGTGAAGAGAGGTGTGGATCCCAGGTGGGAAGCAGTGGAAGAAGTGAGAGCCTGGGGTCACAGTTGGGAACGGGAGGTCTACAGCATCCTAGAGTGTCTTGGACATGGTGGGCACGTGATCTCAGTGAGACACAGAAGCAGAGGGTGTGATGTTGCCCCATGTGGAGGAAAGTTCCAGGTTAAGCCCAGACACAGGGCCCAGGGACCACAGGAACATTGCACAGATGTGTAGGAGGGATCACGAGGGGACCTCTGGAAGACTCATGGGACCAGTGTGGTCATTGCATTCCTTTCATCCCAATGCTAGGAATGCTGAAGCAGGGGGATTACAAGGTCAAAGCCAGCCTGGGTTGCATAGCAAGAGCCTGACTAAAAAAATACAAATTTTAGAAAAGGATGATTGGTCTCCTTTCTGTTCCACAGTGACTGAAAGGCCCTTCCCCCTAGGATGGGAGGGGGAGGGGGGAGGGAGGGAACGGGATGATGGGATTCTAAAGGAGCCGACAGCTGTCACATAGTATAAAACCTCGTATGTTAATAATTCTTACAATTTTGCCAAAGACTTAATGGCTGGCCTGTCACGAGCAGTGACAGAAGCTATTATGGAAACAAGACAGGAATATCGGGGAGGCGGTGTGGACAGCGGTGCCCAGTGCCAGGCCTCCGAGGACCAGAAGGAGGTCAGCCAGGCTTCCTGCCGACCGCCTCAGCAAGGCCAAGGCTGAGCGCTCAGTCAGACGAGCCAGGTCATTGTGGATTCAAGTCATTGACTGTGGATTGATCACCTTTGAGGACATTTTAATTAACCGTCAGGTCCCAGAGTGGCTCCATCTTTCCTTCCCCGCCCCTTCCCACTCAGGAGCCACCACAGTCATCAACACAAGCCAACAAACAGCACAGGCCATAGCACAACGGGACAGGTGCCCCTGTGAGTGAGTGGAACCCACGGACTTCAGATGTAGCCCATCTGGTGGCCCAGGCGGTCTCTAAGGAGTCCCTCCCTGGCTATAGACCGATGTCTGATGATTAGACCCAATTCAGGAGCCAATCGGTCCCAGGAGTTTACGACAGCTCCTGTTTGGAGAACGCCTGTTTCTCACCTGTAAAGTGGGAGCGGGAGGCCAGCGGGATGGCTTTAGTGGGTAAAATGATCAGCACACAGGCCCAATGGACTGAGTTCGATCCCCAGAGTCCATGTGAAAAGCCAGATGCAATGGTGTTCATCTGGCATCTTAGAGGTCCTAGCATGAGACGGGAGGCGGCGACAGGAGAACCAGCCAGTCTGGAATAAGCAGTGCAGAGGAAATGAGAGAACAGACCCCTGCCTCAACACGGTGGAGGACAGATTTCAACTCGTAAAGCTGTCCTCTGACCTCTGCATGTGTACCATGATGCTTGCACACCCATAGTCACAAACACATGATAACAATTGTGACGAATAATTTTTTTAAAGCTTAAAGTGGGAATAGCAGTAAGTGTCGATAAAGCATGTACAAGAATGCTCTCAGAAATATCATCCAGGCAAAGTGGCACTCAGTTCCAAGAGACAGACCCATTTCTTCCGTGTTCCCAGAAAGAGACAGGAGGTAGAGAGAGGCAGAAGTAGCCATGCCAGCCCAAATCAGAACCTCTCCAACTTGATGGTACACACACACACACACACACACACACACACACACACACACACACACACACACCAGTGCTTTGTTGAAATACAGAGAGGGATCCAGCAGGTGTGGGCTGAGATCCTGGAAGGTCCAAAGGCCATCCCTAGAGTATCAAGGAACTAATGTTTTCTCTCATTTAGCTGCCACAACATGCGGTGAGACAGGTCCTGCATCATCCTTGATTGACAGCTGAAACTAAGGCTTGGAGAGACGGAATAATGCAATCAAAGTACTAGCTAAGTGGAAAAATCAGTACATGAAGCCAGGGGGCCTGGCTTGAGTTCTGTCATCCATCCTGATGCTCCACCATCTCCCCAGCATTTACTGAGAAGCCAGAGGCCTGCAGTGACATGGAGGGGGGGCGCCCCAGCAAAAAAACTCAGGAAGCTGTGGTTTGGAGAACAGTTATTGCTGTATCTAGAAGACAAGTGCCGGCTGGTTCTGGAAATTTCTCCTGCTCCTGTGGAAAAGCTCCAAACTGATTTGCTGTGTAAGAGAAATATTTAACTATGCTGACAAAAGGCGAGAGAGCCAAAATGAGGGGGAAGAGCCCTGCTCTCAAAGCTGGAGCTGAGAGGACTTGCTTGGGACCCAGGATTGGTGGATGACCTCCCTAGTCCCATCAAAAACATAAAAAACTATAAATGTGGGAAGGCTTGCCCAGATAGGGTGGCACATACCTGTAATCCCAGCCTTAGGAGGGCGAGATAGGGGACTTGCTCTAAGTTCCAAGCCAGCCTGTGCTACATAGAGAGACCCGTCTACAAACCAAAACAAAAAAAAATTAATAGTGGGTGTGGGACATGCCTGTGATCCCAGTGCTCTGGAGGTTGAAGCAGGAGAATCAGGAATTCAAGGCCATCCTCAGCTACACAGCACGTTTAAGCGTGGCCCATGCCACATAGGACCCTGCCACCAAAAAAAAAAAAAAAAAAAAAAAAGTAAGGAATGAAAGAAAGAAAATAGTAAAAATAAATGCGAGAATGGCCCACCCTAGCTCTCCTGCCCCCTCAAGGTCCCAGAAGCTTGCAGGTCAAAGAGACAAGGGACAGCCACCCACCCACACATGAGGCATCAGGCCCTGTCAGGCAGGCAGCAGCAGAGGTGACTCTCACCCTGCTCTGCAGAGGCCTGGAGGCCACTTGAATGCTCCTTTCAAATCTGCCATGTCTCCAAAGCAGCCGTCAAGGGCTAAGCAGGCAGAGGGGTCAGAGTGTAGGGGGCCTCCTGATGCTGAAGTGGGGCGCTTCCCACAGATGAGACTCCAGGGAGCCCTCTGCCTCCCAGAACAAAACCACAAAACTCCAGAATGTCTCCAGGGGCCTCTTGCATCCACCCGGTCCCTACCTTCTCCAGCCGCCTGCTCAGGCAGCTGTTCCCAGGCCACCGGGCTACCCGCCCACGCTGCCTGCTGCCGCCCGCCCAGGAGCATTAATTGAAAATTAATCCGCTCACTACGTGCCGACGCGCAAATCAAAGCTAAGTGTCTCAATTAGGAAGAAAAATGCAGTCGGGACTCTTCCTGGGCACCAGCTTATTTATGGGGATAATATCGTTTTTAATGAGGGAAGCTACTAAAAGGTACAACAAATGCAACATTTAATAGAAAAATATTACAGCATTCCATCAGCGGAATGAAGCCAGGAGGGTGTGTTCCAGGGACACACAAGCACCCAGATTCTCAATAGTGTGGGCACCAAAAATGAAAAAAATGTGTGTGGGCACACAGGTCTGTGGAAGCATGCATGGGTTTGTGTGTGTGTGTGTACGTGTGCTGTGTGTGTGTGCGCGCGCATGTGTCCTCCAGGCCTGGAAATGGGACCCATGGATGTGTCTGGAGGAGAACCAAGGTTTTCCTGAGTTTGGGTTGTAAAAGGAGATACCCCAGGGCTGGGGAGGTGGATCAGTCAGTTAACAGCCTGCTTCACAAGCCTGAGGACTAGAATTTGGACCCCCAGAACCCATGTAAAAAACCCAGGTGTGGCAATGTGTGTCTGTAATCCCAGCAGAGGGTGGGAGGAGACAGGTGGATCCCTGGGCTCGCTAGCCAGCTAGTGACCTTGTCTTTAAAAATTCAGTAGACAATCGAGAAGGAGAGCTGATGTCAAGCTCTAGCCTACACACACAGCCACCATGCGTACACATCAATGAGCACATACAGACACCGCACAGCACACACATATACATATATGGAAGACAGACTTCCCCTCTGCCCTTGCAGAGGCCTGAGTCAGCCACATAAGATCCCAGTTCCAAGACAGACCTGGTGTATTGGGTCCCTAGAGATGTGCATATCTCCTAGTCCACTTCCATGGAGAGCCATCAGGGGAACATAGAACCCTCTGGACTCTGTCGTACAAAACCATACTGTCCCAACCAGCCCTATCACTGGCACCTGAAGTCTTGTCAGACACTCTGGGCCTCCGCCCACTGCCCTAAGCTGGCAGTGGCCTCACCTTGGTCTCAGGATCCAGGACCAGAGTTTATATTTCAAGACAAGTCCATGCTCTTCAGCTTACTACCTCCTCCTCCCTCTGGGCACAGCCGGATGGCCTCTGCTCTTGTCCCTGTGGGGTGGAAACATGGCTGTGATACAGCTCACAGTTCAGGCCAGCCTCATCTTGGCACAGCAGAAGATGCCTCCTCAGTCTCCTATACAACACCCACACAACACACCCTCTTCCAAAACTCTGCTAGTGCAGGACCCTCCTGGACGACAGGCCCTCGCCTACTCCCTCACTAATCCTTAAGGAAGGTTCTGGCCACCCAGCCTCCTCTGCTTCCCCTGAGGCCCATGGGACTAACAGAGACTGGTGCTCAAAGTGACAGTGGGTGAGATGTGGCATGCTTAGTGTCCCCCTATCTACCAGGGCATGGCCAGAGAGGCTCAGTCAGGAGGGTAGAGATGTCTGCTTCTCTCACCTGGTCCCACCTCCCGAAAACCTGGCATGAACAGAGGGAAGATTTTCATCACCATCCCTCGAAAGAGGAAACTGGCGTTTAGAACAGTTGAGAGCCTTGCCCAAGGCTCCCCGGCAGAGGAACACAAAGGTTTGCTGAAATGCCAGAAACCCCCAGGCCTCCTAGGACCAAGGCCTGAGTACTACCGTTCCATTTCTGAGGCACCTGGAGGCTCCAAGCCAGGGCACCCATGTATGAGCCCATGATGCCTCCCATCACCTGGGTACCTTTGAACTTGTTATATAACCTCTCTGTGAGTCATCTTTTCGTGATAAAATGGGGAGCGTAACAGCACCTACTCTGGGGGTTTCTTCTGGGCCAATGAGCTGATACCCCTCAAGCTTCTAGAATTGAGCTAGCACATGATGAATGTTCAGTATACATTAAGGTATTAGCGTTATTGGGCCGTCCTACCCACAAGCCATTATGGTCAGGCTTCCAGAACCATCCATCAGCCTGTGAAGAGCCCTAAGGCAGGGCCTTCCCTCTCCCAAATGCCCAGCACGGGGGACTATTGTGTCCCGGAACACATGCCGTGTGTATTCCTTTACATTGTGGTCAGCCCCCGAGCTGCGTGAGTCTCTCTCAAGCTCCTTCCTAGATGCGCATTGTGTTTGAAATCTTAAATAATAAAGTAATCGTAATAAAACTGAGCGTAGGAGAAGGGCTGGCCAGTGGAGGATGGTATTGTCCCCATCAGAGCCCTGTCTGCCTCTTTCATGTGACCTACACAGATCACGGACAAGGACGAAGCTTGATCTCCTTCCTACAATATTCCTCAGAACCTAGTAAAATGTCTGGGCCTGGTAAGTGATTTATTATTGCTGGTGGGAGGGGGGTACCCCGAGGCTGAGCAGGAAGTGGGGAAGGCAAGCCACCAGGCTGCAGGACGCAGCCTTGCCTGTCCCCTTAGGCTGCCGAGGGGACAGCTGCTCCTGCCTGGAGACCCGAACTTCTGGGAGTAGCAACCCTGGCCCCACACCCACATGCAGAACGGCCAGCCACCTGCTCTTTCTCAGACCTCAGGTCCCTCCAGACTGAAGACATTTGAAAGTTAACTTCCCACAAAAGTCACTCTCCAAGATTAATATTTATTTCTTATGAAATTTAAATTTTTCAGTGTAATTAAATTTTTATTCGTCCTGAGTTATAGATAAAAAATATTTATAACTTTCCCTTTCACATCACTGAAGATGAGGGCTGGATGAAACCAATTAACGGGACCTCCTCCCGGTGACTGCTCTGAGGTCAGGGCAGGAGTCAGAGGAGCCTCGGTGAAGTAAAAGCCGGAATTTGTCACCCCAGGCCAGAGAGCGAGGTGCTTCCTGCATCCAGGCATGGGGAGCCATGGGTAAAAGAGAGGGCCTCAGTCCCACCCCCACCCCCTTGTGTGTCTTGGGCAGTTGGGCTGCTGTGACAAAAACATGTAAACAAGGTGACCTGTAGCCGTAAACATTGACTTCTTGTTGATCTAGAAAATGAGGTCATGTGATGCTGGATTCCAGTGTCTGCTGAGATCCACAGCAGAACCACCATGACAATCCAAAGTCCTGAGCTGCAGATCCAGGAACAAGGGCCTCCGTGTCCTCCCATGGCTGGAAAATCCACCCTGTTAATTAAGTCTGAACCCTTCCTTACAGGAGGGGCTACCCAAACCCTCCCTGGTCTCACATGCTCTAGCATGCACTGGGAGATCAGCACCCACAGCCCAGCCCTCTACCACCCATACCAACAACACAGCCTCAGACCATCCTAGAAGCATGCTGCCACCTGGAAGGCCACCTGGGTCCTGGCAACCTTTGTGATCCCACAGCAGCCATCCCTAACCAGACGTGTGCCTGAGAGTTTCAATAGGGCTAACATCAATGAAAGAACCAGACTGTAGTGAAATCATTTCGACCTTCCTCTCATGGGACAAAGAGTCTTGGGACCAGGTCTTTGGGACTTGGGCTAGACAAGGGCCAGGACTCACCTCTCAGGTGTCCCCAGAATAGGGACAGCCTGCCCTTCCTTCCAACAATGGCAGGGAGCTGCAGATCCTGCTCTCTAATTAGACCTGTCGTCAGGCGGAATCACTCCCAGGCTGGGCTGGGGAGGTCATTAGCTGGAGATGGATAAGTGCTAAGCCAGCCTCACTCTGGAGATTTACAAGGCTCGGGCGAGGGAGGATTTATAAGGTTTGTTAAATTTCTAATTGAGTTTAGAGTGCTGTGCCATGGTCTTGGTGACCAAGCTGCACGGATGAGAATTAAAGCAAGTGCCCCCATCCCTCACACACACTGCAAGAGGACTATGGCCTCTATCTGGCCTGGTCGCACAGGCAGGGGCTGCCCAAAGACTGTGTGGTCAGGTGGGCCACCCCAAACTAGCCCCTCAGCAGCTTCTGTCCATTCCTAGGCCTGACCATGCTCTGCAGGATCTGCCAGGGCTGGCTGGCTTGCTTCACTTCCTAGATTTGTTGTTTGTTCAGTGGGGGAGGGGGGCAGATTGTATGTGGGTACATGTCCATGTTGGTGCGCTAACATATGGCTGCATGTGTGTGTGAGTGGTTTTGGAGGACAGAGGTTAACCTATGGTCACCTTAGGAGTTGTTCACCCTGTGGGGTTTTTTTTTGGTTTATTTCTTCTGTTTTGTTTTTATTGAGTGTGTGTGTGTGGTGTGTGTGTGTGTGCGTGTGTGTGTGTGTGTGTGTGTGTGTGTGTGTGTGTGTGTGTTGAGATGGAGTTTTCCCTGAGGCTGGCCAAGTACACTAAGCTGGCTGGCCAGTGGATTCCAGAGATCCACCTATCTCCACCTCCCCAGTGCTGGGATTACAAATGCTTGCCACAACACCTGGATTTTTACTTGGGTCCTGGATCAAACTCTGGTCCTGGTGTTTGTATACAATCTCCCAGTCCCTTAGTCATCTTTTTTAATAGTCAATATAACTGCAATTTTGCCATTGTTGTGAATTGGCAATGTAAATATATGATATGCCACCCATGTGAAAGGGGTCGATCCCCTGAAGAGGTCACCACCCACAAGTTGAATACTACTGCTCTAGAGGAAACAAAACAAGTTGATGGGCAGATGGAGTGGGGTGTGGCCAGGGAAGGCCTCTCTAGAAGGGGGTATCTACCTGCTGCCTGAATTACCGGCTATGTGAAGAATGGCAGGGAAGTGCTGTTGGAGGGAGCCGAAAATGCAAAGTTGTGGGAGGCCAGCTCCCACCTTTTAAAGGGTTCCTATGAGGAGGAGAGAGGAATAAGAAACTTCTAGATAGGAAGATAGCGGAGAGGAGACAGAAACATAGGACATCTTCGGGATGACCTGTGTCAATACCCAACGGCCCTTCTGTCTCTTCAAAAGAGTTTTTATAACAACACCAAGGGGCAAGGCAAAAGACCTCCCCCTTTCTAGATACAGTCAAGTGTAGACCCTTCCAAACACCTGTTAAACATGCTCGTGGTCAAATCATCCCCTTATGCAGCCCCGCTGGGTAAAGCAAGCTCAGATTCTCTGACCCTGAGTAATTTGGGCCTCCACACAAAGGCTCTGAGGTAGCTTTTGGATGAAAGAAAGTAACTGGAAAGAGAATGGTCCAGGGGCTGTGGACACACCCAAACAGAAGGTGAATGTGACCTCAGACAGCCCTTCCTCATCCCTGAAGCTCAGTTTCCCCATCTGTATGTAGGTGAATAGCAAAAACATTCCAGCATATGGAGAAATGAAACGAGCTTGCTCACATGAGTTCCCACTTGGAAGGCTTTCCTCCTGGGATCTTATGAGTCTGAGGGGTAACCTCAGGTGAAGGGACTTCCTGGACCTGAGGAAGGGCCCTAAGGGGGCAGGATGCTGGGCTGGGTTCCTAAGATAAGAAGGCCCAGCTCCACAATGCCAGGAATGGCCGTATCTTGTCCAAGGACATAAGAGGCTTGGGTTCTAGGACACATAGGAGGTCATGAAGCATCTGGAACAGTTCCCACTCTAATGGACCCACTCCTTCCATTACCCAGGAAAACACAGGTGGGAAATTCCCCCAGGTCTGTCCCTAAGTGGAACACCTGAGAGGAGAAGCAACAGGAACTGAGACTCCCCCCATCCCCCTGCTCTGCACCATCTGCCTCCAGGGCCCTATACCATGGGAGCGCCTGCAAAGCCCCTGATCCATAGTGTGAGCATTGGGCGCCCTCTGGTGGTGACTGTGCCAATCCAAAGCCTGGAGCTGTCAATCGTCCTTGCATCCAGACCCCGCCCTCTCCAGCCTAGAAGTGGGCAGAAAGGACAGTGCCCAATAAGGATGCCGCCTGGGGTGTCACATGACTGGTCCAGGATCACACAGCAAGTGGATTTATCTAATGTCCCAAAAATACGTATTCATTCATTCACTCATTGTTTCATTGAGCACCTACTGTATGCCAATATTGTTCTAGAAACAAGCAACCCAGCAGCAGCCAAATCTCTGTCCTCAAAGAAGGTACACTCTACCGCTGGCAAAGCCTCCACAGTTGTTGTTTCAATTCGCCCGTACACTTATATTTAGACCACTTAGTTCCCAGGACCCACATAGCTGCTCATGACCATGTATATATAACTCCAGTTCCAGGAGATCCAACATCTTCATCCGGCTCAGAGGTCTCCTGCACACACGTGGTACATATAAATTCATGCAGGCACACACAAATATACAATATAAAAGTAAATCTTTTTTTTTGTTTGTTTAAAGCAAGACTCAACTATCTGTTGTTTCGAAAGAAATATTAAGCCAGGCATGATGGGGCACACCTTTAAATCCCAGCACTTAGGAGGCAGAGGCAGGAGGATCTCTGTGAGTTTGAGGCCAACCTAGTTTACATAGCCAGTTCCAGGACAGCCAGGGCTACATAGAGAGAACCTGCCTAAAAAAATAGGTATTTTAAATATAAAGATAAAGTAGGTTAAGAACAGAAGGTGATGGGCGTGGTAGATCACACCTTTAATCCCAGCACTGAGGAAACAGAGGCAGGAGGATCTCTGTGAATTCAAGACCAGCCTGGTTTACAGAGGAGAGCCAGGCCAGCCAGGGCTACATAGTAAGACATTGTGCCTGAAAAGAAAATTAAGAAAAAAAAAATGTAAAATGGCATATCTTTTTAACACTGAATAAATGAAAACTGAGCCAGATGTGAATGCCTGTAATCAAAGAACTTGGGTAGCGGTAGCAGGAGAATCAGAAGTTCAAGGTTGTCCTCAACTAAACGCCAAGTTTAAGGTCAGCCTGAGATCCATGAGACCCTGTTTTTTAAAAAGTATATATATATTTTTTTAAGGAAAGATAAGCTGGAGTAACTACACTGACATCAGACAAAATGTATTTGAGATCATAGCAATATTGCTGAGCATAATGACCAGGGGTCAATTAGTCAGAAACCAATTCAAACTGTTTGTGCATCTCATCCCAAAGTGTCAAAACACATGATGCAAAAATAGAAGAGCAAGAAGAAACAGACGGGTCCACAACTGTAGCTGGAGCTCTCCATACCTACCTCTCAATAACTGATAAAACCGGCAGGCAGAAAATCACTGAAGATTCGGACGACAAGAGCAACACTGTAAAACAGCTTGCTCTAATTGATGTTTTCAGAACATGCCATTCAGCATCGGAATACATATTCTTTTCAAGTATGCATGGAAAACGTTCGAGCGGATCGTGGGCTGGGCAAATGGTTTAGTCTGCAAAGTGCTTGCCACACACACATGGGGACCTGAGTTCAGATCCCGGGGACCTGAGTTCAGATCCCGGGCACCTACCTCAAAAGCTGGGCTCGCCAGTCCATGCCTGTAACCCCAGTGGTTGGCGAGTGGAAATGGGGATCCCTGGGACTTGTTGGCCAGCTAGTCTAGTCAAATCAGTGAGTGTTAGGTTCAGTGGAAGACCCTGTCTCAAAAACTAAGGTGGAGAGAAGGCCCAGTAGGTAAAGCCCTTGCCATGGAAACCTGATGGCCCGAATTCCCAGAACCCAGGTAAAAGCCAGACACAGTGGTACATGTGTCTGCAATTCCAGGACACCCTATAAGGAGATAAGGGCAGAGATGGGAGAATCCTTGGGAGCTCACAGGCCAGCTGGCTGGACATATGCAGCTGTAAACAAGAGAGATGATGTCTCAAACAGAGTGGAAGACAAGGGTTAACAGTCGAGGTTGTTCACTGACATCTGCATGGCTTGTGTGTACCGCACATACGAACACACACAGGCACATGCAGAGAGAGAGAGAGAGAGAGAGAGAGAGAGAGAGAGAGAGAGAGAGAGAGAGAGAGAGAGAGAGAGCATGCTTTTAATAACATGTAAGTCAAAGAAGAAATCGCAGGGTATTTCAAGGTGAGTGAAAATGAAAACTCAAAATTAGAGGACTGCCACCATGAGGGTGCCGCAAGGCTGCTGAGAGCCCCGTCCACTAGTGGGAAAAGACCAACATCCGTGACTGCAGCTTCTGCCTTACTCAGTGAGGAAAACGGGCTGGAGAGATAGATGCCTTAGCTTTTAAGGGGTTTGTTGATCCCACAGAGGACCTGAGTTTGGTTCCCAGCCACTCGCATCATGGCTCACAACTGCCTGTAATCCCAGCTCCATGAGACCTGTGATAGCTAACCCTGGTCGTCAACTACCTCTGGAATGGAGGAAGGCCCACCCATGTCTGGGCCACCCCTTCTGGTGGCAGTGTACACAAGAACGTGGGAGAAGGAAGCTCTGCTTTCTCCCTGCTGGTTCTCACTCTCACTGATGAGTTTGTCTACTCCGTTGCTGCGGCCGATAGGAACTCCAGCTTCTTCAGGGTTTCAGTGTGGACTGAAAGACCAGAAGCCCTCCAGGAGTCCTCCCAGACTCTAGCGCCAGAAGGACTCCAGCCTCGTGGCCTGAACGAATACTGGATTCTGGGCCTTTCCATTGTGAGACAGCCATTGTTGGACAACCTGAATTACATCCTGTAAGTCAGTCTAATAAACCCCCTTTTAATATGGATGTTAGTTTTATCAGTTCTCTTCCTCTAGAGAACACTGAATAATACAGGCTATGAGACCCTCTGGCCTCCATAGGGAACACCGCACATGGGCACATACACACAGTGACACACACACACATAGACATAAATTGAAAAAAAAAATCTTTCTTTTTTTTTTTTTTTTTGGCTTTTTGAGACAGGGCTGTATAACAGTCCTAGCTGTCCTGGAACTCAGTTTGTAGACCAAACTGGCCTCAGACTCACAGAGATCTGCCTGCCTCTGCCTCTCAAGTGCTGGGGTTAAAGATGTGTGCCACCATACCCCTGGGCTCAAAAAAAAAAAATCTTAAAAAGGAAAAAAGGGAGCTAATTAAACCTGAAGTAAACGAGGGAAAAAAAGATTAAGACTGAAAAACCATAAATTAAAAAATAATAAAGGAAATTAATAAAGACAAAAAGATGTTTGTTTGAAGAAATCTATAAACTCAATAAGCCTCCAGCTGGACCAATCAGGGAATGAGTGAGGAGATGGGTGTGATACCAATGCCAGAAATGAAAGCGGTTACATCCCTGCAGACTCCATAGCCTTCTGTTTGTGTGTCCCTGCTGTCTTAGTCACGGTTCTATGGCTGTGGAAAGACACCGCGACCAAGGCAACGTATAGAAGAAAGCATTTCACCGGGGGCTTGCTTCAGTTCCAGAGGGCTAGTTATCATCGTGGTGGGGAGCATGGCCACACAGACAGGTGCTGGAGAAGAAGCTGAGCTCTACTTCCTGATCTACAAGTAGGAGGGGGGGGCTGGTGGTCTGGGCTTTTGAAACTTCAAAGCCCATTCCCAGTGACACACCTCCAACAAGACCCCGCCTACTCCAGTATTCCAACAAGGCCACACCTCCTATTCTTTCCCAGTCTGCCAACTGATGTCTAAACATTCAAGTACTTGAGCCTATGGGGGCCAATCTCATTCAAGCCACCGCACAGGAGCGTGTGTGTGAAGGGGTCAGAGAACAACTTTCAGGAGTCAGTTCTCTCCTTCCACCTTGTTGAGGCAGGATCTCTCATTTCTGCCCTTCAGACTCCAGGACAGCTGGACCACAAGCTTTCAGGCCCTTTTTCTGTCCTCACCTCCCATCTCACATACTGCTCTCAAAGAAGACTCAAGTTCGGTTCCCAGCACCCACATCAGACAGCTCACAACTGCCTATAACTCCAGCTCCAGGGAATCTAATGCCATCTGGATCCCATGGGCCCCTGCACTCACATGCACAGATCCATACACAAATATTCACAAGCAGACATAATTTTCAAAAAAAGTTTTTTAAATAGTGCTGAGATTATAGATGCTCACCACTGCATCCAGCTTCCTATGTGGGTTCCGGGATTCAAACTCAGGCCATCAGACCTGAGCAGCAAGTGCCTTCACCCACTGAGCCAAGATTCCACAGATATTAAAAAAGAATATCTATAAAGCCAGCTGAATTTGAGGTAAAAGCCTTCCCACTAAGATAACTTCAGAATCAGATGGCTTCCCCGGGGACTTTTAGCAAACACTTAAGGGAGGTGTGAGATTGTGAAATCTATATTAGATTAGGTCCTGGATCCCGTTTTCTGGCACACAGTTCCTAAAGCACTTTGAGTCGCTGGAATAACAAGTCTTTTGTGTACTGTCTCAGTTCATTTGGACGACTGTAACAGCAGTCCTTAGCCTGGCTAATTTATAAAGGAAAGAATTATACTTCTTGACATTCTGGAGGCTGGAAATCCCAGGATCAAGGTGCCAGCAGATTGAATGTCTGGGAAGGCTCCATAGATGGTGTCTCATGGCCGCGCATCATCACGTGTCTGAAATGGCAGAAGAGACCAGGCATCACCGTCTGCTTCCTGTATATGAGTACTAACCTCAGTGGCGAGGGACTTCACTGAATGCCCCACCTCTTAATACTGTCATTTGGGGCTGTAGATCTCAACATCTGAACTGGGATAGTGTGGGGTGGGGTGGGGGAGATCCCAGCATTCAGATCATAACATACACTGAGAGGCCTGGCAGCTGGTGACCCTACATAACTTCAGGATGGGGGCTGGCCACCAGGAAAGATGAAGGGGCTACAGGTAAGTCAGTACAGAATGGCCAGTGATTTCCAATCACATCTACGTAAGGAAGCTTCCATTAAAAACAACAACAAAGACCAAAGGACAGGGTCCTGAGTGCTCTGGATGCTGAACTCAGGGCACTGCCTGGAGGGTGGCACTCCTAAAGAGCACATGAAAGTGCCGTGCTCCCGCCCCATGGACATACCTGTCCCCACCCATCTGACTGTCCACCTGTATTCTGTGTAACACACCTGAACAAGTCCATAGCCACAAGTCACATTTCCCTGAGTTCTGTGACCCACACTAGCAAATTAATCCAGCTGGAGGAGGGGATTGAGGTACACACACCCAGGGAAGTTGGACACAGAGGCTATGACCCAGGGTGCCGCCCAAAGGCTGGGCTGTCCTTTATCCACCCCACCCCCCATTCCTGTTCCCAGGGGACTCCTCCTACCTCACTGATCCTCCTAGCTCACTTCTGGACAATCACGTGGATCACCACATGGCCCCAGAGGTCTCTAGTTCTCACTTGCTTCTGTTCTGACGCGACTGTGTCCCATGGCCGGGCCAACAAGCCCTTGGCAGCTGCAGAGTCAATGATGACTAGTCAAAGCCTGTGCATGAGACCAGAAGCCAGTCTCCCAGCTCCCAAGGATCACTAGATGTCCCCCCCCGGGGGGGGGGTGGATGAATGCAGTAAGCTGGGGGTGGGCATTGCCCCCAAGGAATGTTAGTGTAGCTGAGGACACAACTCTGAATCTAGGCTTCCTGCTGGAGAGATACAAAATGCTTAGTAAGTCGCTTGACCTCTCTAAGACTTTTTAAGGATAACTTTAACTTCTGTTCCCCTGTGTCTACCTCCCAAGTGCTTAGATTACAGATCTGTACCACCATCCCCGATGCTAGGGATCAAACCCAGGGCTTAGTACTTTTACACTCTACCGACTGAGTCGTATCCTCAGCCCCTCCCTCAGCCTGTTTCCTGTTCTGTGCAATAGTGTTTACTTCAGAGAATTGCCACGGGATTGAATGATGTAATGCATGAAGATGTTTTACCTAGTAGGTGACCACAGTGAGCACAGTTAGTGGAGCCCCCAGCCTATGAGCTGACCAGGAGCTCAGGCATCAGTGAGCCAGGACTGGGCTCTGAGATCCAGGGCAGAGCAGTCTGCCTCCTCTGCCCAGCCAAGGGCTTCCTCACAAACATTCTCCACCATCTGCTAGCACCTCGCTTCTGCTTTGATTGTGCTGAGATCTCCAGCCCAGCTGTTGAGCTTCTCCACCAGCTGGGGCTTAGCTCCATTCCTCCAAGCTAAGAAACGTGCAAGGACCCCAGGGTGGAGTGGAACCTACCTCTGTCTTCCTCGGAGATGCATGTAATTCAGCAGCTAAGAATGCTGACAGCTTGGGCCAGCCTGCTAGCTGCAGGTGGGTCCTATGGCCTCCTAGAGACTTAAGGTGAGTCACCTGGCCCCTCTCTGCCTCCGTTTCAGAATTTACAAAACCAGGCCAAAAATGGTCATGTGTGCTAATTGGTTAATAAACATAAAGTGGGGGTGATGCTCTCTGGCATTATAAGACATCAAAGTATTTGCTATTCTTATTCTCCAGTACATGGCCAAGTGCACAGAAATTTTCAGAACATATTGACTGAATGAGCAGCTATGTGGATGAATTAATGAATGAACTCACCAGCCTCTAATGTTTTTAGTTCACTGGTCACAATGACTTTGAGCACCTTGTAGGTGCCAAGGACACCGGGACATGTGATCTAACGGAACCTTAGAGATTCACTTGTCCAAGATCACGGCCCTTTCTTTCCCTCCCATTTCATTTTTAATTATACACATGATACAAAAGTCACTGAAGAAAAAAAATTAATAGAAAGAGGCAAAATAAAAAAACAATCAATGTAAAATCACCTGCAATTCCACACTCTGAAATTACCACTGTTAAGCATTCGATGACAGTCAGCCAGACTGTCTTCATGCAAATTTTTTTAACAAAGATGGGCTCACATTATGCATACGCCGCACTGCAATGGAGTGTGACTCTCTCCGTGTCAATAAATATGTATCACAGGCAGCGGCGACTATCCCATTGTAGAGCAGAATCACAATTTATTTAACCAATTTGCTGTTGGGGGATATTTAGGCTGATCCAATTTCTCACCATTTTCTGTGATGAATATCCTCCTTATACAGACAACTTCTTGAACTTGTCCAATTATTTCCTTAGGATAAATCTCTAGAAGTGGAATTTCTGAGTCAAAGACAATACAGTTATTTAGAGCTTCCTATCTATGCATATGGCCACATCGTCTCCCGGGATGAGTGTACCAATTTATACTCCCACTCTTGGCACGGGAGATGTGGACCACAATCATGGTAGGTGTGCGAAATAGGTCAGGAAGGTGATGTTTACCAGGGAAGGCTTACCCACACCACAGTAACAAATTAACTCCCAAGTCTCAGTGGGATAACAGGGCAAAGATTTCTGTCTGGTCCAAAAGGCAGATGCAGTCTGGCTCAGAAGAAGCAGCTCTGCCTCCAAGAGTGAAGACACAAGCTTCAGGGAGACCTGCTCACATGTACCTGTATTTTCTGGAGCCTGGGACCTCCAAGGCTTCCCTGGACAGACTTAAAGAGTTAGCACCTGCCGGGCGGTGGTGGCGCACGCCTTTAATCCCAGCACTCGGGAAGCAGAGGCAGGCGGATCTCTGTGAGTTCGAGGCCAGCCTGGGCTACCAAGTGAGTTCCAGGAAAGGCGCTACATAGAGAAACCCTGTCTCGAAAAACCAAAAAAAAAAAAAAAAAAAAAAAAAAAGAGTTAGCACCCAGTTGAGAGAATGAGAATATATGTGTACCCATGTATGTGGAGATGTCTTCCTCAGTCATTGTCCTATTTATTTATTTACTTGTTTATTTTGCAATGGGATCTTACTATGTAGCCATGGCTGTTTTAGAACTTGCTTTATAAACCAAGCTGCCATGAATTCAACAGGGATTGGCCTGCCTCTGCCTCCAGAGCAATGGGATTAAAGGCATGCGCCACCATGACCAGCCACTTTATCTTTTGAGATAATAGTCACTCATTGGGCATAGAGCTCCCTGAATCAGCTAGACTAAATGTTCAGCAAACTCCAGGGATCCCCCTGTCTCCGGCTCCCCAGTGCAGTGATTGCATGCATGAACCTCCTCCGCCAGCTTTTCACATGGATTCCGGGGATCTGAATTCGGGTCCTGGTACTTGTGTGGCAAGCTCTTTACTGGTTGAGCCGTCTCCCCAGGCCACTGGCAGGTTCACTTTCAACGGCTTCATATAGAAGCCACAGTTCATTGGCTGGAATGATCGTGAGACCTGTCTAGCTGCACACGGGAGAGAAGGTGTGACCTTCCACAAGTCCTGGAAGGAAAGAGACATCTGATATGAATAGACACTAGTAATGTCTGCTACAAATAGGAAGCATTAAAAAGCACAGGAAGTTTCTTTGGGCAAGAGAAATGGGACTTGAACTCTGTTGAACTTGTGCTGGTTCCAGCATCACTCCTCTGATGTGGTGTTTTGTAAAGAAGAGTTGTTTTGCCTCCATATACTGAAGATACCCAGGGGAGCCAGGCTGTGAGCAGGAGGCAGACTGGTGACAGCTCATCCCATCCCTACAAGGTAACACACCATCACTGCTTATCCTGTGCCACAGACCCAGAGCCATGTGGACCCCAAGGAGGCAGAGTGCCTAGTTCCCCTGGAAAGTTATGAATGACCCAGGGAAGGGGGTCCGTGAGAAATCCTGACACCGCCGCCCTCTCTGCTGCCTTTTATCTGTCAGCACTCGTGAAGTCAGCCTACCCCCATGAGTCAGGGGCCTAGAGGAACCCATGGCGGCCAGGGAGGAGACACTGCAGGGACGGACTGCCTGGCTCCGAGCCAACCAAGCCACTTACCATTTTCGTGAACTTGAGCAGGCTATGTAATTGATCTGTAACTGTTGCCTCGTTTCTAAATGGTGATATTAAGGAGTATTTGTCTCCCGGGGCTGGTGCAAAGCTTAAGTCCACATCTGTGTTTTGATTGAACGACACAGAGGAAGGAGCCTTACAAGCCCCAGTCATTTAGAGAGGAACCAAAGGAAGGCCCTGCCCTGTCTTAAGGAGCCAGGAAGCTCAGAACCAACAATAAACAACCTAGTTTTTCAGGTGGTACTCAGGGCTGTGAAGGAAACTTAAAGAAAGGGAGCAGGCAGCTCGCATACTAGAATATTGGCTCTGGGAGTCGACATTTGAATTGAGGTCTCGATAAAGAAGAGAGGGGACCGTGGACTGAGGAGATGGCTTGGTCAATGAAGTGTTTGCCGCGCAAGCATGTAGACCTGCGTTCAGATCTCCAGCACCCACATCCAAAGCTGGGCATGGCAGCACACACCTGTAATTCCAGTGCTGGGAGTCAAACAGGACGATCCCTGGGCTTGCTGAGCGCCAGTCTTCCTGAGTCCATGAACTCCAGGTTCAGTGAGAGACCCTGCCTCAACACAACAGGAGGAGAGCAGAGTGTAGAGGCCCTGAGGCAGGAGCAAACCTGGTGTGTTTGGGAACCAACAACAACAACAACAACAACAACAAAAACAAAAAAAAAAAACCCTATAGCCAGAGCAAGTGAGCAAAAAGTGGACCATGAAGTTAAGTCCCAGATGTGTCTACGACAGGATAAGGTGTCAGTTGACTGCAGGGTAGACAAGGAGCCACTGGTAGGTTTATGTGATGCTTAAATCCCCACACCTGTAAACAGCACCAAATGCTTGTCCCTCAGTAAACCTTTGTAGCAATGCCAGTGACTGTAGCAACAACCACTATGGCAATAGTGACAATGGCCAAGGCAGGTAGCATGCTAAAGAAGCATCAGAATACAATGCTCAGCTCAGCTCCGGTGAGGATGAGGTAGGAAGATCAGGAGTTCAAAACCCCATCCCACTGGGGAAAAAAAGAAAAAAGGAAGGAAGGGAAGAAAGGAAAATGTGGTTTATATTCACAATGAAGTGTTATTCAACTGTCTTAGTTATGTTTTTTGTTTGTTTGTTTGGTTGGTTTGGTTTGTTTTGGTTTTGGTTTTTTCGAGACAGGGTTTCTCTGTGTAGCTTTGAAGCCTGTCCTGAACCCACTTTGTAGACCAGGCTGGCCTCGAACTCACAGAGATCCACCTGTCTCTGCCTCCCGAGTGCTAAGTTTAAAGGCGTGCACCACCACTGCCCGGCTTAATTAGGGTTTCTATTGCTATGAAGAGATACCAGGACCACGGCAACTCTTATAGAGAAAACATTTAATTGAGGTGGCAGCTCACAGTTTCAGAGGTTTAGTCCATTGTCATCATGGCAGGGAGCATGCGGCATGCAAGCAGACATGGTGCTGGAGAAGGAGCTGCTACATGTTGATATGCAGACAACAGGAAGTAGACTGTCATACTGAGTGCAGCTTGAGCAAAAAAGACTTCAAGACCCGCCCCCACAGTGATATACTTCCTCCAACAAGGCCACACCTACTTCAACAAGGCCATGCCTCCTAATAGTGCCACTCCCTTTGGGGGGCCATTTTTTTTCAAACCACCACATCCACCATAAAGATGAATGAAATTATGTCATTTGTGGGGAAATGAATGGAACTAGAGACCATCATGTTAAACAAAATAAGCCAGGCTCGAAAAAACATGGCGGTTTTCCCCCTCATGTCCTGGTTAGGGTTACTATGGCTGTGATGAAACACCTGGGTAGGAAAGAGTTTATTTCACTCACAGCTCCATATAACAGTTTATCATCAAGGACAGGAACTCAAGCAGGGCAGGAATGTAGAGGCAGGAACTGATGCAGAGGCCATGGAAGAATGCTGCTAACTGGCTTGTTCCTCATGGCTTGCTCAGCCTTCTTTTTATAGAATTCAGGACCACCAACCCAGATATGGGAAGATTTCTTCTCTCAGCTCATAGTAGAAAGTACAGTCCATCATGGTGGGAAAGGCATAATGTCAGGAGTGGCCCTCAGCTGTGGCAACAGGAGGCTAAATGTGGTGGCTATGCTTGGTTGTCAACTTGACTACATCTAGGGTTGACTAAAACCCAAATGGGTGGGCACACCTGTGAAGGAATCTCCTTCTTAATTAAATCTTTTGAAATGGGAAGACCTATTTCCAATCCAGATCTTTGAGATGGGAAGATCCACCTTTAATCTGGACCACATCTTCTGCTGGTAGCCTAGATAAAGGCCATGGAAGAAGGAAGCCCCCCCCCCCGTCTCTCTCTCTCTCTCTCTCTCTCTCTCTCTCTCTCTCTCTCTCTCTCTTCTTCACTGGCATTAGAGCCTACTTCTTCAGGATTCTAGCGTATACTGAAACCAGCTGAGACATCCAGCTTCATAGACTAAACAACTGCTGGATTCTTGGACCTTCCTTTCACATCCAGCCATTGTGAATTAGCTGGATCACAGCCTGTAAGCCACTCTACTAAATCCCCTTTCTATGCATGGAGAGAGACTCAGCCTATAAGTTCTGTTTCTCTAGAGAGCACTGGCTAATACGGTAAGTAAGGCACTTGCTCACTTTTTAGAGAACCAGGAAGCAGAGAGAGATGCAGGCTAGTGCTCTGCTGGCTTTCTCTTTTCCCGTTTGGTCAGATTGAGCCTGCAGTCCATAAGAATGGCACCACCCACATTCAAAATGCCACTTATTTTGTCTGGATACACCTTCTTAGACATACCCAGAGGTGTGTCTTACTAATGTCCTAGGTGCTTATTAATCCAATTAATTTGACAATAAAAATTAACCATCCAGCTAAGTGTGGTGTTGCATGCATTCAATCCCAACATTCAGGAGACAGAGGAAGGGGAAATCTCTGTGATTCCAAGGCGAGCATGGTATACATAGTGAGTTTGAGTTTCAGGCCAACCAGGACTACATACCCTGCTTCAAAAAGAAAGAAGAGAAAAATGTCATAGTGAGACCCTTTATTATGTACAATTAATATAGACTAGCAAAAATGAATGGAAGTGATATGGTAGCACACACCTGTAATACTAGCACTGGGAGACTTACAGGAGATGGCACAAGTTCAAGGTCAACCTTGGTAACATGGTGAGTTCCTGACCAGCCTGAGCTACAGAATGAGACACTGTCTTAAAAATGGAACAGAAAAATCCACTGCATCTGCATACCCCCAAACAAGAGGCAACAGGAGTCCCCCTCCTGGGCTTGGCAACCTGCAGCTACCCAAGCCACATGGCAAACTCCCCCTGGGCCCTCAGTCAGTACCACTGCCCAAATACCTACCCACCCCAGGGTCTGCTGCCTGCTTCCCTTACATGGGAGAATGGCACCAATCCAGCCAATGCACACAGCTGAAAAGATGTGCCCCGCTGTGGGCCTGAAGTGGCCAGGTGGGTATCCTCAGAGCTGGCACTTGGCATCTCCAGCCCTGGAGGCCTCAATTAAATTCTTCTACTGTGATTCTGTCACCTGTTCACTCTAAAGCCTCTGTGAATGCCCACAGAATTGGGATAAAACTACATTTTTGCTCAGTTAGTTAATCTCTTGCACACAAGCATGCAGACCTGAGTTCATGACCCCAGCACCCACATAAATGCCACACAGAGTCTGTAATCTTGCATGCAGGAGGCAGATGTGGGAGATCTCTGGAGCAAGTTGGTTGACTAGACTAGTCAAATCAGCAATCTTGGAGTTCAAGGTAGAAACCCTGCCTCCATATAAAGGGTGGAGAGCAATTGAAGGAGACACCCAACATCAAATTCTGACCTTCACATAAATGTGCACACTGACATGAGCCCACATGCCTGCAAACATGCACACCACACACATACCTCTTAAAACCACAGCTTGATGTGATTTAGATGTGAAATGTCCCCATAGACTCATGAGTTGGTAGTGCTGTTTGGAAAGGTTGTAGAGCCTTTAGGGGGTCCTCTCTGGAGGAATGGAGCAAGGAATGTAACTTGCTGTGGCATAATCTTTTTGTACACTGTGAAGATGTGTCTTCATAAAGGCACCTTTTGATTGGTTTAATAAAGAGCTGGGTGACCAAATAGCTAGGTTAGGCATCACTTTCAGGCAGAGAGAGAGGGAGAGGAGATGAATCTAGGTGCAGGAGAGACACCAGGGGACATGGAGAGGAAAAAAGAGGAGCGAGATGGAAGAGAGGTAAAAGGCCAGGGGGCAAAACATAGATTAATGAAAAATGGGTTGTAAGAGCCAGTTAGAAACAAGCCTAAGCTAAGGCCAAGCATTTATAATAAGAAATATGAATTAATAAGAAGTCTCCATGTCAAGATTTGGGGTCTGGTGGTCCAAGAAAGCCTATTTCACATGGTGTCCAATGTGGAGGCTCAAATATCCAAACATAGGACCTGAGAAAGCTAAGAAAAGTTCTGGACAAGGAGTTGGATGTGGCTTCCTAGTCCTACAGCCTCTCAAGCGGGCCAGTGCTCAGAGCACAGAGGATCGGCCTCTGGCCACTGCCTGCTGGCTAGAGCCAGCCAACAGCACCATGTGCTAAGCTGAGCCATATGGCAGCTGACATAACAATTTAAGATTTGGCTCATGAAGTCAAAGAACACTACAAATGCATAGCTGTAGGCACTTGAAAAGTCAGGTCCAGTCCGAGAAAACCTCTAAACAGATATAGTATGCTTTAACATGTGCTCAGGCCGGGTGGGGGCGCACACCTTTAATCCCAGCACTCAGGAGGCAGAGACAAGTGGATCTCTGTGAGTTCAAGGCCAGCCTGGTCTACAGAGTGAGTTCCAGGACAGCAGGACTGCTTCACAGAGAAACCCTGTCTCAAACGAATGAAAAGAAAAAAGAAAAAAGAAAAAAGAAAGTGCGTAGATGCTAAAGAAAACGAGTATGGACAGTCATAAAAAAAATTAATTAAGGGCTGGGCAGTAGTGGTACATGCCTTTAATCCTAGCACTTGGGAGGCAGAGCCAGGCGGATCTCTGTGAGTTCAAGGCCAGCCTGGTCTACAGATTGAGAACCAGGACAGGCACCAAAACTACATGGAGAAACCCTGTCTTAAAAAAAAAAAAAAGAGCTCTGCCTCCTTCTTCTGCCGCTCCTGGTGCTGCTTGTGTGCGCCTTCATTGCAGACCCAGTGCCTCTTTTGTGAAGCAGCAGCTGAGGAGACTCTGGCGCTCACCCTGGCCGATGAGAAACCCAAGGAAGGAGTCAAGACTGAGAACAACGATCATATTAATTTGAAGGTGGTGAGGCAGGATGGTTCTGTGGTGCAGTTTAAGATTAAGAGGCACACACCACTTAGTAAACTAATGAAAGCCTATTGTGAACGACAGGGTTTGTCAATGAGGCAGATCAGATTCCGGTTTGATGGGCAACCAATCAATGAAACAGATACACCTGCACAGTTGGAAATGGAGAATGAAGATACGATTGATGTGTTCCAGCAGCAGACAGGAGGTGTCTACTACAAAGGGAACCTGCTACTTTACTCCAGAATTTTGTTATAGACCAAGAATACATTCGCAATTAGAAAGGCGCAATTTGGTTCCACCACATCCTGACTACTACAGTATAGTTTTCTCTATTCTTTCATTTCCCTGTCCCCACGTCTTTACTGTACATAAAGTAACTGGTGTGTGTGCACAGGCATCTGTGCTTTTTTCTTTTCTTTTTTAAACTAAATGGCCAATGTTCTGTTTTGGTTGACATCAGCTGGAGATGGTCCAGGGGAAAGGCACTGGTTCTATGAAAATATCCCCCTTTCTCCATTAGTGGCATGCTCATTCAGCTCTTAGCTTTATAGTCCAGTAAGTTATTTTGCTCTCAACGTTTTAACAAAAGAATCCAACAACAAAATCCTTGCATACCTTGTTTGATTGGAGAATTTTAATGTTTTTCATTTATCATTGTAAAACCAAGGACAATTCTATAACTTTTTTGTATGTAGCTGTTACATGTAGGGCAATCTGTCTTTAAGTAGGGGTAAATTACTCTTGAACAAAATGATCCTAGATAGCTTCCCTTCAAGTCAAGCGTCTTGTTTAAATAAACTTCTTGTTTAAAAAAAAAGAAAAGAAAATTTAATTAATAGCTTAAAAATAATAAAGTAAAGAGAGAGTAAAGTAATATAATAGAAAACAAACCATGTAAGGATAAGCAATGCACAGAGAAGTGGTGGTGCATGCCTTTAATCCCAGCACTTGGGAGGCAAAGCCAGGCAGATCTCTGTGAATTCAAGGCCAGCATGGTCTGCAGAGCAAGATCCAGGACAGGCATCAAAACAACACAGAGAAACCCTGTCTGAAAAAAAAAAAAAAAAAGAAAGAAAAGAAAAGAAAAAAGAAATGCACAGTGCATCTGGATCCTGTATGGTGTTTTGTTGACTTTGAATGCTGATGAGCTAGACACTGGAATATGAAAGGGACTGCTGAATTAAACCTGCCTATATACTTTAGAGATGTCTTGACTTCAAAATGGAAGTTGGGAAATGTGTTGCATTGGGGGAGAGGTTATGCTTTTGTTTTCATAGGAAACAAAAAACTATGAAGTTAATAGAGATCAAATTTGACCAGGGGAGACCTCCTGAGGATCTTGGCTACAGACATGAGGGAGGAAGACAGAAAAGACTACAAGACAGGTGACGTGTACTGATCCTTCTGCATGGGAACATCTCTGACACTGGATGAAACATGATAAATCTTGTTGGCTACAGAGTCCTCATGACTTATTATTACATGCTATCCTTTCATATGACATGGATAGAGGTTTGGTTATACAGTCTAAATAAACTCATAAAGTTAACAAATACCTTTTACCTGTTCATAAAACAAAAAATCCTCTTTAACTGGCTGTACACACTACACAATCCATACTTGTGTTAGTGCAGATATATATGTTACCTTTAAAAGTTTATGTGTTTTCAGAAAAAAAAAAAAGACAAGACACCAATAAAGACAAGTAGCCTCTCAAAATGCCTGTTAAAGTTTCTGCAAAATTCTGTATCCAGAACAACTTCAAAGCTACTAGCTGAGATGGTCCAGCCTCACAGACTATCCAGCCAAGACTTCAGATAAGCTCTACACTTTCCTATCACACAGAGACTGAACAAAAAATAATACAGCTAGCTCTCTCCAAGGACTTGGCCATTATTCCAACTTTCTTAGGGTTCCCTAAAGATGACAGTACCTCCAGACAACAGGAAGCAGTCTAGAAAACACAATGCCCACATCCCAAGAGGTGAAATGGGTGGGTTTTGGTCATTTGATGGGATATAGATGTTTGCCATCATTTAGGGGGGTTAGTTGCAAGTTATTATTGGTCATGGTCAAAAAAAGAGAGAGATTAGATTAAATTAAATTTAGGGATCTCTTTCTGAAGGGAAAAAGAGAGAATCTAGGAGAGATACCAGATGACATGGAGAGGAAACAGGAGGCACAAGATGGAAGAGAGGTAAAAGGCTACAAGGTGGGCCAGAGCTTACCTATGGCCTGAAAAAAAAAAATACCCTAATGTTATACCCAGGGGAAGGGAAAATAAAACCCAGAACAATGCAGGCTGCTGTAATCTAAAAACTACCATTGACTTCGATCACCTTGTCCTGGTGGACACTATCAACATGTGACTCTCATGAGTTGCAGGAGGCCTCAGTTCTTCGACTCCATGAGGCTTCTGCTGGGGTCATTCACCAGCTCCATTCAGTGGTTTTGATGCCCTTGTGGACTTTTCTAGAGGATCATGGGGCGTAATGCCCTAGGGTTTTTGGTTTGTTTGTATGTTTGTTTGTTTTGGGTTTTGTTTTGGGATGTATGTGTTTATTTTGTTTGATTGATCTGGGTTTTTTTTGTTTGGGGGTTGTTTTTGTCTTTTGGGGGGCGTTCAGGATTTTTGTTTTGTTTTGTTGCTGTTGCTGTGATGAACACCATGGTCAAAAGTAACTCAAAGAGGGAAGGGTTTATTTGTCTTGCACTTTCTGATCACAGTCCATCACAAAGAGAAGTCGGGGCAGAAACTCAAGACAGGAACTTGGAAGCAGAAACTGAAGCAGCTTACTGGCTTGTTCCCCATGGCCTGGTTATTAACCGAGAAAATGCCCCCAAAGACTTGCCTTCAGGCAATCTAAAGGAGCCATTTTCTCAATGGAGGTTCCTTCTTCACAGGTGACTCTAGCTTATATCCAGTTGACAAAAACCTAACCTGCACAGAAGGAAAGCTAAGCCACCACAACTTGGGAAGGAAAAGGGGTCACCTTGTCCCATGAATATATCACCCCCTAACAGGGCTCTCACTGTGATGCAGGCCTGAGACGCACTCCCTTGGACACAGCTCAGACCCTACAGATGGGGAGCCCATCCCACAAAGCTGCCCCCCACTCCAGATACCTATTGCAGTCCCCTGGTTGGTCCCCTGAGCCTCTGATCAGCCAGCTATAAATCAGGGTTTCCACGACCCCTTCCTGAGGTTTGATTAATTTACTAGACCAGCTCCCGGAACTCAGGGAAATACTTGATTTAGGTTTGCCCATTTATCACAAAGGATATTAGGAAAGTTACAGAGAAACGGCCAGATGGACGACATGCAGAGGGTGGAGGACTGGGTAGAGAGCATCCAAGCCCTCCCAGGTATATCCTACTCAGTATGTCTGCAGCTCCCAGAGCTCCTGTTCCCTGGGCTTTGGGGCTCTATGGAGAATTCACTGTATGGACATTATTGATTAAATCATTGGCCTTCTCTTCTCCCTAAAGGCCTGGGCATGGCACCAACCCTTCGGTCACATAGTTGGTTGCCCTGGCAACTAATCACCATTCTGGAGCTGTCCAGGAGGGGCACCCAGCACCAGACACATCATTACCACACAAACAGATATTTATCACTTAAGAGATACCAAGGAACCTAAGAGCTGTGTGGCAGGAAATGAGGGGAAGACCAGATACATACTTGAGGGGATCACAGAGAGGAAAGCCAGCTGCCATCCCTAGTGTGGGTGGGCTACATCCAGTCAGGAGAAGGCCTGAGGGAAACAAAGGGGGGCCAGCAAGACGGATCAGCAGGTAAAGTTCTGTCCTGCCGAGGCTGCCAACTCAAGTTCGATCCCCAGGACCCGCACGGGGGAAGAAAAAGAAGACTCCTGTAAACTGTCCTCTATCTACACTTTGTCATAGCATGAAATATGTACACAGAAACATGTGTACACAGAAAAATAAACACTTGTGCCACAACATGAAAACACCTACTCACGTATGTGTACACACAAAAATAAACAAACAAGTGTGTATTTAGTCTTAAATGGGGAGAGGACTATTTTTCCCATAAGGACAAGGACATCCCCCTGCCTTGGTCTGGAACACTGGTCTTTACAGCTGTCAGCTCTAATGGAACCATTGGCTTCTGTCTTGAACCAGATTTGAGATTCTCTGATCATGGGATTTCTTAGCCTCTAGAGCAGTGGTTCTCAACCTTCCTAATGCTGTGACCCTTTAATACAGTTCCTCATGCTGTGGTGACCCCTATCCATAAAATTATTTTTATTGCTACTTCATGTAATTTTGATACTGTTATGAATTGTAATGTAAATGTCTGTGTTTTCAATGGTCTTAGGCAACCCCAATGAAAGGGTCACCTGATCCCCAGGTTGAAAATTGCTGTTCAAGAACCATGAGAACCAAGCCAGGCAGTGGTGGCACATGCCTTTAATCCCAGCACTCGGGAGGCAGAGGCAGAGGCAGAGGCAGAGGCAGACAGATCTCCGAAAGTTTGAAGCCAGCCTGGGCTACAGAGTGAGTTCCAGGAAAGGCTCCAAAGCTACACAGAGAAACCCTTTGCCAAAAACAACAACAAAAAGAACCATGAGAACCAACTATTTATAATTACATCACTATACTCTGTCCTACACAGCTGCAAAACACAACAGCTGAAGATCAATACTCAGGACTTTAGGGAGAAGAAAGAATGTGATCAAAATATATTGTGTGAAAATTTTAAGAGAAAGAAAATTGATGAAGAATGTAAAGTAAAAAAAAAAAATTAATGGATCCAGGTGTAGTAGCACATACCTTTAATCCCAGCACTTAGGAAGCAGAGATCGTAAAGCTGAAGCAGGGATGGGCAGGCAGGCCTGGAATGTAGTAGGGTGAGTAGGAGTTCTCTTCAGTCCATAGGGCTGGCAAAAACTAAGGAAAGGGATGTCCTTGACTTTGAAGCCCACAGGAACTAGGACCCTGGGCTGCAGCCCCTTGTTGGCCTCTGATGGACTCATTCCTGGGAGTCAGGATGGAGGGCCCAACTTCACTCCCCCCCTGGCCTTCCCCTGACCACTCCCAGACACCCTGCCTTAATGAAGTTGCCAGCTGACACCTTCTAATTCTCCAAAGATTAATTTCCAGTGGATTAAGAGCGGGACAGTTATTTAATTAACACACGTGTCTGAAATTACTCAGGACTCATTACAGTTCTATGATTGACTTGTTAATGTGCAGGAATTCAATTACGTGCCAGGCAGTGAACTCCTGGCCAGGTGTGTCAGAGCAGCCTGAGAGACCAACGCTCAACAATGGAATGGTCCAGCTGAGCCTGGTGGCCCCAGGTTGAGCAAGGGCACAACTCAACACAGGGGGGTCTGGTCTGAGGGAGGAGACAACCCTACCCCTGCACAGCCCTGTAGGAGACACACCTTGGCCGCTGAGGAACACTAGTAGGAGGAGGAGAGGCCCAGGGCTTGTTCATGGGGTGCAGGGGGCACTGTTCTGGGAAAGCACAGGCTCTCTCTCTCTCTCTCTCTCTCTCTCTCTCCCCCCTCATTCTCAGAGGAATGGCAAAGCTGTACTGAGGACAGCTCAGTCAGAAGAAGTAGCCCTCCTACCCTGAGAAGCTTCTGCCTGGGATGGAGACATGACCCACCAGTCTCAAAGGTTGGCTGCAGCCAAGGCCAGGGGAAGCCGGACCTGCAGCATCTTCCCAGTGGATCCCCTGGCTAGATGAGGCAAAAGGCCAGAATCATCAGCTGGGGAGGCGGCTCTGTTGGTGAAATGCTTGTTGTGCCAACATGGCCTGAGCTCAGATCGCCAGGGCCCATGTAAAACTCAGGAGGGAATGTGGCTCCAGAGCCCAGGGGAGGAGGCCACGGAGTCAGGGAGATTCTCGAAGCTCTCTGGCCACCAACCTGACTGAATCAGTGAGCTCCAGGTTCAGTGAGAGAACTTGTTTGAGAATATGTAGTGGATATCAATAGAGGAGGACACCCAAAGTCAACCTCTGGCTGGGGGAGGAGGGGCAGAGGGAGAGACTCTTTACCAGTAAGAACTAGAAAGACCGAGTGATAGCAGAACCAGGGCATGTCTGTGGACTGACTCAGAAAACAGGGACAGACAGGGAAGAGAACAGAGTGGGCCAACCCAACTCCCTGCTCCTTCTGGGCCTCAGTCACCCCATCTGTCATTACCTGAGTCCTTGACTATAGCCACTTCATGTTGTATCCTCTGAGGTAGGCCCAGGACTGCCTATTTCTACAGTTACCCCATGACCCTGCCTAGGCGGGGGCTGAACTACATTGTACACTGGAGAGGAAGAAGCTGGAAAGTGGCAGGAAGGATGGCCCGGGGGAGCGACCTCAGTCCTCTGAGCTCCTGGCTGGCTTCTGCAGTCACAAAAGTACCTCATCAATGTGCAGGGTCTCTCACACATCATTTCGGTGATTCTTCCCACTTTACAGAAGTGGCCAAGAAGTCCAGAGAGGCTAGGGAGCTAGTTTAAGGACACACAGCAGTAAGGGATAGAATGTGGCTGGGATGTAGTCTGCCTTCTGAACCTGTACCCTTCAACAGAACACTTGACCACACCATCCCTCACTGCCCACCCCACCCCCAGCCCATGGCCCTGAAAGGCAGACACCACCCCAAGTCAAGGAACTATTGGCATTAATGGTTGCTGGGGAAGGGGGAGTCAATTTTCTTCAGTGGTGTAGCTACCAACAAGTTGCCCATGCTACAGTAAATAAACCCACATCCATGCTCATGACAGCGGCCATATTTAAACTCAGTCGGTAATTTTTTCTGAAAAATCATGAAAGTAGGAGAGGGTCATGTTAGAAGGAGAAGAACTCCAGAGGAGGTGGATTATAAGAGAGGGGTGTGGAAGGTGAGTATGATGAAAATATACTATATACATGTGAATGTGAAACTGTCAATGAATAATATTTAAAAGTTAAATTAAAAAAAAAAAAACTTTCCTCAAAAGTGTGCAAAGGAAATTCTCAGAGGAGCATGGTAGCCTTAGGCATGCTGGCCCTTGGAGCCCAGTGAAGAGAGGACTCTTCGCCATGAGGCCTGGGGCTCTGTGCCAGCCAGGCCCAGTGGAAGGTGGCTATGCAGGGGCAGGGATGCAGGGCCAGCGGTGGCACCACTCTGACTTTACTCCGTTGTCATAAACCCACCAACAGCTAGGGCAACTCAGAGGCTGGCCTGCAAGCCAGGCTCAGCCTCCTACGTCTGTGTGGCCTCGGGCAAGTTACTTGACCTCTCCAAACCCCTTTCCTCAATGTAAACTGAGCCTGGTAACCATACATTCCTTCTAAGGTTACGGGATAGAGTAAACAACATCACCGAGTTCAACCCAGTGCCTGGCAGGAAATTGCACTTGTTTCATGATTGTGTTACTATTGCCAGGAGAAAGGAACCCCACCAGAGCAACCAGTGGCTCGGTTCTTCATGGTGGTACACCCCTGAAATACTTGCACTCAGGAGGCAGAGGCACGAAGATAGTCACAAGTTTGAGGCTAACCTGGTCTACATAGTAAAGTTAGGCTAACATAGACCCTGTGTCAATAAACACACACACACACACACACACACACACACACACACACTGTCCTATCCCACTACATCCACACACATCAGCCAGCTTCCTGACCGGATGAGACCCTGAGCCCTGCTTCACAGAGCTGTCCAGGTGCTTTCATTTCTGTGGAAGGTGGGTGGGGAACAGGACTGTCGGAGCAAGTGGAAGCTGTCAATTAAACAAATGGTTCGCACCACTGAAGGTGTGGCAAATGGGTATGACAAAGATATTTGATGAGGACAGGATGTCATAGAGCTCCATGGATCCACAGAAGAGTGTCCAGTGATGCCCAAACCCTGAAACAACACATTTAGACCAAGAAGTACAAGTGTAAGGGGAGAGGGTAAGTGCTGGACTTAAAAACTGTAGGAAAGGAATTCTACCACAGGCATCTGAGCAAACAGCCAGGAAGAAAAAGAGAAGGAAAGGAAAGGGGGAGGGGAGAGAGAGAGAGAGAGAGGGAGAGAGAGAGAGAGAGAGAGAGAGAGAGAGAGAGAGAGAGAGAGGCTCAAAATAGCCCTGTGGTATCTGTTTTTAACACTTAATTTATTATTTTTATTTATGTGTAAGTGTGTGTGCATGCGCACACACACATGCATGCATGCGTGGGTACAGGGACATGAAGAGGTCAGCAGAGGGAGTCAGATCCCCTGGAGCTGGAGGGACAGGTGGTTGTGAGCCACCTGACATGGGGACGGGGAACCAAACTCGGGTCCTCTGGAGGAGTCGTCAGCACACACTCTTAACCACCGAGCCTTCTCCCCAGTCCCCAACCTGACAATAGCTTAAAATAACTCTATAAAACACAGAATATCTGCAGATAAATACATAGGGAATTAATGACTTTTTTTTTTTTTTTTGCAGGGAGGGGCAGGACAACTAAAAGCCTGAGATGCAGAAGGGAAATTTTTCCCTGAATAATACCTCTTTATAATTTTTTAATTTTGAATCCTATGAATGTATTTTGCCTATTCAAAAATTAAATTAGTAGATGCTCACGCTGGTTGGCTCTGCTTGCTGCAGGGATGGTTTTACTTTTTTCCCATTTTCTTGTGTTACCTGAAGTTTTGAATGGGCATGTATTACATTTTCCAATGAAGAAAAACAATACCATTAACATTTTCTTTCTGTGTTTGTGTATATAGGCTAAAGAAATGGCTGGGCAGGGGCCCCAACCTGTGACCAAAACAAAATCATTCTCAGTGACTTTGTAGTCCAAGAGAAGCTATTTAGAGATAGGATCAGGTTTGTTGTGGAGATGCAGGGGTCCGAAGGGGGGATGGAGGGCAGAAGGGGGAGGGAGGGCAGAAGGGGGATGGAGGGCAGAAGGGGGATGGAGGGCAGAAGGGGGATGGAGGGCAGAAGCGGGGAGGGAGGGAGTGCAGAAAAATAAACCCGCAGCTCAGACCAGCAGCCAGGAAGAGCTCTCCGCTCTGTTGAGAATGAGCAGCCCATGAGTAAAAGGATACAAACACATACTTTGATGTGTGGGGATGGAGCGGGGCCCATGCCAGAAGGCACATGTGCACACGTGGGCACGTTCACACCCACATGGGGACATGTCGGAGAGCATGGGCTGGCTGGAGTCACGTGTGTGACACATGACAGCAGAGATGTGGCTATGTGTGGGTGCATGTCCACACTCAGTGGTGTGAGTGAAGCTGTCTGTCTACAGGAATGTGTCCCCTTCATCCCAGCTGTGAAACAGAGAAAGATACTGTGCACACAGACATCCTCAGTGGCCTCTCCTCCTGTGTGACCAGGACATCTCAGGGTGCAAAGCATGAGGGTACCACCTGTGAGTCTAACAAGAACCCTGTAGGTGCCCAGGATGAGAGCATCTTTGTTAGCCTGGCACATAGTAGGACGCTCATTAAATATCCCAATTTCACAAATGAGAAAGTAGGTTAAAAAAAAAAAAAAAGTCGGTTCTTTGTCGCATACACAACAATAGAATCCAGGCTCAGAGAGCCTGGCCAGCGCTGGCTCCCTGCACTCTGTAATTACCAAGTAAAATTTGTAGGAAGCTGTCAGTTTGGGATGAGCTCCTAGACTAGACCCAATAAACCAAATCAAAATGGAGTGCCTTGTGCTAATGTTTCAGCCACCAGGAGGGTGGGAGACACCAGACAAATCTCCAAACGGGCCTACAAGTGTGGTGTCGCCCGACTAGGAGGCCCTGCTTTAGTCTTTATGAGACAGGGCACTTGAAAGTGAACAGCCTGGTATTTGTGTTCCTGCCTCTGTGGGCCTTCTCTATGTAGAACGCCCACTCAGTCCTACCAAACGAGGGCTGCCTGGTTCTGAATGGAAAATAGTAGTCAGGAAGATCTTGCAGCAAGAGCCATGAGCCATGTCCAGTGTTTTCAAGCTCATAGTCTCATACAGTAGAGTGGCTAATACAAGAGTCATAAGTTCAAGGCCAGCCTGGGTAAGTTATAGAGACCCTGTCTTTAAAAAAATGTTTATGATAAAAGAAAGCTGGAGATGTAGCTCAAAGATAGAATGCTTGCGTAGGCACAGGGCCTGGATTCAATTCCCATATCAACAAAAAGGAGACTCAATTAGCTTTCTTGTGATTTTGTCATTTGACAATGACACATATAGAATCCTTCATACACAATCATGACTGTCCACCACATAAATATTTATGGTAGGTGTCCATCACACACACACATATACACACACATACATTCACACACACATACCACATACACATACACACACACATACACACACACACACACACACACACATACATACACATACACGGGCATCCATACACATCATATGTCACACATGTGTCCATTATACATATACACATAGACATTCATCACAAACACACAGATATTGAGGTGTTCATCACTTACAGTTGTCAATCACACACTGGCATCCATTGCATGTACACAGGCATGTGTGGTATGCACACACATATGCACATATCCATAATATACATGTCCAGATGTCTGTCATGCACACCACAGACGCCTGAAAGTAACAATATACCAACTACTTTTTAGGAAACAATGAGCTTTCATGCATACTGTGACTTCCTACTCATGAAAACTCTGCAAAACAGGTGTCTTTCTTACCATAGAGTCATGGAAACTGAGATGCAGAGCAGCAAAGTAACTGACCCGAGGTCTCCTCTCTATCAGAAAGAACAAAAGCCTGTGCTCTGGCCCTGAGCACCACGCCTGCACCTTCATTCCAGTTATCATGCCTGCCGTTGAGGTATATAATTATTCACCATACAATGGCCTGATACAAAAATGAAATTACCAGTGACCTGGGCGTGGGCAGCTGCTTTCCAGCAGGAACGATTTTGAACAATCCGATGATCAGACGTCAGCGTGACATCTTCCCTTTGTTCTGATTAAATTGACCTGAATGTGCGCTTTTGTTAAGTTGGAGCCTCTAGACAGGAGATAATTTTTATACCTCATCTGTAAACAAGAATATATTTGTGAAAGGTGAAACAGTTAGGGCTCATAGGCTCTATCAAGAGGTTGGAAATTTTCAAGTTGGCCTCAAGACTCCCAGGGGTCAACTGGTGGCCCACTTGGAAGATTCCAGGACAAGCTAAGGAGTCTTCAGGAAGGAGACCAAAGGCATAAGGACACGTCTCCCTGCAGGGCCAGGCCGTCATGCTGAGCTCCATGTCTGGTAGCGGATAGCAGAAGTTACCTGCCCCCCTACACATGCCCCAGGGCTTAGAAAGACAAGGGAAAACCTCTCTCTTGAGTGGGGCTCATCCGGGTCTTGCTGACCTGCATCCCCATCCACAGAGACCCAGAACAATCTGCCTGCTGTGAGCCGCCATGCCCACCTCTGCAGTGACACACCATGCTAGAAGCCCCAGCTGTGGACCGACGGATCCTGGGATTGTAGCATGTTCTCAGAAGAGCTTCCATGTGCAGGTTCCTGGACGTCACTAAGAACCACCCACGGGTTCATAGTCTTCCAAGCTCCACAGAGGCACTTCTCGGCCCATTGCTGAGGGACTGGGCTTTGTGCTCAGTTGGGGACACACAACAGATGACAAGGGCTTTCTCCTGTGTGTACGTCCTCTACACACGACTTATAGCACCCAGACAGATTCAGGGCAGCCCCAGGAGGAGCAGTGAGAGCCCCAGAAGTGTATCCAGAGGATTGGGCGAACCCAGATGGAGGGTTCCCATCCCAGCCATCTGCTGCGGGCTTTGAAGACCAGCCTCCCCACACACACACTTCACGACCCCCACACCCACCTCTGGGTAGAAAAAAAAGAAAAGTAAGGAGATGAAACCAATAAACCAAGATGGCCCCAAGCAGCTTTTAAAATGCCAGACCACCTCATGGCCTCACTGTGGACCAGGCTTTATTAGTCCATCCTGTCTCTCTGTCCACAGCACATACTCTGCCATGGCCGCAGCAGCCTGATCTACAGGGGAAGGAACTGATATGGTAAGCCTCTTTGGGCTAATGGGTTAGCAGAGGCAAAGTGGTGTTAAATAAACGGTATTCCCTTCCTGTTCAGGCAGGCCCATGAGAGCCTCAACAGCAGTCTGGCTTTGTGGAAGCTATCATACATGACTGAGGTCACTGCTAGATTGGAACCAAGTCCCCAAGACCTTAGCTCACGTGTTCTCGGCTGTACAGCCTCCAAACTCGGCACACACATTAATAGATGCACAACCAGAGAAGAATTCATGAGTTCACAGCCATACCCATATGCTGGGTCATTGAGATGGAAGGCACTCGGGCATGCCTGAGCTCCAGGGAACATCTGACACTCTTCTGAGGGGACCCCAATCTCAGAGGAAACATCCATGCCCACACGAGCCCGTTCGGAGAGGGAGGTACAGCTGTGTCCTCTGGAACTGCAGCTAAAGAGGGTCGTGACCCCTCTCCTCAGGAAGCCTCGTCTGAGGGGGTCAGGCCCTGACATTAGGAGGCCCAGGCTGGATGCATGGAGCGGAGGCTGGGGACTCGTCATTCTGAAGACGGTAAGTAAGACAACCCTGCAGGGAGCGGGATGGACTGGTCATCTCTGCCCTTCGCCCATCAAAGGAGCTATAGAAGGGGCTCCTGAGTCTCCCGGGATGAGCGTCCTCAGCCCCAGGGCCTCGCCAGGGAGTGCCAGGCAGAGAACCAGCTGTCACTCAGCACAGCTGCTCCCCAGGGAACATTTTACAACTTCACCTATTCTGTGTCGCCTGCTTGATGGAGCATCCACAGCAATTCCAGGACTATATTTCATTGTCACATTTATTTGCAAGGGGTGTCAGTCAGGCCCCGGAAGTCAGCTGCCCTGCCGCTCCTTGCCTTTTGTTTCACACACAGGCATACACACCCAAGAACCCACATTCAGGCACACCTCAGCATAGGTGGAGGACACCCAGAAACACATAACCGTGCACACGTCACGGCACACAAACCTGTGACCCATGTTTTGGGGTCATCATATTGCTAACTCCAGGCCATATTACTGTTACATACTTGTCATTTACAAGCAAAGCAAAGTGCACAGTGTTCCGCATTCACACAGGCACACACACACACACACACACACACACACACACACTCAACAGCAAGGCCAGATTACATACACTTACAGAGCCTGAGTCCTCAAGCCAGGATGATGGAGACCCACTGTTCCGGCCCCTAAAGATCAAGAATAGGTATATTGAGAAGAATAGGTTCCCCTCAAAGGCCCCACCTATCCCTACCACATACACACACACACACACACACACACACACACACACACACACATACACATATACATGCACACACACACACGCACGCACCAGCAGGAGCCTCTTCAGCTGCCGAGCTGAGGCTGAACCATTAGCACTAATTACCACACTTGTTGGGAAAGGGGTTTAATTAACTCTCTGCTGGGGCTCTATGGGGAACCAAGGCCCTGGGCCTCTCCCTGATCTCCTTCGTGTAGCTTTTGTGGGAGTGGGGGGAGGGTCTCTGGTGATTTCGGGTCTGGACATACACATCTATACTGACACATGTCATACACATTCAGATATGATCAGCATGTTTACAGACGTGCATGGAAGCAGCCCCACATCCCCGTGATTACATGCTTTAAAACAGAGGAGCAATGACAGACATAGACAGACAGCTGGGCAGACAGGTGATTGATAGATGGGCTTAAAGAAAAAAATAGGTGATAAATAGATGATAGGTAGAGAGATGGATAGGTAGGTAGGTAGGTGATAGATAGATAGATAGATAGATAGATAGATAGATAGATAATAGATAGATAATAGATAGATAGATAATAGATAGATAGATAGATAGATAGATAGATAGATAGATAGATAGATAGATAGATAGATAGATAGATAGGCAGACAGACAGACAGGTAGGTAGGTAGATGACAGACAGACAGATCAGTCGGTAGGTAGATAAGTAGGTAGGTAGATGTGAGAGGATAGATGTGGCTGATGGGTGAATGAACAATCACAATGGTTTATAGGACACACCAACTGTGTACTCCTCCCAGCCCCAAACAGGGACACTATTAGAATCATTCCCATCCTCCCCCCATGTGCATATTCTCTCTCCCCTCCCTCCCTGGCTCCCTCCTCTTTTTGTGAAGGAAAACTTGACAAAGCCGTGGTTGACGGATGAGCCCTGAAATTCAGCTGTAGATCTGGGTGGTCCCAGCCCCCTACTCTGTGAACCTGGATGTGTGCCTTCAGCTCTCTGGGACCTGTTTCTCATCCTGAAGATGCAGGTGCTGGTGCCTTGATAACCTGTTGGCTTGAAGATAAGGGAGGTGGAGCATGGAATGCATAGAAGAGTTCTGACACGATGAAGCCCCCACGCCCCTCGGCTGTTACCACCAAGGTGGGTACTGCTTCTTCTGGGGGAAAATCTGGAGGTCCTGGATACATCTAGGAAAGCTGTCCCCTAGGAAAGAGGTAGATCCGCCTCCCCCTCCTAGCACCGCCCTGTCTTTCGGGGACATACACCTGTTCTGGAGATCAGTTCTTGAGCAGAGACCCAAGGCTGAGAGGGAGGACCCCTGAGTGTGCCTGGGGGCCCGCAATCTTGCAGGCAGCCAACTATGTGCCAGGGAAGGCTGGCCAGGCACCAAGCTGGGGTTAAAGCAGGGAAAGCTACTCTCCTGAGACCCTGGGCCCCCAGCCCCAAACAATGATATATATTTTCAATTTTCTCAAAGATTATATTTTTTTTCCTCCAGACGTTCATCTTGTGCTGTTTGACCAGTATAAACTGAAAAATAATAGAATCCAGATGGGAAAGCGATACTCATTCGTCCTGAACAGTGCCAGTGTGGGCCCCAGCTCCAGGGTGGGTAGCTGTAGTTGAAGCTGGATGGGGGGATGGGAGCACAGGACACTGAAGCCCCCTGTGGCTTCCTCACAGCCTGGTGGCATGGGAGGAGCCGGGTCAAAGCCAAGGCACAGGGTCTTACCTTCCAATGTGACCTTGACAGACACACTCCCCTCTTGGAGGGCTCACGTGGAAAATGGGGAGACTCGCTCCACAGGGTGGATGAGAGTTAAGCCAGAACAGAGCTGCAGGTGGGAAGGCCTAGTGGGCATGACCCCACCCATGAGAAGCAGCACTTCTAACCCAAAGGGCTGGGCTCCTCCATCTAGCCTCAGCCCTGGGCTAGCCAAAGAGCCTCATGATTGCTTTGGTAGAGCCAACCTCAGCAAGCCTCCTTGATCCCACAGACACACCCAGGACACTCAGATTCCAGCACCAGAACCTGACCTGCCTTAGGAAGACTTCCAGGGGACCACTTGGGTTTCAAAAGACCCTGGAAGAAAGGGAACACAGGCCCTCAGCACCCTCTTTTAGAACCCACTCCTTTGGGAAGTACTTCCAAATGTCTGACTCAACTCCACTTGCCTGTAATGCAGTTGCTTACTTTTTAAATAAAATTAATTATGTGCATGTGTGTCTGAGGGTGGGTTTGTGCCTGTGAGTGCAGTACCCAAGAAAGCCAGTGGTTTTGGATTCTCCTGGAGCCAGTTAGAGATGCAGTTGAGAGCTGCCTGGTGTGGGTGTCGGGAACCAAACTCAGATCCTCGGTAAGAGCAGCTTGTGCCCTGAACCACTGAGTGTATCCCCAGCCCTTGTAGTTGCTTGCTGTCATGGGTACCCTGAAGATTAAAGCCTTCTAGAGGAGCAGGAGTGACAGCTCGGTCAACCAAGTGCTTGTCCTTGGGGCACGATTCCCAGACCCATCTAAAACAGCCGGCCAGACACAGTGGCACACGTTTATAATCCCACTGCAGAGCGAAGCCGAAAGACAGGTGAATGGGGCCGGTGAGATGGTTTCAAGAGTAAAGGCTCCTACTGCCAAGCCTGGTGATCCGGGTTCAATCTCCCAGACCCACACAGTGGAGGAAGAGTACCGCAAGCTGGCCTCTGACCTCTGTGTGTGTCGTGTTGCACACACACACACACACACACACACACACACACACACAAATAAATGTAATGTTTGTTTTTTAAGAAGACAGGCAAATCTTTGGACATCACTGGCACCAGTCTAACCTAATCAATTAGTCCCAGATTCCAGAGACCCTCCAAAGACAAGGTGGACAGCACCTAAGGAATGACACCCAAGATTCACCTCTGGCTTCCACACCCATGGCAACACACGCATTCAAACACGCCAGAAAATACAAGCGCACACATATACAGCATCCTGTAAAACATGACTGTCATTTTCCAGAGAACAAAAATCCTTCCCAATGTTCCTTGCATGGAGGGAAAGTTTTTGCCCAATAAGTAAAGGGATGTTGGCGTCTGGGGTCCGAGTAGCAGTGGTGTCACTTCCTGACTATGTGACCTTGGGCAGCTTACCTAACCTCTTCTGAGCCCCGAGCCCTCCGGAGCTCAGAACCCAGCATTGCCTGCCTCTAGGGTTGTGGTGTGGAGACAAAAGCCCTAATTAAACAAGATAACAGATAAGCGGGGTGCCTGGGCCCTCAGAACGGCACAGCAGCTCTGCCCTTCCCCATACTCCAGCTCCAGCCTCCCTGCCAAGGGTTAGACTTTATCTGCCAGGACCAGGAGAAGGATGGTCTGGAGGGGAAAGCAGAGTAATTGGTGGTAATCCCGCAGCCGCTTGTAGCCTCACTCCCGCGGCGGGGACGCTGAGGCCTCATCATCCGTCATTAGCCAGAGCTCTTCTGGCCGCTCAATTGCAGAACATGATTTTAATAACCCTGGCAGGAGGGGATCATTCTTCTTTTGTCACTTAACTCTGATTCTGTTGAAGAGAGACAGGGACGTGAAAGAGAGGAAGACAGGCTGACGGAGAGGCGGCGGAGACAGGCATAGTAAAAGGGGCGTAGGGGTGGAGTTGGGGGGGGGGCGCAGGCACGGAGAAGCAGGAAGACGATGGTGGGCTCGGGGGAAAAGCAGAGCAAGGAAGAGGCAGGGTGGGAAGCAGAGGCCCAGACAGGCTCCAGCCTCGGGGTGGGGGTGGGCATGGGTGGGTCCTGGTTTAGTCCCTCATCCTGACCCTCCCTTGCAGGAGGCCGGCCCCATCTGGGACGGTCATTTCTGACACAGGTGGACGATGTACCCTAACGCTAAAAATAGGTGGGAAGAGGGGAAGAGGGTCCTAACCTTAAGACCTCTGGTCTAAGAGCAGCAATCTGTCTAGGATGTGGCTATGGCCCAGGCAGGGAGTGAAAACAGAGCTAGGTGTACACTTGTCCCAGACTCACAAGATTTTACCCTGACTTTGGCATACCGTCTCATGCCGTGGGTCCCTATTTCATATACGGGGGAATCTGACTGCTGTGTCCACCGAGGAGCACAATACATAGAAACAGCTGGGGACGGAAGTGCCCAGGCCACAGAAAACAGCCCAGGCAGCTCGCTGAGTGGTTTCTCAGGACATCGAGGAGCTGAGACAAAGGGCACACTGTGAACTTGGGCCTTCAGTAGTATCCCTCCCCACTAGATAACAGGAAGAGGGTCATCAACTGTCGACAGCTACAGGACCCAGCCCAGACTGCAGACCAGGCAGCAAGCAAGCGAGAGCAGACCGGTGCTGAGGCCGGCAAATCTGGGGCCACAGCACCACCTGCTGGCCACCAAAGGAGAGCACCAAGAGACCAGCTCGGAAGGGGAGAGAGGAGCGGTTTTATCACCTCCCCGAGAAAGGCATCAGATTAGGACCCAGGATGCTCTCTCTGTTTCAGGAGTCACCAAAATCTCCTTCAAATGCAAGGCACAGTAATGCAAAATGATCATCTCCCTTCAATTCACCTCTCAGGTGTTTTATGTAGACTCTTAGGTCTTGGAAAGAAAGGAACCACCCAGTTCTTGGCCTAAGGGAGCCCCTATCCCAGACTGAGTGGTTAGAAGCAGGGTGGAAAATGAAGAGTAGTGTGAGGTGTGCAGCCAGGACCAGGCAAACACAGATCTGCGGATGAGGGAGCCTGAGTGCTGATGGGGTACAGGAATGAGGACCTCATCAAGACTGTCATAAACATGATGAGACTCAGCTCCCCCCAGGGCCAAGCCCATGGCCAGAGTTATTCTCAGGTCTGTGGATGACTATAAATTGCATTGTCTCTCTGACCCTAGGGTTTTCCCCATCTGTGCAATGGGTATGATAGGTTGAGGGCTGTGTCTTGGGCTCAATCAAGGCTTGTAGCCTACAACGTTGCCTTAGATTTTTGCTTGCTCATAGTCAGGAGGAAGCTAGGCTCCCCTGAGAACTGCCATAATTCCTCTTTCCCAGGAATGGCAGACCAGACCAGCAGTGAGCACAGAACCTGGGCAGGGAATGGAGAGGGTCAGGGTGTAGCAGGATTCTTAAAAGTTCTTATTAATAAAATCAAACCTGAGGAGAGTTATTGGAGTCCATGCTGGTAGATCAGAGAGACAGAACAAGCCACAGCTATCTCACCTTGCCGGATCCTCAGCTGGTCTTGTCTCCTCAGACTGGAGGCCTCTGAGTCCTCATCCGGAATGGCTCTCAGCTGAATTACTGCTCAAAAGCCTGAAGCTTAACCAGCCACATGCTTAACCAGCCAAAATCTTCTTGTTTCTGGTCCTCACGCCTTATATATCTTTCTTCTTTCTACCACCACTCCCTGGGATTAAAGGCTGGCTTTCTGGGATTAAAGGCGTGTGTCACCATGCTTGGCTATTTCCAATGTGGCCTTGAACTCACAGAGATCCAGAGGGATTTCTATCTCTGGAATGCTAGGATTAAAGGTGTGAGTGCCACCATATTCTAGTCTTTGTATCTAGTGGCTGTCTGTTCTCTGACCCCAGATAAATTTATTAGAGTACACAATATTTTGGGGAACACAAATGCCACCACATCAGGGCAAGTGTATGGCATCCTTTAGAGCCTCTAGTCAGGAAGCTGAGGCTTATGGCTTCTGGAAGAATGGGTTCTGGCCTCTGGAATGACCGTGACCAAGGAACATGAGGAAAGTTATCCCAGGATCTGGGAGCACTCTCGAGAGCAGTCTGAAGGCAGGCATTTGACCAGCTGTGAACTTTGTCCTACGGCTCCCAATACCAGCAGGACCTCACTATCACAGATCGGGCCCCAAAATGCCCAGGACAAACTACGGGCTTCTTCCTTGAATAGGACTCCACTGAGCTCTCCACTACACCCTGATCTGAAACTATGGCAGCCTGGAAAAAAGGCACTCCCTCTGAGCCTGCCCTCTCTGCGCCTCTCCCTGATATAACTCTGAACCAGAGTGTTTTGCAACAGGGGCTTCCCTCAGAAAGTTGCCCTGGTGAGTGGCTGGGGCGACGGCTCAGTTGGTGAGGTAGTTGCAGTCATGAGAAGCCGAGTCCAACCCCACAGAGGACCTCAGTTCAAGCCCCAGAATCCACATTTTAAAAAATACGTAAATAAATTGAACGACTCGAATGATTTTGGAAATATTGGTTTTGTGTTCCTGGAATGCATCCATATTTTCCCATTGGGAATTATACCTTGAATCACAAGGAACAGCATACGGGAGCTGTGTTCCAGAGGCAGCCAAGGTTGTCCTTCCTGTTGGCAGCCACACTTGGTGGTGTAAGAGTCTCCCAGGTGGTACTGGTTTTGAAGGCATAAAGGGGTCAGGGGAAGCAGCTGAGGCTTGGCACTGTGTGACAGGGCTAGAGTCCTTGAAGAGAGTCCAGGAGAGGCTACTGGAGAAGGTGCATTACATTTGCAGCGGAAGACGCCAGTATTTTGGATACGCCCAGTGTCATTGGAACAACCACCAAGGACAGCAACAGATAGGGAGTGGAGCCAGACTGAGGAGGTGCTTTGTGTGTGCAGCACCAGAGAGAAGAGCCTGAGAAGTGACCCGAGCCCTTTGAAGGATCCCTGAAGATGGTAAGTGGATCCCAGACATTAGCTACTGAGTTATTTACACAGTTGGAGTTTGGTTTTGCTTTGATTTCATTGTGACTGTGCCCTGGTTCTTCCCTCTTGAAGTAAGAAAGCATTTCTTTTTTCTTTTACAGGAGTCTATAGTTGAGAGGCTTCGAATCTGAAAAGATTTTGGATTTTTAAAGAGACTGGATATTTTAAAAGGACTGAACTTTTAATGTGTTTGAATTTGAAAACTGGGAGACTTTTAAAGTTATTTATGTTTTTAATGTGAGATCTTGGGAATGATAAGAAAGGGAAGGTTGTGGCCTAATAGTAATGTGTTTATGTGGCAAGTTGACAAGGGTCAGTTGTGCTGGCTAGTCTTATGTCCACTTGACACAAGGTAGAGTCATTGGAGAAGAGGGAGCCTCAGTTGAGAAAATGCCACCATACAATTGGGCTGTAGGCAAGCCTGTAGGCATTTTCTTAATTAATGATTAGTGTGTGAGGGCCTGGCTCATTGTGGGTGGTGCTATCCCTGGGCAGATGATTCTGGCAAGCTGAGCAAGCAATGGGGAGCAAGGCAGCATCCTTCCATGACTTCTGCATCGGCTCCTGCCTCCAGGTTCCTACCCGACCTGACTTCCTCCAGTGAGGGACTACAGTGTGGAAGTGTAAGTCAAATAAGCCCTTTCCTCCCCAATTTGCTTTTGGTCATGCTGTTTCACTGCAGCAATGGAAACCCTAACTAAGACGGAAATTGGTACCAGCATAGGGAGGTATTAGTGTGACAGACCTGACCGTGTTTTGGGAAGAGTTGTGTAAGGACTTGGGAACTTTGGGCTAGAAAAGTCATTGAGTGTTGAGAGCTCAGTGGGGTGTTCTGTAGGGGTAGTGCAGATGATGGAGACCGGGCTTGTGACATTTCAGAGGGAAGCAAAGACTTTACTTGGCCTTTGAGTTAAGAATCTGTGGTTCTGGTTAGTTAGGGCTGAAAAATCAGCTGTGATTAACAAGATACCCAAAACACTAAAGAGAAACCTTTGCTTTTCTGGGATGATGGATGTTGGTTGGTCAGCTGGGACTGAAGAATCAGCTGCGATTAAGAAGTGACCAGCATCATTGAGACGAAATCTTTTGGGAAGTGTTTCCTCAGGGTCAGCACACAGGCTATGGTCTAGGTAATCCAGCAATGGTTGCCTATGAACAAAAGGTCCAAGAATCCAGTAGTCATTCAGTCCATAGGACTGGATGTCTCAACTGGTCTTTACTATATACCAGAAAACCAGTGAAGGAATGGACTTTGCTAGTGAGAGTGAAAGAAAGAAGAGAGAGAGAGAGAGAGAGAGAGAGAGAGAGAGAGAGAGAGAGAGAGAGAACTTCTTCCATGTCCTTTATGTAGGCTGTCAGCAAAAGACACCCAGATTAGAATTGGGTCTTCCCACTTCAAAAAATTTAATTAAAGAAAAATCCCTCACAGTCATTTGGGTTTTAGTTAATTCCAGATATAGTCAAGTTAACAACCAAGAATAGCCTTCACAGCTGGAGAGATGGCTCATTGGTTAAAAGCATGTACTGTTCTTCCAGAGAATCCAAGTTCAACTTCAAGCTCCCATGTCAGACAGATCACAACTGCCTGTAACTCTGGTTGAAGGAGATCTGATGCCTCTGGCCTCCATAGGCACCTGCACTCTCTCTCTCTCTCTCTCACACACAGAGAGAGAGAGAGAGAGAGAGAGAGAGAGAGAGAGAGAGAGACAGAGAGAGACAGAGACAGAGAGACAGAGACAGAGAGACAGAGAGACAGAGAGAGAGTACTTTCATGGTGTGTGGTCAATAGTCTTACCCTTGGATACCAGGGATCATGACTATTTCTTCTTCCCATGATACAGAATCTGTGTCCCCTGGTCACCACCAGTTGATGTCTGTCTTGTTTGGGTTTCTGTTGCTGTGAAAAGACACCATGACCACAGCAACTCTTATAAAGAAAACATTTAATTGGGGTGGCTAATTTACAGTTTCAGAGGTTCAGTCCATTATCATCATAATGGGGAGCATGGCATCGTGCAGGCAGATGTGGTGCTGGAGAGGTGGCTGAGAGTCCTACATCTTGCAGGCAACAGAAATCAACTGAGACACTGGGCTGTATCCTGAGCATAGGTAACTTCAAAGCCTGTCCCCACAGTGACACACTTCCTTCATCAAGGCCATACCAACTCCAAGAAACCACACCTTCTAATAGTGCCACTCCCTATAAGATTTTGGGGGCCAATTACATTCAAACTACCACAGTGTCCAAGCCTTGTTAATTCTCTTTTAAATCTCAAGACCCTGCATATCTGGCTATCATATCTCTCTATATCACAATTTTTGAGACAGGGTCTCATGTAGCCCAAGGTGGCCTTGAACTCACTATGTAGTCAAGGGTGACCTTGAACTCGTGATCCTCCTTCCCACCTCCCAATCTCCCCCCCATCTCCCTCATCCACCAGAACCCAGCGGTTCTGTTACAGTTTAAGTTCCCTAGAGGACCACGTTTCTAGTGTGTAAGGACTTTGCAAAGCGGGGTGATTATTCCCTGCCGGGGAACAGAAAATCCCAACGAGGCAGTTGGGACCTGAGACTGGGTGTTTTTCTGATCTCAGGCACTGAGGCTACCACATCTTAGGAACATCCCACCGGAAACTCGCTGCAGTCTCCAGAGCCCCAGCCTTAAGACCTGACCTGGCCTCCTTCTCCCTGTCAGCTTCTCCTCCAGTTTCTCTGTGTGCAGATCTCAGGCCCTTTCCCTGCAGGTCCCCTCCTAGACTGAAGCCAGAGGCTGTCCCCGAAGGCTGCAGGTACCAGCCTCCTGGCCTGCTGGCTTGGTCCTACAAGAAGCACTGGTCGGGGACTGGAGGGTGGGAAGGAAAATAAGCCGGAGCGTACTTGGCCTCGCTCCCTCCTGGGTAGCGCCTCTGATGGCCATTATGTCCACTTCTTACCGCCAACCCTTGCTTGTCAGCGCCCCAGTGGGGCTGACAACAGTCGCAAAGCCTCGGACGCCTGCCTCCTCTCTTGTCTTTCTTGCCCACAGGTACTGATGGCTTCCAGTGGTTCCTTGAGTCTGTCTCACTGCCCCTCCCCTGTTGGCTTCTCAGCTTGTCAGTTTCCAGGGAAGCCAATGCCCTGCATTAAATTCCCTTTGTTAACATATTCTGGCTTGCATTTCCCTGCAGGCTCTTCCTTCGGTGGGGCTGAGCCACACAGAACCCCGACTCACTCCTCTCTCAAAGTTCTTGGGGGATAAGATTGTCAGAAGAGCTCACCTCTCCCTCCCATCATACAGACACACTTAGTTGTACGTGCACACACGTACACAAGTACTCCTTAGTACCAAGGAGCCCAGACTTAGAAACGAGCAGGGTCTTAGCCCCTCCGTGGAAAGGGGATATATTTTCATTTCTTCCTAAACACACACACACACACACACACACACACACACACACACACACACACACACAACACACACACAATACTGTCCCACCAGATACTGTAAGTGAAAGTCCAGCTCGCTGACTCCCTTCATGAATGCTGCCTGCTTCTCCCATCAGACAGAGAGGAGCAAGGAGGACTTGTACAGTCTCTTATCAGGGTGCTGTTCTCAGCTGAAACGCCCACGAGGTAATAATCACTGCCCCCCAAAAGAGAGCCGCTCCACCAGGCCTGGCTTGCCTCTTCTGGCCATCCTGCCTGGGCTGTAAGGAGTGGATCTTTTTTTTTTTTTTTAATTTTTTGTGCCAAAGACCTCCTTCGGTGGGGTTTCAGGTCCCAAAGAGGATGTGTGGAGTTGGGGGAGTGGGGAAGAGATGGACAGGATCTGAGGGTGAATCAAGATGGTTGCCAGCAGCGTTTAATTGAAAAAAAGAATACACTCTGATACTCTACAGTTGCTCACATGGTTAAACAGGAGGAGAGGTGGCATGGGAGCTGGGGTGTGTCATTCTGATTTCTCTGTACTTATTAACCGAACTCTTGCCCTTAATGGCCTCAGGCTCTGGATCTGAATTATAGGCATTTCATCCTTGGGATCAGGTGCGTCTAATAAATCTCTAACTTTCCTGTTCCTGGTGTAATTAGGCACAATGGAATTCCGGGTTCTGAGAAAGCAGGGATTTTTTCCAAAGAATTAGAGAGGCTACCATTGTACACATTTTCATCCTTTACCAAAGCCCGCTACAAAATTTCCCACAGGGAACAGCATAAATAGTGAGAAGCATTAAAAATGAAAGTTAAAAGGTACTGGAGAAGTGTGGTCTGCAATGTCAAAATGCTGGAACTTTGTCAAGCAGCAATGGTTTGTCAAGGCAGGGTTTCTCCGTGTAGCCCTGGCTGTCCCGGAACTCACTCTGTAGACCAGGCTGGCTTTGAACTCAGAGATCCTCCTGCCTCCCAAGTGCTGGGACCAAAGGTGAGTGCCATCGCACCTGGCTTTTTTAATTTATTCATTGTGTGTGCATGTCAGCATGTATGTGGGGGGCATCACACCATGATACGCATGTGCAGCTCTAACTCCGAGGTCAGTCGTGGCAACAGGATCCTGCTGAGCGATCTCACTGGCCCTCCTTGTCAGCTTTCTGGCTTGCTGCTCTTTCCTTATCCTAGGGTCTGCCACTGGCCCACAGAGCAGAGCTTCCAGGAGTGAGCGCTCTCTTCCAAGCTCCCCTCTGTGGGAAATTCTACCCAGAGGGCTGACCATGTGGCCCTGTTCCTCAGCCAAGGGACCCTGCCCTGTGTGACAGTGGAGCTATCCAGCTGACCACCGAGCGCAGGCATGTGTGCCTTCATTCTCTGCTCGCCGCTGTGATGTGACTAAGCTACTCAAAGTTCCTGTATGATGGCGGACCACAACATGGAATCCCAGACTGAAATAAGCCCTTTCTCCCATAAGTGGCTTTTTGTCGGAGTATTTATCACAGCAATAGAATTCTATGAAACGGGACCAAACCACCTGCTGCTCCTCCATACTTACTGTTAGGTAAGGGCGAAGCCCCGTGACTGACTGCCGCTTGCTACCTCCCAAACACCCTCCCTTTAAAGAGACCCATTCACCCTGGGAGTCACTGAAGAAGCCTGTGGACAAGCCCAGTGGCCACAGCCTCATCCCTGAACCTATGCTTGCTTGCTTTTTTTCCTCTCAGTTCCTTGTGGCCCGTTCTGACCTCCAATTCACTTACTGTGTAGCCGAGGACGGCCTTGAACTTCCCAGCCGACTGTCTCTGCCTCCTGAGAACTGGAACTATAAGCTGTCAGCACCATACACTCAGCATTCCTGGACCTCTTCTAACATGTTTGAAGGCCCCCAAAATTTACAGGATGGAAGGCTAAACCAGTGGTTCTCAACCTGTGGGTCTTGACCCCCACAGGAGTCGCATATCGCATAATTTGCATTATGATTCATAACAGTAGCAAAATTACAGTTATGAAGTAGCAACAAAAATAATTTTATGATTGGGGGTCACCACAACATGAGGAAAGGTATTCAAGGTTTGTGGCAATAGGAAGGCTGAGAACCTCTGGTCTAGGCTGTAAGTGACATACCCCTGTAAATGAAACCACTGAGTCCACCACCACTGTGGTTCTGGTCCTACCAGAGTGGAACCCACACTTCCTCACATCCTCATAACTCAACCATTGGCAGTGTGGCTGTGGGGGAGGATTCAGGGGCCAGGTTTGGGCTGTCAGCACACCTGAGTCAGGGAGTGTTCAACACCAGCCTGCCCTATTTAGGCTGGATCCTGCTGCCTGAATGGATCGGGCCACACACCCTGGCTGCTCTCTGGAACATAGTTAAGAAGTAATCTGGGCTGTAACTTGGTACCTGACTCTTCCATGCTCTTTGTTATGTCCTAGGCTACGTTGATTAAATGACTTGATATGACCAGGGCAGTGGTGACGCACACCTTTAATCCCAGCATGCAGGAGGCAGATGCAAGCGGATCTCTGTATTCAAGACCAGCCTGGTCTACAGAGCAAGTTCCAGGACAGTCAAGAATACACAGAAAAAACCCTGTCTTGAAAAACAAACAAACAAAAAGGACATGATGTGAGGCTTCCTGCCAGCCCCAAAACTTACAAAAGTCTGACACATCTTTGTCCCTGGGATTGCTCTGAGGCTGTTCTGAGAAGGCATGTCCTCCTCGGGGTTGCTATTGCAAAACACTGTGACCAAGAAGCAAGCTGGAGAGGAAAGGGTTTATTTGGCTTATACTTCTCCATTGCTGCCCATCACTGAAGGAAGTCAAGGACAGGAACTCAAGCAGGGCAGGAACCTGGAGGCAGGAGCTGATGCAGAGGTCATGGAGGGGTGCTGCTTACTGGCTTGTTCCCCGTGACTTGTTCAACCTGCTTTTTTTTTTTTTTTTTTTTTTTTTTTTTTTTTTTGAGGCAGGGTTTCTCTGTGTAGCTTTGGAGTCTGTCCTGAAACTCACTCTGTAGACCAGACTGGCCTTGAACTCACAGAGATCTGCTTGCCTTTGCCTCCCAAGTGCAGGGATCAAAGGCGTGTGCCACCATGCCCAACTTCAGCCTGCTTTCTTATAGAACCCAGGACCACTAGCCCAGGGATAACATCGAGCACCATGGGCTAGGCCCTCTCCCATTGACCACTAATTGAGAAAATACCTTACAGCTGGATCTCACAGAGGTATTTTCTCAAATGAGGCTCCTCCGTCTTGATGTCTCTAGTTTGTGTCAAGTTGAGACAGAACCAACCAGTACAAAGTGCCTCTGCTTTCCCCATCATCTTCTCATGGCAGCTGTCTTTCTCTCTCCCTCTGTTTTTCTCACTTAAAGAAAAAGATGTATTTGTATTCTTTTTATTTATATATATGTGTTTGCCTATGTGAGTGAATGCTACATGTGTACAGGTGCCCACAGAGGCAGGAAGAGGGCCCTGGATCCCCTGGAGCTGGATTACAGATAGTTGTAAGGAATCTAAGCTGAGTGCTAGGAATCGAACCCAGGTCCTCTGCATGAGCAATGCATGCTCTTAGCCTCTGAGCCACCTCTCCAGCCTTTATTCTCACCCTTAAAGCTTCTCTCCTGGTCCTAAAAGGAAGCCTCTCCTTCCCTTTAAGGTCCCATTGTGAGCCAGGCGGCAGTGTCGCACGCCTTTAATCCCAGCACTTGGGAGACAGAGGCAGGTGGATCCCAGTGAGTTCGAGGCCAGCCTGGTCTACAGAGTGAGATCCAGGACAGCCAGGACTGTTACACAGAGAAAACCTCCCATTGTGTTTGATTCTTCACACAGTGGTAGCATTTTCTGTCCGATGCTCTTCCTCCACCTTGAGGTTAGATCATGGCCTCGAGGCCCTTTCTACAGTAAGCCTTTCCTGAAGGCAATTGTGTGTCAGCTTCCTTGTCCCAGACAGACCACGGCTGCTTTATCATCCTTTCTTTTATTGTATTTAACAGGGAGCAGCTGGATGTCTGTTACCTGGCCCCACCTGGAGCAGGCTGGCCTTGCTACATTCCCTCACCTTACCCTTCAGCATTCCCCGGGCAGAACCAGCCCCACCCACAGCTCTCCCGGATGCCAGCCTCCATCAAGCTAGCCTCAGAAGGCTGGGGCCACTCCAAATGCTGTCCTGGCAGTGGGAACCACAGGTGACACTTGGGTTAGGAAAGGGTGGGGACAATTCCACCTCTCACTAGAACAGCTGGTGGATGGTAGTGCAGGACCAAAGTAACTCGGGAGGCTTTATAGGAAACGCATCAGGCTGTTGGCTCCACAGACCTGCCCAGGACTCTGTGATGTGATGTGAAGAAAAGCAAACGTCAAACTGCCCTCATCAAATAGGGCAGCCCCTATAAAATGGGCACTCGTAAAGTGTGCCATTCTTTCCGAGGGGCCCAGTAAAGACACACATCAGAACTATCTATCACTCCTCCAGCTTCCCTCCCCTCCACTTCCTCTCATCCAGGACCACTGGTGCTTAGCTTCCCAGATCAGACAAGATCATCAAAGTCAGGGTGGCTTGATACGGAGCCTCCCTCGTGCCCTCCTCTCCTTAACTCCCCTCCTACGGCCTAGGACCCCTGAGTGCGAATCAGAGGTTCTTCTCTACCTGTCCCTTCCGAGCCTGGTCCAAGGCTTGTCCTTTGCCTTCCCTCGTGGTACCCTTCGTCTTGAAGGAGATTTTTACTTTATGAGGTCAAACTTAACTGCTCTCCTCAATGGCCCTCGAGTTTTCAGCCTTGTTCAAAAAGGATGTCTCTGTCCCTAAAGACATTTTTCAGGAAGTGTTACTCAGGGTACTGAGAACTTTCTGGAGGTTGCTGGAACCTCTCATGGAGCAGAGATGATGCTGATTTCTTTTCTTTTTCTTTTTTCTTTTTCTTTTTTTTTTTTTTTTTTTTTTTTTTTTTTTTTTTTTTTTTTTTTTTTTTTTTGAGACAGTTTTAATCCATAGTCCTGGCTGGACTGGAACTCACTATGTAGACCAAGTTGGTCTTGAATTCATAGAGAACTGCCTGTCTCTGCCTCCCAAGCACTGGGATTAAAGGCATGTGCTAATTGATTTGTTTGCTGAAGCAAAATGGATGGATGCTTTTCTATTCTTTTTTTCTTTTTTCTTTTCTTTTCTTTTCTTTTCTATGGGAAACAGAAGGGTTCTGAGCTCTGGGGTTATTTCTGGGCCTTGGTTTCCCCAGCAAGCTCAGGGTCCTTCTGTGTTCCGTGGCCAGCCCACACTCCCCACCCCACCTCACACTGCCCTCCTTGCTCAGGTCCGCATAGCTCTTTTTCTTCTGTCCTGTGTCCCTTCTGGGAACTCCCAGCCTCTGCCCAGCAAGGACTTCTGTTATTTTGTTTCTCGCAGGTCACCTGTTAGAAAATGTCTGCTTTCTCGGTACCAGGGCCTCACCCACCGGGACTCCCAGCAGCTTGCTTCACTTCTCCAAGGAGGCCTTGCCCTGGGCACTAGCCTGAGCAGCGCTGCAGCTGCTCTTCTGGACCATCATCAGGCTCTCGAGAACTTGCAGCAGGGCAGAGCCAATGCCAAGTACAGGGAATGGCACTCAAGCCTCTACTTGTTCCTTACCCCCAGTCACATGAGGCCCAGCGGGAGTCCCAGGGCTTCAAGGGACATGGGGCAGGGAGGGGATCTCCTTCAGAGTTCCCACTCGCGCTCCCCTCTGTACACCCTGTGCCAGGAGCTGTGGGTTCCTTTCTCCTTTCTGTCCCACACTTCTAATTGACTCCCTGGCTGGCCCCTGGCCCCTGCGCCCCTGCCCCGCCCCCCAGTCCTCTGGCTCCCGCTCCCCAGTCCTCTGCCCCCCCCCTTCAGTCTCCTGGCTCCCAGCCCCAAGACAGCCTTGTGCTTGCCCCAAGCACCCCAAGGCAGTGCTTGTTTAGGTCACCTGCTCCAACCAGAAGCCTTCTCCACCTCTGTCCCCCTTGGCTTTCCTTCAAGTTCCTATGAACCTAATTTACATATGTACTAAGACGGGTGTGTGTGCATGCGTATGTACACAGCACAGCTGGCATAGGTTCCTAGCCCATCAGCTGTACAGAGGGACATCACTAGACTCTTGCATGTGAGCCCTGAGGCAGAGTTGGGTTTGCACTGAGGCAGCCAGGCTCTCCCCAGCATCCCTTGCAGCTTGGATGGACCACAGTGTTGTTACAGATTTAGAACTTAAAACCATTTTTCCCCTTAGAAGGCTGTGAGACGGCGTAACAAGAAGACAGATTGACTCTGTCAGCAGATTCTGGTGCTCAAGAGAGAAAATAACCACGGGTTGCCTGCAGATGCTGTGATGGATCCTGAAATTCAGCTCTGAGCTTCCTGGAAGGCAGGGTGAAAAGGAAAACACTAAGCTCCGAGATTCTTCTTACCAGAAAGGGGAAGCTGATCAGTTCCTTCCCGGTGACAGATACTTCCAGGAACTCATTTGCATGGGTGGCATAATAAAACCTTCTGAACAGCTAGCAGCAAGATGGGACATAGCCAAGGAGCAGAAAGATGGGAGGTCCTGAGGGAGCTTGTGTTTGCCCCTAGCTCAGAAAACTGGCAATGTCCAAATGTCTCAGCTTGGCTGGATCTTGTCTTTCTCTTTTGAAAGGTCTTAGATTTGTGGTTCAAGAGGGACATCGAGGCAGATTGCCCTTTGAGGAAGAGACTTATTAGAAGAGTTACTCATGACACAGAAAGATCCAATGATGGAGGTTCTGAGAACTCAGGTCACGTGACAGAGGGGGGGGGGGGCAGAGTGAAAGATTCCAGGCCACGTGCCTGATGAGTAGCACATAGTATTTACAGTCAGGCTGTGTCTGCTTCCCAGGTGGCAGGGGGAGGGGAGGGAAGGGAGGGGCAGGGAGGAGCAAGGAGGGGGGAGAATGGGGAGGATGTTTTGCATTTCCAGGAAGAAATATGTGACCTTGAGAATATGGGGAAAGCAAGGGGCCCTGTGTAGTTAATGTCCCTTCCCAGAAGGCCTCTGATAGCTTAGATTCTGGTACCCGGCGGTATCAGTCTGCCTCCTGCCTCAGTCTGCCTAATGCTGGTATTTTAGGCCAACCATCCCAACCAAACTTCTGGTTCAGGGAGAGACCCTGTCTCGAGACAATCAGGCAGAGATAGAGGATGATGCCCAAGGTCCTGCTCTAGGCTCTGAAAACTCATTTGGGTGCTCATATCCATATACTCACATAGGTGTATGAGCATGCAAGAACACATGCACATGAACACACACACAAATGACATATGCTGAGAACAAAGAAATAGGTTCACTGTCATATTTGACATGATGGGTAAAGCAGGAGAGTGCTGAAGCTCAAGGAATGATCCAGGGCTGAGGTTATTGCTCAGTGGAATACTTGCCTAGCATATGTGAGACTCTGTGTTCAATCCCCAATACATACATACATATACACTTCCATATATATATATGGAATAAAAGCCCCAGAAAGAGACTAGAGAGAGAAAGGGAGGAGTGGTTTGAAGATACGACCACTGAGAACTTTCCAGAACTAATGAAAAGACACTTGGGAGTACTCCAGCATCAACAAGATCAATAAGGGAAACACACGGTCACTGTGGTGAGGCTGCACACCCCCCAAAGACATAGGTCTTCACGGCTAGACAGCAGGGGCCACCTACGTTCACAGGCCTCCGGGAAGAGCAGCGGCGAGCCAGAGACAGGCGTCCTCGAAGCCAGCAAGAAGGGTACTCACCGCCAGACTTCCAACTTGGTAAAACTGCCATGCAAGGCTGAGGGTGAGGCAGAGACACCAGGACTACTGACCCGGTAAAGAAAACAGCAACTCTTTAGAAACAGAACCTTTGGAGAGCGTGCAAAACAGAAAATGATCCCAGAAGGAAGAAGGGGTGTGGCAAAAAGAGCTTTGGGCAAAGAAACTAAGAAAGGTGTGCCTAAATCTGCACAAACGGATGAGGTCAGGATAACTGTGGGGGCAGAGAGAACTAGAATATTGAGGAAAGTATAATAACGCCAATCTGCAGCAGAGTCAGGACTCCTATGCAGATAGGACTGAATTTCCCAGGCAAACCCCTGGGGCCAGCAAGGTGGCTCTGTAGAAAAGCCACACCAGCCTGACAGCCTGGGTTCCCCTCTCATCGTGGAACCCAGAGCAGAAAGAGCGAGCCAGCTCTCAAACGTGGTCACCTAACCTCTGCATGTATGCTATGGCCTGCACATACATACACACATAATAACAAGTCAAAATCATTTTTAAAAGCAATCATTATAAAGTACAGACTGAGGGCTTGGGGATTTAGCTCAGTGGTAGAGCACTTGCCTAGGAAGTGCAAGGCCCTGGGTTCGGTCCTCAGCTCCAGAAAAAAAAAAAAAAAGAAAAGAAATACAGACTGAGGCATATGCATCCAAGGCAGCAAAGGGAGGAGGAGAGAACAGCATGAGAAAATTAACAAACCCAATAAATCCAGCTGGAGGAAGAGCAAGAGAGGAGAGGAAGAATGCACAGGGGGAGGAAAATGAGATAATAAAAACAAGTCAGAGTGCATCGATCATCACAAGCCACATAAGAATTCTAAATGTGCCCTTTCAAAGACGTGTTGTTGGGTGGGATTTTAAAATTCACCTCTTCTCTGTGTACATCAAACACATAAAGAGACAGGTTGAAGACCGTCAGAATGCCAGGCAAAAGAGTGCTGGGGCCAGGTCCGGCCACACACACCTATAATCCCAGCACCTGGAAGGCAGAGGCTGGTGAGTTCATGGCCAGCCTGGTCTACATCATAAGTTCCAGGCCAGCCAGGGCTACACAGTAGTCCTGTCTCAAGAATTCCAAACAAAACAGCAACAAAAAGGCAATGATGGACTCCCGGTACGGGTTTTGCTGCTTACCTCTGCATGATTTTCCATGGCCAAGCAGCCAGCCTATTAGTCAGGGGGATCCAACCATGTATCTCTCAAAGCTTGATGGAAGCCTATGAAATATCATTACAGACTGAACATCCCAGCAAGCACTGTGTCTCCTCATCCCACTCCACTTCTGCCAATGGAATCCAGGACAGTTAGGTGAGCACTCTACTGCTGAGAGACAGCCCCAAGCTCTTTTTACATTAGTCACGTACTAGAAAGGCTATCAGGCAAGTCTCATTCCACAGACCCAGGCTCCCTCACTACAATGCGTCTCGAAGACTCAGATCAATGTAAATCCACACACCTGTTGCTGGCAAAGCTTTCCTTTAAGCAATTCGTAAGTCGGAGAAGAAATCATAACGGAAATCTAAGCCAAGTGACAATGAGGAGTCAGCAAGAGAGCACAGTAGTGAAGCCATTTGCCACCAAGTCCCAAGCTTAATGGCCCCAAAGCCACCTAGTGGAAGAAAAGAACTGACTCTCGAGTTGTCCTCTGACCTCGGTGCATGTGCGCGCCGCGCGCACGCACACACACACACACACACACACACAGAGAGAGAGAGAGAGAGAGAGAGAGAGAGAGAGAAATTAATGTAGTTTATTTTTCCCCTTTTCTTTTTTAACTAAAAAAAAAAGTTAATGACAGTGAAAATAATTGCCTGTCATGCTGGCCCTGGTCACACACACCTTTAATCCTAGCACTCGGGAGACAGGCAGATCTCTGTGAGTGCAAGGCCACACACAAATCCAATTCTAGGATAGCCAGGGCTACATGATAGAGTTACTCTGTTTGAAAAAAGAAAGAACGAAAGAAAAACAAGCAGGGAGGTGGTGGCACACACCTTTAATGCCAGCACTTGGGAGGCAGAGGCAGGCAGATCTCTGAGTTCGAGGCCAGCCTGGCCCACAGAACTAGTTCTAGGACAGCCAAGACTGCACAAAGAAACCCTGTCTCAAGAGAAAAACGAGAACTGTAAGGCGCATAGGTGGAAATTTTGAAAGTTGATCAGGGTCGGGGTTTGTGTGGCTGCAGTTCAGTTGGTAGAATGCTGGCCTAGCATGTGCCAGCTCCTCAGCCCAGCATAAACCAGGTTCCATGATCCACACCAGTAATCCCAGCACTCAGGAAGTGGAGGCACAGAGCTGCAGGATTAGAAATTCAAGCTCACTAGAAGGTAGTGGTGCATGCCTTTAGTACCTGCACTCAGAGGCAGAGGCAGGCAGATCTCTGTGAGTTCAAGGCCAGCCTGATCTACAAATCGAGTTCCAGGACAGCCAGGGCTACACAGAGAAACCCTGCCTCAGAAAACCAAAGAGAGAGAGAGAGAGAGAGAGAGAGAGAGAGAGAGAGAGAGAGAGAGAGAGATTCAAGGTCATCCTCAGTGACATAGCAAGTTGGATGTCTAGGCTACATGAGACCCAGTTTCAAACAACAACAAAGGTTGATCTTGTATGAGCAGAGAGCATTAACAGTAGCCAGGCATGGTGGCACACATCTGTAATCCCAGCACTCAGGAGGATGGAGAGTTTGAGGCCAGCCTGAGCTACACAGTGAGACTTGGTTGGGGGACAAAAGTAGCAGTGGTTATTAGCATAGTCTGGAGCAGGTAGGCAGAAGAGAGTAGAGAATGTGGACGGTGAGACAAGAACAGGGAGAGCAGGATTGCGCTCTAGGACTCTGGCGTAGTAGGGCAACTGTGGCTAACAATGATCTACTGTCTATTTTAAAATAGCTGGAAGGGAGGACTTTGAACTGCTCCCAACACAAAGAAACAATAAGCTCTAAGGAGACAGATATGCTAATTAACCTGATTCGGTCATTACACATTCTATACATGTATCAAAATATCACTCTGTACCCATAAATATGCAAAATTGTAGCCAATTAAAATTAAATTAAAAACTTAAGAAAGCACCACAGTAGACCATTTAACAAAATACAGAGCCTTGAAGGTTCAGTCAAAAAATTAATAAGCTAAGCCCCCAACTTAAGGAGTTACACATTTCTTAAAAATAGAATGAGCCCAAAGGAAGTAATAAGCAAGCTAAGAAGAGAAAAATCATTAAATCAAAGCACAAAACGCAATATGAAAAATAAAATCAACAAGGTCAGAAATCGGTCTCTCACAAAAACTAATAAAAAGACAAACCTCTGGTAAAATTGATTAAGAGAGAGAGAGAGACCCAAGAACAGTTATTAAAAATAGAGAAGCAGCTTAGGATCCAGGAGAGATTAGGAAGCCAGAAAGCCAGAACGTGACCGGCTCATTCCAGCTGACACAGGCTCATCCAGGCCCAGCCCAGTCCCCTGAAACAGCATAACTCTGACTCCAAGTAGGAACGAGCAGACTATAAGATGGGAAAATCTAGAAAGCAGACACATAAGCTAATGCAAAGAATAACCTGAGGGGCTGGAGAGATGACTCAGAGGTTAGGAGCCCTGGCTGCTCTTCTAGAGGACCCAGGTTCAATTCCCAGCACCATATGGAAGTTCATAGCTGTCTATAACTCCTGTTCCAGGGGATCCAACACCTTCACCCAGACATACATGTAGGCAAAACACCAATGTACATATACTACAAATAAATACATTTTAAAAAAAAAAAAAGAATAACTTGAAGCCAGTATCCACATGATGAGTACCCTAGAACTGTTGAGATGCCTTCCCCCCCCCACCTCCACCCCCAGATACTGGGGATCAAATCCAAGGCCTCAGCAATGCTAGACAATGTTATGCTCAGCCCTGCTTGTCACTTTTTGACACAGGGTCTCTCTAAGTTGCCTATGCTAGCCTTGAACTCACAATCCTGCAGCCTCAGCCTCCTGAGTAGTGGGGCCTATGCCCTGGCTTCACCAGGCCTTGCCAGGATGTCTTAATATTTTGAGTTTGTAAGTGAACTCATCTCATTTAGAGACTCAATGAGAAAGAATACATTATCCTTCTCTCTCTCTCTCTCTCTCTCTCTCTCTCTCTCTTCTCTCTCTCTCTCTTTTTTAACTTTATAACAAATTGACAATTTGTAATCTCAAGCGTTTATGTAGTGCAAAGTGATGTTATGCTTTAGGAACACAATCGAGCTAATTAGCATATTCATCACTTCAAATACCACTGTTTGTGGTGAGAACATTTGAAATTTGCTCTCTTAGCTATTTTGAAATGTGTAATACACTATTATTAGTATCTTTTTAATAAATACAGAAGTATTTGATATGATTTAACACTTGTGATTTTTTTAAAATCATGAATGGAAAATTAAGAGGAGAAACTTAACAATAAAAGATTGTATCTACTCAAAACCTCTAGAAAATTTGGGGTTTTTCATTACCTTTATTTTTAGTGTGTGTGTGTGTGTGTGTGTGTGTGTGTGTGTGTGTGTGTGCTCTAGCTTGCGTGCGCTCGCCTAGGCGTATATATGTGCTGGCGACCAGAGATCACTGTCAAGTGTCTTCTATAGCTCTCTCTACCTTACTTTTAGAAGCAAGTTCTCTCACTGAGCCTAGAGTTCACTGCTTGAGTGAATGGCTGGCCAGCAAGTTCCAGAGATCCACTCCTACAACCAGCCCTAGGGCTGCAGATGTGTGCTGTGCCATAACCCAGCCCTAGGATTACAGATGTGTGCCAGCCATCACATCGTATTTTACATGGGTGCGAAGGATCCAAATCCAGGTTCTCGTGCTTGTGAGTAGACACTTTACTGAATACGTCATCTTCTTAGCCACATAAATAATATTTTTTTTTTTTTTTTTTTAACTCTCCAATTCCAGAACTCCTCATAAGAGTGGGCTGGGTGGGGGCGTGGACACGGGAACAAAAAAAACGGGGCATGGCATGCACTTACAGCCCCAGTACTGGGAAGAGGAAAGGCAGATCCCTGAAGCTCTAGCCAACCAGCTCAGCCTAATAGGCAAGCTCCAGGCCAATGAGAGACCCCATCTCAAAAACAGGGCAGGGGTTAGGGAGACGGCTCAGCACTTGCAGTTAAGAGCTCTTCCTGCTCTTCCAGAGAATCCTTTCAGTCCCCAGCATGCACACAGAAGTTCACAGCTATGTGTAGCTCCAGTTCCATGGGATCTGATGCCCTCTTCTGGCCTCCTCAAGAGCCAGGCACCCACGTGGTGCACAGACATACATGCAGGCAAAACACTCACACACTAAAATAAAATAAAATAATTAAGAAATAAAAATTCACCACTAGGCTGTGATGTTGCACGCCTTTAATCCCAGCACTCAGGAGGCAGAGGCAGGTGCATCTTTGTGAGTTCAAGACCAGCCTGGTCTACAGAGTGAATTCCAGGACAGCCAGGGCCACACAGAGAAACCCTGTCTCAAAAACCCAAAAACCAGGCAGGGCTGGGGAGATGGCTCATCAGTTAAGAGCATTGACTGCTTTTCCAGAGAACCCAGGTTTGATTCCCAGCATCCACATGGCAGCTCACAACTGTCTGTGACTCCAGTTCCAGGGGATCTGACACCCTCACACAGACATATACGGAGGGAAAAACACCAATGCATATAAAATAAAAATAGATAAATAATAAAAAAAAAAAAAGTAGCCGGCGGTGGCGCACGCCTTAATCCAGCCTTGGAGCAGAGCAGCGATCCTGTGAGTTCGAGCAGCCTGGCTACAATGAGTCCAGGAAAGGCAAAGCTACATAGAGAAACCGTGTCTCGAAAAAAAAAAAAAAAAAAAAAAAAAAAAAAGTAAAAAAATGTACATGGCTCCAAAGGAATGACACCCCAGTTTGTCCTCCAGCCTCGTATGCACACACACACACACACACACACACACACACACACACACACACCATGTCCATACCACACATGTACACACACACAGGTCACACACACAAATCCTTCACTGAAAAGGCAGACTTGAGTTCCTCTAAACTGATAACGTCAATGGGACTCCACCAAAACCACAGCAGAACTTCTATGGGTCTAGACAAGTGAACTCTAAAATGCCTTGAAAAAGCAAAGACAGAAGTCGACAGCACTGGAAAAGGGGGAAAGGTGGGGGGGGGGATTTCTCCTACCAGATATCCCAACAGGGAAAAGCGAAATCGTTGGGACAGATGGCATGCATACCAGAGGGTCCCATGGATCTCTGGAGCAGAATGGGGCCTCAGAGAAACCACCGACACGTGAGGACTTGATCTGGGGCACGGATAGAGACAGGACATGGATCCTGCAGAAAGGAGGAGGATTTGATAAATGAATAGGTGTGTATCCACAGATAGAAACATTCAATAGGGAACTTTCCAAAAGCCCTAAAATGCTTGTTCCAGGTGGATCTGAAACTTAAATACCAGAGGCAACACTTGCAGATTTGTAGAGGAAAGTATAGTTAGTTATGATGTCACAGGCTGAGGCAAGAGGATTGTGAGTTCAAGACTAGCTTGGGCAACACAGGGAAATCTTATTACAAAACAAGCAAATCAACAACAAAATATAAGGACAGGTATGGCGATGTAAATCTGTAATCCCAGCATTCAGGGGGCTGAGACTGAAGGAGTAAGGTGAGTTCAAGGTTAACCAGGACTACATACTGAGATCTTGCCTCAAACACAAACAAATACAACAGTATAAATATATGTATGTATAAAATGTGTGTGTGTGTGTGTGTGTGTGTGTGTGTGTGTGTGTGTGTGTGAAACATCTCTATGACCTAAGAAAAGAAATGGTTTCTTCAACAAGATGTAAAGCTGTGAGGCCAGTTAATAATAATAAGCCAGCTGGCTTAGCAGTTAATAGCATGCACTGCTCTTCCAGAGGACCTGTGTTGGGTTCCCAGTGCAGGTGTCAGGCAAATCCAGTGCCTTCTTCTGGCCCCCATGTACAAGCGCATTCATGTGCACATACTCACACATAGACACACATATAGTTAAAACTAAACTAAATCTTTTATTTTAGGAAAAAGAAGAAAGAAAAAGAAAATCACCAGCTAAGGGTATAGCTCAGAGGTAGAGTGCTTAGCTGGCATGCAAAGAAAGACCCAGCATTCAATTCTCAATCACCATCCATCAATAAGACAAAAAGCATCTACCATAAAGAAAATATTCATATTGGGTAGTGGTGGCGCATGCCTTTAATCTCCAGCATTCTGGAGGCAGAGGCAGGTGGGTCTCTATGAGCTTTAGGCTAGCCTGGTCTACAGTGTGAGTTGCAGGACAACGGGGGCTGCTACACAGAGAAACCCCGTCTTGAAAAGCACACAACAGAAGAAATGTAACAAAAGAAAGTTACTTCAGATTACTTTCTTATAAACATTAAAAGAGAGAAGGAGGAACAGGAGGAGGAGGAGGAAGAGGGAGGAGGAGGAGGAGGAGAAAACATTCAGTAGTTCAATTACATTAAAATTTAGACCTTTTCAGCATCAAGGCATCCTAAAGAAAATGAAGAGACAAGCCGCTGACTGGACACAGTTACTTAGACACACTCTACTGATGGCCCCAAGGAGACCATGAACAACAGACATGAACAGGCATTTCTCAAAAGTGGAACCTGAAAGACCAATTAATGTCACAAAAGATCAATTCCACTGATAAAACGAAAACAACATGAGATTGTCTGCCCCCTAATTTGGCAGAATGAAGACAGTTTCCCACCAAGGGCTGGTAGGATCCAGGCAGCAGATATTCCTTCACTCAGCAAGCTAGGCTATGAATTAGCACAAACATTCGGGGAAACAAAACAGTACCATTTGTAAATCTGAATATTTTGATTACTCTGCCAGTGATGCTAAAGAAACTTATAACCGTAAGGACCGTAAAACATGGCCAAGAATGTCAATAGTGTAATTCCAGCACAGAGACAGGAGGATCACCAGACTGAGGCCAGCTTGGTCTCTGTAGCTAAATCCTGTGTCAGTTGTGCAAGGGGCACAACTCTGATTCCATCACCTGGAAGTCTAAGAGAGGAAGATCTAGAGTTCAAGACCAGGGCTGGAGAGATGGGTCAGCGGTTAAGAACAAAGAGGATCTGGGTTCAATTCCCAAAACCCACAAGGTGGCTCACAACCATCTGTAACTTCAATCCCAGGGAACGATGTCCACTTTTGGCCTCTGCAAGCATGCATGTGGTGTGCATACATACATGCAGGCAAAGCACCCATGATCATAAAATAAAATGGAAAGAGAGAGAGAGTTCCAGACCCTCCTAGATTCACAGCAAGATCCTGCCACACTCTGCTTCCACCTAAAAAAAAATCTCAAAGGCCAATAGCAAAAAAAAAAAAAAAAAAAAAAAAAAAAAAAAAGGATAAAACTAATAGACACATATTGGACTGTGCAGAAGAGGGAAATAGATAAGCTTTGTCAAGAAATTTAGTTATACCAGACAGTGGTGGCACACACCTTTGGCCAGCCTGGCCTACAGAGTGAGTTCTGGACACCCAAGGCTACACAGAGAAACCCTGAAACCTTGTCTTGAAAAAATAGTTATAGATGTCATCAGCTTTTTTTCACAATGTGTAAATCAGGGCAGCCTCCAGGCTACAAATGGAACCAGAGCTCCCACTGAGCGTACTGACAGGGAAGAGCAGGAAAGAAACCAGTCTGTTAGTGTCGGATTACTTCAGATTACTTTCTTTCTTTCTTTTTTTCGAGACAGGGTTTCTCTGTGTAGCTTTGTGCCTTTTCCTGGAACTCACTTGGTAGCCCAGGCTGGCTTGGAACTCACAGAGATCCGCCTGGTTGTGCCTCCCGAGTGCTGGGCAGATTACTTTCTTATAAATGTCAAAAAAGATGCTTTCTTTTAAATATTTTCTCATAAAACAGTTTTGTTGCAATATAATTCTCTTATCATACAATTTACCCTTCTAAAGTAGTCATAGAGCTGTATTCTCAACTCCCCCAAAAGAGATGACAGAGGGCAGAGAGATGATGTGGGGCAAAAACACTTGCTGCACAAGCCTGACAACCTGCCATTGGTCCCTGGAACAGTGTGTGTGTGTGTGTGTGTGTGTGTGTGTGTGTGTGTGTGTGTGTGTATACCTCAGATCTCTTGTATCCTGGGCAATCACTCACTGAACTGAACTATATCTCTAGCTCTGTTCTTTTTTTTTTTTTTTTTTTTTTTTTTTTGCTATTCACCCAGTGAGATCCAGGTTCAGTAGGAGACTCTGTCTCAAGGGAATACAGTAGAGAGTGATAGAGGATACCCAACACCCTGCTCTGGCTTCTAATGTGTGTATATAAATGCACAAATATACACACATGTGTGCACACATGCACACACACACACACCATATAAAAAAATAAAGGAAGGGCTAGAGAGATGACTCAGATGTTCTTGCAGAGGACCTGGGTTCAGTTCCCAGCACCATGTCAGGTGGCTGACAACTACCTATAACTCCAATTCCAGGGGACCCACTTCAGATATGAGGCTGAGAATCAGGAAGAACACCAACCATATTTCTGGTTTCTGTCATACCTAGAGCTTGGGGGAAAATCTGTGAGAGTAGCAGGGTGATGTTAGAGTGTCCTCGGGGATGGGAGATACTTGGAGGTCTTAGGAAATGGCTAACAGTGCAATACCCATGGGGATGGGTGAAAGTTTGCTTGTCACATGTTATAAGAGCCAGCAGTCTGGTCACATTACTAGTCTCAAGCTCAGGAGCTGATTGGTAGTTGGTCTGCAAATATACTGGATGAAAGAGGGCATGGAGGATGAATGGATGCATGGATGGGTGGCTACAAGGATGGATAAGTAGATGGGTAGGTAGGTGGATAAATGGTTTAGAGGACAGATGGATGAAGGGTGGGGAGACAAATGAGTGGATGGGTGTGATTGATGGATCGATAAATAGATGGCTAAGAAATAAATGGGAGAAAGAGAGATAAGCCATGGGTGTGGTGAGGAAGTGAATGAACGAATTAGATAAGCAGGTATTCCAGAAAGCATAGGAGAACAGCACAGGAAGCCAGACAGTTGCTAGAGATCACAAACCCAGCCCTGGCCCTGCAGGCTATACGACTCCTAAGAACACTGCAACCACAAGGTTACAACAGGCCCAGCCTTTCTGCCCTGTGCCTGCCTCCCAGCCCAAAGGCTTGTCTGTGGGCAGGCATCCAACCCTGTGCTCCAGGGGTCCCAATTGAAGAGGCAGAGACGGAGCAAAGTACTGGCTCCTCCTGGGAACAGAACCCCTCTTCCCTCTCAGGATCCAATCCAGACTGGAGAAGCAGGAAGTTTGCAGACAGAGACAATGATCCAGACATTCTGATCTGCCTTCACCTCTCTCTTCAGCCTGTCCTTTTTTTCCCGGCTACTCCTCCTGACAATGTTTTTAGGAAAAAAGATACACAAAAATATTCACCTTCTCACTTTTACCTGCGCAACTCTGAACAGTGGCGCCTAAGCCAGCTGTCTGGTGAGGAAGAGTTGGCCATCTTTAGACAGATGGATCTAGAGCCTTCTTCCAAAGAAGTTCATGATGAGGCAGAAGCAGCCTAGCCTGGGGGCACATACCTTCATCTAAGGGAAAGTTTTCCTGCAAGCCAGATAGGCATCTAAACAAGTATGTGTCTCAGCCTCTGATTTATACAGCAGTTCTCACCAGGACAGCCCTTCTCCAACCATACTAGAGCAACCAGGCCCTGAGATGCAGAGCTGAGTCCCCAATGGGCAGCAGACCTCAGGGGACATGAAGAGAGAGAGTACGTTAGACTCCTACTTCCTTCCCCAAGAGAGCCCCTGGGCAGCTGGTCCAACTTCATCGCAGTCTTCAGTCCTGTGATTTCCTCACCGTCGTTCAGGGTCAAACGGGTCCCGCTTCTCTCATTGCTTGCCCGGGAAAGCCCATCAAAGGCAGACAGGGGATCCTGCCTATCGAGTGCCAGGGAAGCAGGAGGATGTGGTGCTGCCTGCCACAAAGTGGACAAGACTACACCTCTGTAACTGGGTGGTATTGCCACATCAGCCTCTGGTGGACAGGTGCTCCCTGCCAGGCTCCAGAAGGTCCCAGAGTCACACAGGTCTATCCCTGCTTCACAGGGCCCCTGAGAGGCCAGCAGAGCAGCATCCAACCAAGCCTGGGAGGCTTAGGGGGCTCCCAGGAGAGATGATGCTGATGCTGAGTTTAGAATCATGAGGGATTCTTCTGTAGATACAGACATCAGAGAAACGGGCTTCTGAGCAGAAGGGAGGTATGGGAAGGACCTGAAGCTGTGGAAAGACCACGTGGGACAGTAATGGAAGTGGAATGGCTCAGTGTTGGGCTCACAGAAAGAAGCAAGGTGACAGGAAGAACCCAGGGAAGAGGCCCCAGGGCTGGGAGAGGCAGGGTCCTGAAGGCCACCTAGAACTTTATCCTGTGGGCAATAACCCAGAGATGAGCAGGAAGCAGTTACAGCCATCCAGATACCTGATGGACAGTGTTCATCTTCTCTTCCTGGTGCTGTGATAAAGAACTCTGACCAAAGCAACTTGGGGTTGGGGGGGGGGTGTCTCCTTGGGCTACACTTCCACATCCCAATGTGTCATTGAGGGAAGTCGGGGTAGGAACCATGGAGGAAAGCTGCTGACTGACTCTCTCTGGCTTCGCCCACAGGTTTCTGCTTAGCCAGCTTTCTTAATCAGTCCCGGACTACCTACCCAGGAAATGATGCCAATCACAATAAACCCACACACACACATCAATTAAGACAATCCTGCCCTACAGACATGCTCACAGACCAACCTGGAAGAAAAACTTCTTAACTGAGACTCTTTGGGAGGGAGGGAGCGGCTTTTGTCTGTGTCAAGTTGACAGCTAATGCTAACTGGAAAAGACAGGACTCCCAGCTCCTGAAGGGCCTTGAGGCTACAGAGAAGGAACAGAACCCACCAGAAGGCATATCAGGCCAGATGTGAGGATGAGGGCAAAGGGGCTTCAGAGGAGCCACTCAACAGAACAGGAAGTAGGTTTTCAAAAGAAAGTGCAAAGGAACTCAGTTTGGGGTGAGGGATTGGAGTGTCTGAGGGGCTTCCCATAAGTGGGAACCTAGGAAGCAGGACTGCCAAGTGTTAGTCAAGGTCATACAGAGTCAGAATTAGAATCTAAGCTAGAATGCAGGCCTCAGCCCACCACCGTTCCCGTTTGGCGAACACACACACACACACACACACACACACACACACACACACTCCTCCTCCAGGCCCTAGGCCTTCGCTCCCAAAGATCTTCCACCCAGGCTCTCCTCCTCTTGAATTCCACCCACTCCTCAATTCCCGGCTGGAGGTTCCACTCCACTCCAGGACTAGAGTCAAGACCCAGGGTCAGAAGTGGGTCTGAAAGAGAGGTGAGGGTGTGGCCTAATTAGCTCCCCCTCAAGCTGTGTGCCATCAGCAGGTCACTTGCCCCGCTGGGCCTCAGTTTCCTGACCGTTTCAGTTTCAGAGGCAAAGAAGAAAAGATTCTTGAACTGGTGAAGTTTGCCATCTCGAAACAGCCTTGAGAGGGCTGCGGGGCTGGCTCAGAGGTTAAGACCACTTGCTGCTCTCACAAAGGATAGCATTCCATACCCGGGACCCTGTCTGGTGGCTCACAACTGCCTGAACTCCAGCTCTATAGTTCTGAAGACTTCTCCAGAGGACACGAAGATGTGCACTCATAAGCTTCTTAAAGATGAAAAAAATTATATATATATATTTACGTGTGTGTGTGTGTGTGTGTGTGTGTGTGTGTGTGTTTAAGAGCTTCAAGAGCAATCCTGAGTATCAAATGCCTTGACTTTGCAAATGAGGGGAAGTGTTTGATGAAATCCTGGAGGGCACTGGGCATTGTCTCTGAGTCTGGAAATAAGAAAAGTGAATCATCAAGTTCTTAACAGAAGGATGCTGTTTGCTGGAGGGCTTGCTGGAGGTGGTGGCGGTGGTGGTGGTGGTGGTGGTGGTGATAGCGGTGGTGGTGGTGGTTTTCTGAGACACTCTCCCTACACAGCCCGGAGTGGCCTGCAACTCTTGATCCTCCTGCCGCAGCCTCTGGAGAACTGGGAAGAGAGACACATCCAACACGCCCAGCTCAGATGCTGGTTCCGAGTTGACAACTTTGGCAATTTTTGTAAACACGCTGCCCAAGCCTGGTAGTCTCCAGTAAACACCTATTTGCACAATCAAGGTCACACACGGGGATGTGTTTGCACAATGACCTGCTTGCACAATCTCAGCCGACTGCTCTATTCCACCCAGAGCAAGCCCTGGCGGAGGAGCACAGCCTGTGCTTCTGCACACTCAAGCTGCCTGGCGGACCTGCGATGCCTGACGGAGCCCCTCTGGACCCAGCAGTTCCCCGACCCATGCAGCAGTCCCTCATGGTCCAGCTCTAGGTATCCAGCCTTTTGAGAATAGGACAATTGCTTGGAAGGGAGGGAGTGTTCCAACCGCAGAGGCCTCATCTGATGGAGGAAGGAGGGGACAAGAGGAGGAAGTCCCTCACAGCAGATGCCCGAGGCAGGTGGAGGGCTGAAGCCTTGTTGCCTTGAGCGCTTGGGCTCCCGTAGTAAATACTCCTTAAATGATTGCCTAGTGCCTCACTCTGTTCCACGAGCCTTACTTCTCACTGACTTCCCTTAAGGAAGATGAGAAGGCAAGCACCATGATCCCCATCTTTAAGTTGTCAAAACTGCCTGGGAATGCGACTCAGTTGCAAGAGCAATAGCCCGGTGTACACAGACTCCTGGGTTTGACCCCAAAACATGTAACACTCAGGAGGTGGAGGCAGGAGGATAGGAAGTTCAAAGTCACTACGTAAGATACATACATGTCAGCCTGGACTACATATGAGACAACAAAAACATCAAAAACAAAACTCGGGAGCCGGAGAGACGTCTCAGCAGTTATGAGCACTGGCTGCTCTTCCTGAGGACCCAGGTTTGGTTCCCAGCACTCATCGAGAGGTTCAAAACTATGTGTAACTCCAGTTCCAGGGGAATCTAACACCCTTTCTGGCCTCCAAAGGTAACAGGCATGCAAATGGTACATATACATATACGCAGGCAAACACTGGTATACATAAAACAAAAACAAATCATTCTTTAAAATGGGGGAGGGGTGGGGAGACAGCCCAGCAGTGAAGAGCGCTTGCTGTTCTTGCAGAGCACCCGGATTCGATTGTAAGCACCCACATCAGATAGCTCACAACTACCGTGACCCCACTTCCGGGGGATCGGATGCCCTTTTCCTGTCTCTACAGGCACTGCAGGCCCGTGGGGCACATGGCAATCACTCTGGCACACACGGAGATACATAAAATCTTAAAAACAAAACAAAATATGACAAAACTGAGGCTCGGACACCTTAAATGACTTGCCTCGGTCACACAGGAAGTGACAAAAGCAAGCAGTGTGACTCTTCATCCCACGCTCTCAGGCTCCCTACTCTCTAGCACTTCTTGCCCAGAAAAGTGCTTCCGCAAATCCAACTTTCGTTTCCTCCCATCTAATGATCATCTCAGCCCCAAGAGTTCCATTTCCTAGTGTAAGTTCTCAGAGGAGAGTGGACCAAGGAGATCAGAAAAGTGTTTTTCTGAAGTATCAAATTGGCAGAGGCAAAGGAAGGCAGAGCAACCAAATGCCTGCTGCGTGCCGGCTGCCATGCTGAGCATTGACGGCATGTCCCTCCGTTGTTTTATTTCCTTTGGTTGGCTTGTGTTGTTTTGGGTGTGGCGGTGAGTACTGGTGTTGGTGTTTTTGTGTTTGTCTACTTTTGAGACAAGGTCTGGATAGGTAGCCCAGGCTAGCCTGAGACTTGAGGTCCAGTGCTGGGATTACAGGCACACACCACCATGCCAGGCTCCATCCATCACTGCAGTTCTGAGAGTTCCTTTAATCATCCCTTGGGGAGAGTGACTACTATCCCTGTGGCAGGTGGGAAAGCAGAGGCTGGGGGGGGGGGGAGAATAACCATGTCCCCAGGATTCTGCAGCCCAAAGGAAAGAGGGCTGTCTGTGGCTTCTTTACACTGGGATGAGCTAGGAGCTGAGGCCAGGGTGGAGTTTCTGCCCCGAACAGACTTTGAAGTTTAGTGAAGGAAGCAGGCAGCAACAGTCCACTACTGTGTTACAAGACGGACGAGGAGAAGGACGCTGGACGCCACTCAAAGCCTAGATCAGGAAGGGGATTCACTTGGCAGAGAGATGACAGCCCTGTCCTGCAAGAACCAAAACACAGAAGTGTCACAGAGCCTGGGCAGGCTGGAAAACGCAAACCCGTTCAGCCTGGCCGGAGCGGGAGACAAGCGGAAGTGGATGTCCACACGAGGGGACGTGGGCTGCTTGCTAGAACCTCTAATGCAGTGGTTCTCAATCTGTGGGTCAAGACCCCCTTGGCAAACTTCTATCTCCCCAAAATATTTACATTACCGTTCTTAACAGTAGCAAAATTACAGTTATGAAGTAGCAATGAGGATAACTTTATGGTTGGGAGTCCTCACAGCATGAGGAACTGAATTAAAGGGTCGCAGCATTGCAAAGGTTGAGAGCCCACTATTCTAGGGATTTAGGAGGACAGGGTTCTGCCTTTAAGCAGAGGAGGAGATGAGCTACAGGATCAGGGCAGGAGGGAGACAAGGGTTTAGTGTTCTGTAAAAGCCAGGGCTGGATCCCCAGCTAAGGACTGGATCAAAAAACCCTGTCTTCCAGGTGCTAGGCAGAGAAAGACAGATGGGTGTGGGCAGCCCTGGGAGGAGGGGTATAGAAGAAATGAGGTCCTGTACTCACAGATAAGCACTAGAAAACCAAGAATGTTAAACATGCAGGGCTGTATAACCTGTTTTCTGCCCAGAAGGCTGGGAACGGAGGTGGTTTATAGCCTGGTGGTATCTGTATAACTGAGACCACACCAGATCTTCCCCGAGACCCCTAAGATGTCCTGGGTAGTCAATCTACAGCACCCATCTTTATGGTCGATGTCACGTGGTCTTTATAAAGAATTTCGAAGTATTCATCACCAGGAAACTTTTTGTTTGGTTGGTTGGGTTTTTTGTTTTGTTTTGTTTTTTCGAGACAGGGTTTCTCTGTGTAGTTTTGGTGCCTGTCCTGGATCTCACTGTGTAGACCAGGCTGGCCTCAAACTCACAGAGATCTGCCTGGCTCTGCCTCTCGAGTGCTGGGATTAAAGGTGTGCACCACCACCGCCTGGCAGGAAACTTTTTATACTTCAAATATGCCTAAAATAATTTTAGACTCTCGAAGTTTGAACCAACACTAACTACTGAGTCTCAGTCCTGTTGAACCCAACTTCCTTCTTGGCTCACTTGCAACACCGCTGACTGTGGTCTTTGAGAGATCCCACCCAGAGGGGGAAGGATAGCTCCGAGTCCCTGGGGAGGAGGAAATTGTCATCAAGTTACCTAGACAAGTCAATGGGAATAGGGATCGTTTTGATGAAGAGCATTCAGCCTTTCAATAACTCAGTAAGCATGGGTTGCTAACTTACCTTGTGATGAGCTAGTTGTAGATACTGCATCTACCATGATGTGCCCATTTGGTTTTTGGTTCTCATTGGCTTTATTTGTATGATTTTTTATGTTATTTTAAAGAATTATTTTGTCTATGTGTAGGAGTATTTCACCTACATGTATGTATGTGTGCACCAGACATGTGTTTGGCGCCCTAGGAGACCAGAAAAGGACATCAGAACCCCTGGAACTGGAGTTACAGACAGTTGTGAGCTGCCATGTGGATGCTGGGAACTGAACCTGGATCCCCTGCAAGAGTACTGAGTACTCTTAACTGAGCCATCTCCCGGCCCTGTTTGGTTTGTTTTGAGTCAGGGTCTGAACTAGAACTCTCTATAAAGCTCAGGCTGGCCTCAAACTCATGGTTATCCTCCTGCTTCACCTCCAAGTGCTAGGATTACAAGCATGTACCAATGCGACCATCTGGGGCCGCAGTTTTGAACAGAACAGACGAAACGTTTTACCAGCATGGAGGTTCAGTTCTAGCAGGGATGGGGATGGAAGGACCAAAACAGGAATAAGGGACGAGGGACGGTTTTTTTAAGGGTTCCCAGAAGACTTAATAGGATGATGATACTTGAGCAAAGACCTGAAAAGGGGAGAAAGGGGCCCCACATTTCTCCCTCCTTTGAGGAGAAACAGTCCCGGCCAAAGAAGCCGCAAACACAGAGGTCCTGGGGTGCTAGAAGAGTCCAGCAAGCCCAAGAAACAAGGAAAAGAGAGAAGCTGGAAGACACCAGTGAAAGGAAGCAAGGATGGTGGAAGAGGGTTGAGGAAGGCAGAGGAAGCCAGGCAGCTCACCGAGCAGACTCTCACTTTGCCTCCAAGTGAGCGGGAGCCATCAGAGGGTTTGGGGCAGAGGGCGACATGACAGCCACTGTCCCGAAGTGTGATCCTGAAAACATCCGGACACAGAGCCAAGCTGAACCTTACTGTGAACACCCACATGCCCGGGGTACTAGGTACACTGTGAAGGAAGAGTCACAGGATTAACATGTTGCAGGTACCCGTGTGCTGGTACCTAACCTTTATCAGGTAGTGAACTGTATTTAACTGTGAGCAGCCTGAATCCTCAGTGTCTGTGGATAATTGCAAGAGAATCCTGGAGAGGGACAACAACAACAACAACAAAACAAAACAAAAAAACAAAACACCAGCTGTGGAAAACATTCCACGTCCCTGAACCATTGTCCACCTAACACAACCTAGAGTCAGGTAAGAAGAGGGAACCTCAATTGAGGAATTGTCCAGATCAGTATCATCCTTGGGCAGGAAGTCCTGGCTTATATAAGAAAGCTGGCTAAGCATGAGCCAGTGAGCAAGCCAGGAAGCAGTCTTCCTCCATGGTTCCTGCCTCTGCTCCTGCTCCTAGCTTCTCTCAAAGCTAGATTGTAACCTGAAGTGTAAGCTGAAATAAACCCTTTCCTCCTCTAAATTGCTTTTGGTCATGATACTCATCACAGCAACAGAAAGCAACTGGAACAGATATTTGTTTATTAGTGCTATAATATGTTGAAAATGTCTAATGTGCTTTTGATAGTCATAGAAGTTTACCCTGGAAGCCAGGCGGGGGGGTCGGGGGGGTGCACACCTTTAATCCCAGCACTTGGGGGCTGGGGGGAAGAAGTTTATAGTTGAGAGACTTTTTTTTTTCCTCTTGAGACAGGGTTCTTCTGTGTCGTAGCCCTGGCTGTCCTGGATCTCGCTCTGTAGACCAGGCTGGCCTCAAACTCACAGAGATCCTCCTGCCTCTGCCTCCCAAGTGCTGGGATTAAAGGCATGCACCACCACACTAAGGAAGGTTATTTTTTTTTCCAGGGCTGAGGACCGAACCCAGGGCCTTGTGCTTGCTAGGCAAGTGCTCTACCACTGAGCTAAATCCCCAACCCCAGGTTATGGTTTTTAAAGTGACCTGTTTGTGTATCATTGACAAGGGACTGATCATGATGTTTGATTTTAAAAGTCAACTTGCCATGATTTAGAATTGCCTGAGCAGGATCCCTCCGAATTATCTTGACTGCCTTAATTAATGTGGGAAGACCCACCCTACATGTGGGTGGCGCCTTCAGACCTTCCCTCTGGCTGCCAGATAATCTACCCTGCTGCCACCACCCGGAAGATTCCTTCACTCAAGTTAAAAATCCGTGTTTCTGGGCTTCCAACGTTGACTGAGGACCAGACACTCTCCGGGTCTTCAGAACCACCTTGGGGCTGCTGAGGCACCCAGCATGTCCTGAGGACTTCCCAGGTGGGTGCTCAGATGTACGATGGCTGTTGCTACCTACTTTGACTGCGTTGCATAGATAAGCTAATTTAATTAATGCAGGTATGTGTGTTCACTCTGTTGGTTCTGATCCTCTAGAGCACCGGTTCTCAACCGGGGTCACCTAAAACCATCGGAAAACACAGCTATTTACATTATGATTCATAACAGTAGCAAAATCACAGTAATGCAGTAGCAACGGAAATAATTTTACGGTCGGGGGTCACCACAACATGAGGAACTGTATTAAAGGGTCACAGCATTGGGAAGGTTGAGAACCACTGCTCTAGAGAACCCTGGCTAACACACTAATATACTATTTTGGTGGGGTTTTTTTTCTTTTGTTCTTTCTTTTTTTGATTTTTTTCAAGACAGGGGTTCTCTGTGTAACAGTCCTGGCTGTCCTGGAACTCACTCTGTAGACCAGAGTGGCCCCGAACTCAGATATCCACCTGCCTCTGGGATTAAATGCCTGCGCCACCATGCCCGGTTTTCTTTGTGGATAATTGAAATCATGGGGTGGGTTCTGAGGCATCTTGGAAGGGATTAAAACCTGACAAGATAAAACCAGGAGCCCCCACGTTGACACAAACAGGTGAGGAGGGCATGACCTTTTACTGTCAGGGGGTTTTCTGAGGAGAGCCCTAGAAAACAGCAGGTTTCCAGCTGACAAGGGAAGACAACCCTAAGTAAACGTTACTTGTGCCGGAACCAATTCTCCTCCGGCAGAGGCTTCAACCAGACTCAGTGCAGAGAGGGTTTCCCCTCGCCGCCCCTTACTTTTCCCTGTCTTTTTGTCCCGCTTCAGTTTTGAATGAATCCTTGAAGACCCCAGCTCTCCCTCGGCCCTGTGTTGTCTTGGGTGCCGTGCCCAGACTCAAAGCGGTGAGCTCAGGAAATCCGGAGAGAAGGGAGAGGGGGGCCTCGAGCCAGGTTGCCACAATGCCCAGCCCTCTAAGACCCCTGAGGCAGGAAGGTCGCTGGCTCACCAGTTTCCCTCAACCTCCTTCCTGAGAGGAAGGGGCTGCCTATGTCCCCCAAGGGTGCGGGCTCAGGGTAGAGCAGGAGGGAAGCCAGGAAGGTGTCGCAATCCTGGGTCCCCTGGCCTGTCATTAACGACAGAGCTAGAAAGAGAAGTTTCCCGAACTTGCCCCAAGAAGAGAGGAGCAAGAGAAGAGAGAGCAAGCACCGAGGCTGGGCGCATCGCCCTGGCCCCGGCATAACCAGGGGAGGGCAGAGCCCTGGAGGCCCCAGACCGTTCCCCAGCATTGCCAGGGCCACATCAGGGGGCCTTCGACAGGTGATCCTTGGGAACTGGGAGTCTCTGTGTGTGTGGCATCGGGCAAGTCAGACAGCTGAATCTCTTCGGGAACAGGAGCTGAGCTGAGGGGTGAACACATCCCTCCCGGGGCCTCTGTCCCTCAGATGTGTTCTAGTGGCCCGGATCCACCAAGGATTTCCTCTTGGCTACTCCGTTTTCAGCCCTTTGGGCTGCTTCTCGGCAAGTACGGCTGTCTCAGAGACTCTGGGCCTCTCTTTCCTCTCCCAGTTCCCTTTGCCTCTTCACTTTAAACAGTTACTACAAGACTTGGCCGTCCTGGCCCCTCTGGCTCTCTAGATCCACTGGGCTCTAGCTTCTGCTGCCTGCCTCTCTGCCTCTCTACCTCTCTCTGCATCTCTCCAGCTGTTGTTGTTACTATTATCGTTGTTGTTGTTGTTGTTGTTGTTGTTGTTGTTGTTGTTGAAGTGTGTGGCTCTCACACAGATGAGGCATGTCACCATGTAAGCAGATAAGGACCTTGAACTGCTGATCCTCCTGAATTCCGAGCGCTAGGACTACAGGCCTGCACCACCATGCCTGATTCTCAGTGTGGTACTGCGGCTCAAGCTTAGCCCTTTGTGTGTGCTAGACGAGCATCCTACCAACTGAGCTAGATCCCCATCTGCTTTATATTTTTGAGATAGGTTCTCACCGAGACGCTCAAACTAGATTTGAATTCCTTCGATAGCCCAGGCTGGCCTTGTGCATGCAATACACTTGCCTCTACTTCCAAGGCAATTGGGATCTCAGGCCCACGCCACGGGGCCAGGCTTTGCCTCAGTCTGTTTCTGTGTATCTCTTTCCTGCATCCCGTCTAGCCTTCCTTCATCCATCCATCCATCCATCCACCCCTCCCTTTATCTCTACCACACCTGGAAGCCTTCTCCCTTAGTTTAGTCCCGATGTCCCCTTCCTCAATCTCTTCCCACTGACAGAACAGGACAGGAGAAGGGAACCAAGGGCGAAGGTTGGCAATGGTGAGTAACGGAGAGGCCAGCGGGAAGAGGGGATGCTGTAGCAGCAAAGGCCCTGTCAGTGGGCACAATGAGAGCGGCTGCAGAGCCCAACAGAGACAGCGAGAGGGACGGGAGCAGCCTGAGAACCTCGGAGCTAGAAGCAGACCCAGAAACGGGGCCGTGCAGTGTGGCACAGACCAGGGCAAGCTGGCGGTGCCAGGAGGCTGTGGGGACAGGCACTAAGTCCTGCTGGTTCCACTGGCTGACTTCCTGCTTTAGGGCTCACACAGACAGCCACTGCTTCTGAGAGCTTGTTCCTCAAGCACAGTGCCAAAAAAGCACAGGCTTTATTTAATCTTAATGGTCTCACTTCGTCCTTATAGCCCTGCTGAGACATGAGCGTTACTGCTAATTGTCCTTTCGCAAATGAAGAAACTGAGGCTCAGAAAGGTGAAGTAACTCATCCAAGTTCACCAGGCAGGTAAGTGTGAGAACCCGGATCAGAACTGGGTTCCCGGCCTCTTTGCATACAGTAGGCATAGGCTCCAGCCCAAGCTCCTACTCACCTGGGGGACTGTACTGATGCCAAACGTGCCAGCCCCAGGCAGCCTAGGGAGGATGCCTAGGCTTTTCTGCATTCAGCTGCCTGCTCTTGACTGGCGCCCTGAGTCCTGGGGCTCTTTCCCACTCAGTGTGTACAGGTGTGCGCACGTGGTGATGGGAGATGATCAAACTGGTGTGCTGATGTGAGGTTATTTTCTTAGCTAAGGGTTCTATTGCTGTGATAAAACAGCCTAGTCAAAAGCAACTTGGAGAGGGAAGGGTTTATTTCAGCTCACACTTCCAAGCAACAGTCCTTCACTGAGAGAAGTCAGGGCAGGGACTTGAGGCAGGCACTGAAGCAGAAGCCATGGAGGAGTACTGGCTTGCTCTTCCTGGCTTGCTCTCACAGTTTGCTCAGCCTGCCTTCTTAGAGCACCAAGACCACCAGTCCAGGGGTGGCACTGCCCACAGAGATCTGAGTCCTCTCACATCACACATCAATCAAGAAAATGCACCACAGGCTGGCCCACAGGCTAATCTGGTGAGGGCATTTTCTCAGCTGAGGGTGCCTCTTCCCAAATGACTTTTGCTTGTATTAAGTTGACATAAAACTAGCCAGCATAGTTACCAAACAAGGATTAGTAGACAGAGATGTCCTGGGCAAGAGGGAAGAAAAGCTTGTGTTCCTAGTGACTCTGATCCTTGTTCTTTCTGGGTGGCAGGTTTCACCTTGGTGACACACACACACATACACACACACACACACACACACACACACACACACACACAGTCATTTCCTTAATGTCAAGCTGAGAGAAAGTCCGTGATTTGAACCATTTCACATCTTTCTCTCAAAATCCTAGGGAGTGCAGGCCAATCTTACCTCCATGTTGCAAACACTAAGGCTCAGAGGTCAAATAACCTGACCAAACTGTGGCAGAGCAAGGAGTAGCCTCAGCTTTGGCTACAAAGCTTGTTCTAACCAGCTCTCACTGCCTCCAGGTAAGCACCAAGTTGGCACAATGGTGGGGCTGGGAGCCTGCACCCTGACTGGAGCGGCCCTGATCTTCTTGCTACTCCCTAAAAGTAAGTTGTGGGCTAGGGAGGAGGATTAAAAGGGAGGCACGGGCCCCCAGGCTGCTGTGTGCAGGACCCTGGGAGGGTGGCGATGAACAAAACAGCCAAGGTGTCTACATCACAGAGTTCAGAGGCAGCAGAGCAGTCACGATTCTAATTACAAGGGGTAGAGGGACTCCAGGATGCAGTCTGCTCACCAAGATGCGCACATACCAACCTGGTGGGAGAGGGTCAAAGGAGCACCATGAAGGGGGAACCGCAGGTGCGAAGATCCACAGATGGGAGCGATCATGTTGCTTCTTCAAGGATGGACCCGGTGTCTGCTAGCTGAAGCCACGGTCTGAGCTGAAGCAGTGAGAGTGAGGCCAGGGGCTATGTGAAAGGTGTGGAACTTCGTCCTACTCTTGACTGAGCGTACTGACCTGCCAGCTAGGGTTCTGCACAACTGTGGGAAGACATTTGATTCTCTTAGCTGGGCGGTGGTGGCGCACACCTTTAATCCCAGCACTCTGGAGACAGATGCAGGTGGATCTCTGTGAGTTCAAGGCCACCCTGGTCTACAGAGTGGGTTCCAGGACAGCCAAGGGTACACAGTAAAAGCCTGTCTCAAAACAGGACAAAATAAAACAAAACAAAACAAAAAATCAGAGTCTTCCAGAGACACAAAGGTAGTGCTAGATAAGGAAGGAAATCAAGCCTGATGCTGATTCACCATAGACAGGTATTGAGACTTACTGCCAGTAATTAGGTCCTTAATAATGCCAGCCACACAGCCACAGGAGGCTGGAGTGTGGCAGAGATCCCACAGCAGCCCATGAAAGAGAGGAAATACCTTTAGACTATAGGGGTCTCTGGGTTTAGCAGCGGAAGTGCTGACTAGGCTATAAGGCTATAAAGTGGGAAGCTAACCCGATTATCCCATCCTACCTCGGGGCCGTTACATGCCAGGATCTTAGTAGCTTCGGGAAGGTACTAGATAGGATGTAAGGCTTGACTGGTTCACTCTACAGGGACAGCTCTGGGATCTAACTGGTAGGAACCATTTCTTTCTTTCACAGATGGAATAGTAAGACCCAGGGAGTCCCACTTACATATACTAGGGTCACTAATAATAAGTAAGACAGGCAGGCAGTCTAGTACTGTGTCTAAGCTCACACCCATCACATCAGCCTGCCTTTGCAGGCAGTCACGCCTTTGAAGTGTCACAATCAAGACGGGCTCTTACAATCAGATCTGAACTGGACAGGGATTGCTGTGGCCTTGAGGGTTCTTATCACTCTGTGGCTTTCACTACACACGCCACTCTGTGGCGGTCCCCTCCTTGGTGAAGAATTGAAGCTGTCTGAGAGGAATAGACTGCATTCATAACTGCATTCAGGGAAGGCATGGGATACAAATGTTCACACAGCAGGGAGTATGCTCATCGTGGGGAAGGCCTTCACACCATGGGAAGTGTTTATACCACAGGGCTTGTTCACGTCACAGGAAGCATTCACACCATGGGGCATGCTCACATGGTAGGAAGTGCTCATAACCCCGGGGAGCATTCACACCACACACAGGAAGTGTTCATGCTTCTGGAAGTGTTCACACCTCCGGGGGGATGTTCACACTGTAAGGAGGGTTCACGCCAAGGGAAGTAACAACCACAAATCAGGAGCTGCTTTTCTCTGCAGAGCTCATTGATAACCATTTACGAACACATTGTCTCTATCTCTCCCTATAGGGCATCTTGCAGGCCCCATACTTACTCTTCATGTTTAGTCCCCGTGTCCTTCCAGGTGGGAGGGTGAGAAGACAGAGGAGGGCTCTGAGGCTAGGAGTCCAAAGGTTGGCCTGGCAGAGGAATCCTCCAGGGCCCACTCTATCGATCCAGGTCTGGAGAGCTGTGGGCACATCAGGATCTCAGTCCCCATTGTCCGCCTGGGGGATCCCGCCATGGCCTCCTGCACCGTCAGCCCAAACTGCAGCAAACTGGACGGAGAGCCACGGATCCTATGGAGACTGGAAGATGGACCGAACCAGCCGGGAGACAAACAGTGGCGACTGTCTGATGGGACCCAGGAATCCACCATCACTCTGCCTCACGTGAACCACACCAAGGCCTTTCTCTTCTGCTTAGTGCCGTGGGCCAACAGCTTCCAGGTCCTGGATCAAGCTGAGATTCGGGCAGGCTGTAAGTCCCTCCCACCATCCACCCATCTGCTTCCAATGCCCCTCTGCCAAAACCAGGGAGAGCAATGAACTCGCTCTAGTAGCCCTTTGTGAGTATGACAGAGGAGGGTGTGGTTCTTCCTATCAGGTGTTATTATCTAGCCCATTCTCCAGATGGAGAAACCGACCACTGGTGAGGGCGAGTGACTTACAGAAGGCCACTCTCCACCGTGTTCCTTATAGAAATACTTGTCTGCATGGCTGTTTGACAAGCTCAGGTCCTTGGCCATAAGAGAGGCTTACTTCTAGCTCCTCCTAAGCCCAGTCCCAGTTCTTTCCAAATTGAGCAGCATGGAGTTTGTGCCATGCTGAGGTATAAGGAACATAAGAACCAAGGCATAATGGCACATCTTTAATCCCAGCAGGGGAAGGTGGATCTCTGTGGATTTTTTTGTTTGTTTTTTTGTTTTTGTTTTTTGTGAGACACGGTTTCTCTGTGTGGCCCTGGCTGTCCTGGAACTTGCTCTGTAGACCAGGCTGGCCTTGAACTCACAGAGATCCCTCTGCCTCTGCTTCCCAGGATCTCTGTGATTTTGAGGACAGCTTGATCTACGTTTTGAGTTTCAGGGCAGCTAGGGATACCCAGTGAGACCCTGTCTATCCCACCCCCCCAAAACGAAATTAGTGCTAGAGCTGGTGATGTAGCCCCATAGTAGAATACATACTTAACAATGAACAAGGCCCTGGGTTCCAACCCTAGCACCACACCAATCAATAACAGAGCCAGGCATGGAGGCAAATTAGAAACTAGCGTGGACTATTATCATGAGACCTGTCTCCGAAAGAAAAGAAAGCAGTGCTCACCACGGCTCCCACCTGCATAAGGGTGGGTGCCCTGTACATAGGAAGTCACTTAGCACTCGTAGGAGTTACTTTTCCCTTGCTGTGACAAGACACCACGACCAAGGAAGCTGTAAGAGAAAGCACTGACTTGGCCTCACAGTTCCAGAGGGTGAGAGTCCACGATGGTGGAGCAAAGGCATGGGGACGGGAACGGCTGAGAGTTTACATCCTGAGCAGCAAGCAGGAGACGAGGAAGGCTAACCGGAAACGGGACAAATCTTTTGAAACCTCAAAGCCCACCCTCCATGACGCACCCTTTCCAACAAGCCTCCCAAAACAGTTCCACCAACCGAGAACTAAGTATTCAAACACGAGTGTTTGGGGGCCACTGTCAATCAAACCAACAGCCCTTAAAGAAACCTAGGAGAGACGTTGGTTACCCTCGCCCCTCTTTGCAGATAAGGAAACTGAGGCACAGGAGCAGTTCAACCACTTGAGGATCCAATGGCTAGTGATTGACCAAACCAGAATAAAACCCAGGCTGTCTCTGAGGGTCTGGGATGCTCGCCCCTGTACCTGACAGTAACATAGCCTTGACAGATCCACACTGCAGAAGGAATAGTCCAGCCCGAGGAAGTAAGGCCCCCAGTCCACCCCGCCCATGCCCATGAAGGCTCCTAACGTTCTTCCCACCCCATCCAGACCCTCCTGCCAGCCCCTCCAACCTGTCCTGCCTCATGTACCTCACCACCAACAGCCTGGTCTGCCAGTGGGAGCCAGGCCCTGAGACCCACCTGCCCACCAACTTCACCCTAAAGAGCTTCAGGTACATAGAGTTTCCTGCCAGCCCCTTCCTCCGGATCCTGGGTAGGGGCACGAGTCACTGTGGCGGGGGGGCCGAGGAAAAGGGCGGGGGACTTGCCTTCTGCCAAAGCCCAGCCTCTCGGCAGGAGCCGGGCTGACTGTCGGTACCAGGAGGACTCCATCCCGGACTGTGTGCCGGGGGACAGGCAGAACACTTGCTCCATCCACCGTAAACACTTGCTCCTGTACCAGAATATGGTCATCTGGGTCCAAGCGGAGAACGCGCTAGGGACCAGCGAGTCCCCAAAGCTGTGCCTTGACCCCATGGATGTCGGTGAGTGATACTGGGTGTGAGAAAGGGGAGAAATCTCCAGATTGGGAGACCTGGAGGGGTCTAGGGAGGGAACACAGACCTAGGCACAGACGGGGAGTTTTGGGGAGCCCTGGAGAGAAACAAAAAGAGAGAGAAATAAGGACCAGAGACTAGGTTCATTCTTTCATCTTATTTATTTAATTATTAGCTGGTTTTTCAAAACAAGGTTTCTCTGTGTAGCCCTTGCTATCCTGGAACTTGCTCTGTAGACCAGGCTGGCCTAAAATGTGCCACCATCACCCAGCTCATCTTGTTTATTTACTTATTTATAGGGGCTGCGCATACATATCATGGGGCACATGTGGTGGTCAGAGGGACTTTCTGGAACCGTTCTCTCCTCCTACCTTGAAGGCTGGGCCTCTCTTGTCTCTGATTGAGCTGCCCTTGTGCTCCAGGCAAGATGGCCTGGGAGCATCGGGATGTTTCTCCTGTCTTCACCTCCTAGTTAGCCACAGTAGTGCTGGGATTACAGATATGCCCCCATTGCACTAGGCTTTCTGACATGGTCTGGAGGTTGAACTCTTGGGTTGTCCGGTTTGCGTAGTAGCTCTTTTGCCCAAGGATCCACCACCGCAGCCTTCGGCTGATTTCTTGAAGTTCCCCTCCTCCCCTGTGCACACCCCCCCACACACACCTACTAGGCTGTGGCAGTCCTAAAGATATAGCAGTGAGCTGGGTGGCAGTGAGCTGGGTGGCAGCGGCGCACGCCTTTAATCTCAGCACTCGAGAGGCAGAGCCTGGCGGATGTCTGTGAGTTCGAGGCCAGCCTGGTCTAAAGCGCGAGATCCAGGACAGGCACCAAAACATAGAGAAAGCCTGTCTCAAAACACCCCCCAAAAAAAGATATGGCAGTGAACAAAACTTCAAAGGTCCCACCCCCCAGAATATTGCAACAGTTTCGATGGCAAAGTAAATAAAACGAGATGCCCGATGACTTTCGATAAATAAAATGGGATGCCCGATGACTTTCGAAGTTGACAACTAAGTAGACTCTTGGAGGAACTGAGGGAGCAAGCCACTGGGTATCTGGAAAGAGAATGCTGTAAGCTGACATCGCAACCGTTCAAAGCCCCTGAGGCAGGCCTTCACCTAGTAAACACAGATATTCACACCTGTAGAGATAGGGCAGCAGAGGAAGAGACATGGAAAGAGGCGCTAAGGCAGAGCCCTCCCCACGCAGCGGGGGGGGGGGGGGGGGGGGGGGGGTGGAGTCTGACAACCCCACTCCTTACAGTGAAATTGGAGCCTCCCGTGCTGCAGGCCCTGGACGTTAACCCTGACCTAGTCCCACGCCAGCCCGGCTGCCTGTGGCTGAGCTGGAAGCCATGGGAGCCTGGTGGTTTCATGGAGCAGGAGTGCGAACTCCGCTACCAGCCACAGCTTAGGGGAGCCAACTGGACGCTGGTGAGACAGAGGGTGACCTCGAGATGGAGGTGGGGGACTGAGAGAGGACACGTTGGATTTAGTGTCACCTCGCACACAACAGGTGTCCCACCTGCCTTCCAGCAAGGACCAGTTCAAGCTCTGCGGGCTCCACCAGGCGCCAGTATACACTCTGCAGATTCGATGCATCCGCTCACCTCTGCCTGGACTCTGGAGCAGCTGGAGCCCTGGCCTGCAGCTGAGGCCCAGCCTTAAGGGTGAGAAGGCAGGAGCAGCCATCAGAGCCTAGTCCGGTCCCCAGGGCCCTCCCCAACAAAACCCTCTCCTCTCCCCCCTTTTTACAGCCCCTACCATCAGACTGGACACATGGTGGAAAAAGAAGCAACTGGAGCCTGGGACTGTGAATGTGCAACTGTTCTGGAAGGTGACTCTCTGAGACCCCTTCCCTCCCCAACAGAGCCCCAAGGTGGGGCTCAAGACTGCAATGTACCTGGAAGACTGGGAGGCAGTTTTGCATGCATTTTACAAGCCTTAGAAGCTGGGTAGTGGCCTTGGGGAGAGACTGCAATGCTGGGCTCTGGGATCCCCTGTGCCCCAAAGGGTCCAGGCAGAGAAGAGTTAAGCAGCACCTCCCGCATGTACTAACTGGGCCTCTGCCTTATAGATTTTGCCACAGGGAAATCGAGGAAGGGGGAGGCGGGGCTTAGGACCCAGTTCCTACGGCCGGCCCACGGCCCACGTATCCTAGGTACTAGCCAATTCACAGTTGAGCTAGACAACTCCCTCACCATGTTCTTCCTCACCCATCACAGCCAACGCCCATGCAGGAAGACAGCGGGCAGATCCAGGGGTACCTGCTCTCTTCGAGCCCCTCAGATCAACAAGGGCCGGACAGACACCTCTGCAACACCACGGAACTCAGCTGTATCTTCCACCTGCCCTCAGGGGCCCAGAACGTGACCCTTGTGGCCTATAACACAGGGGGGACCTCTCCTCCTAGTCCAGTGGCTTTCTTAGAGAACCAAGGTAGAGGGGGCTGGCTGCGGACAGCAGAGAGCAGCATGGGAATGTGAAGGCTGGGCTGCCTAGGCTCCTGCCTGTCTAGTCCCACGGCTTGCTGACAGAGTGACCTGGACAGGTTACTTCCCTCCCTGGCCCCTGTTGTCTCCAGAACCTGCAAGTGGATGCACCAACATTGCCTCTGGGGGGAGCCAACTTTGAACCAACTTCTAAATCAGTATTGTTAGCCAGACCTAGGCTTATCTGGGAGAATATGCATGCATACATGCACACACACACACCACACACACACACACACACACACACACACACACACACGCTAAAGATTCCCACTTATAAGTTGCATGTGAATGCAGATAGCAGCTGGCAAACAACCTCAGATGTCATTCATCAGGTGCTGTCCACTTTTTCTGGAGACAGGACCTTTCACTGGTCTGAAATGCACTGATTAGAAGCTACTCTATGGAGGCTAGTTAGCCCCAGGCAGCTACCTGTCTCTACCTTCCCAGAGCTGGGATTATAAGTGCCACATGCCTGTTTTGCTTGTTGTTGTTGTTATTTCCACATGGATTCTAAGAATCAAATTCAAGTCTTTGTGCTTACCTTACAAACACTTTACCAATTAGATTAGCTTTCCAGCTCTGAGCTGTGTGATCTTTTTGGTTTTTTGGTGGTTTTTTGTTGTTGTTGTTGTTGTTTTTCCCTGAGACAGGGTTTCTCTGTGTAGTTTTGGCGCCTTTCCTGGATCTCACGCTGTAGACTAGGCTGGCCTTGAACTCACAGAGATCTGCCTGGCTCTGCCTCCCAAGTGCTGGGATTAAAAATGTGTGCCACCACCGCCCAGAGAGCTGTGTGATCTTAATAAGCCTCTCGGCCTCTCTGTATCTCCCATTTTTTTACTCATTGATTAAAAAGGAGACGACGGCAGTACCTCCCTGCTGTGACTGTTAGGAAATACAGTGAATCCCATACGTCAAGCTGAGGGCCAGGTTTGTTCTGTTCACCCTCCTTTAACACACCCCAAGCCTCTACAAGGTGGAGATTTTTTTGTTAACACTTCCACTTGACCGATGAGATTGAGGCTCCGATGTTGCTGCCCCCTGGATCACAGGTCTGTTAGTAGCAAAGGCAGGATTGGAATCCAAGTGTCTAGTATTGAGGCTGCCATATTTTTCATCTTCTTTCCAGGTCCAGCTGTGACCAGACTCCACGCCATGGCCCAAGACCCAGATAGCATCTGGGTAGACTGGGAAGCACCCAGCTCCCTGCCTCAGGGCTATCTGATTGAGTGGGGCTGCGGGACCAATTCCAACAATAAGACCTGGAGGATGGAGCCCAATGGGAACATCACTGGAATTCTGTTACAGGGTGAGACAGGCCTGGGATGCGGGGGCGGGGGGGGTGTTGAGGGACAAGAAAGGGGAACAGAGGGGGTGGTGCTTGTCTAGAGGGAGTAAGGGCAGTGGAACCCCCATATAGAGGCAGCCTCCCCAGCCTTTTCTGAACCCTTACCTAGGGGAAGTTCTTCCTATACTCTAGCCAGATCCTGTCTTTGTCTAGCCCACACTCTGCTCCTTTCCTAGTTAGTTCTCTGTTCCACCTTCCCTTCATGACCTCCATCAAATGAACTAAAAGAGATTTCTGCCATTAGTCCCATAGTCCAAATCAGGCCATGCAGAAAGGAGATTCTGAAACTGGGTGGCAGAGGTTAGCCCCCAACCTTAGCATCATCCCATCTTCTCTCTGCAGAAAACATAAATCCCTTTCAGCTCTATGAAATCACCGTGGCTCCCCTATATCCAGGCATCGTTGGACCCTCTGCAAATGTCTACACCTACTCTGGAGAGAGAGGTTTGTCCACCATCGGAATCTTCTCTCCCTGGCTGGGCCCTAGCAACGGGGAGTATAAGGAAATGGTACCCTTTTACTTCTGGCCTCTGAGAGGGGTGCTCTCTATCCTGGCTTACACTGGGCCCCCCAAAGCTGGACAGAATTCAGGAGATGGGGTAGAAGACAGGAAGCTGTGAATGTGAGAGAATCAGGGAGGGAGGGATCTCACAGAATCAATCCATGGCCCCAGCAGAAATCCAGTGTCAGATCTGATAGAATTGAATGGCGTCCCCGACATGATTCAGAGGGTGAGTGGCAGAAATCAGATACCAAGTCAGATAAAAACAGATATGGCAGAAATCGGAGAGCAAAGATTTGCAACCAGACAGAACTGGTTTCAAACCCAGGCTCTGCACGTGTGAACCATAAAGGGCAAGGGAATTCAGATGAAATCCTGGGGTTGGTGGGGGGGGCGGGGGGGGGGGGGACTCTGGACAAAGTAGTGTGTACCTCTGACCTTAACGATTCTGATGAGGTAGGATTATGATTTAGGGGCCAGCCTGAGCTATGTGGTGAGACCTCCAACTCAAACAAATACAGTATCCTCTTGGAAGGGATGTCTCTTTTGTGTTTCTGTCTCTGTCTTACAGACACACACACACACACACACACTTGCTTTTGCTTTTGTGGGTTGGAGTTTGATTTTTATTGTTTCTGCTACTGTTTTAATTCATTTGTTATTATGTGTGTATGATGTGTACAAATGGATGCACACATGCCAAAGTGCCTGTGGAGGTCAGAGGGCAGCTTTGCAGAGTTCATTCTCTCCTTCCACCTTTGTGTGGTGTACTAGATAGCTTCCGTTATCAGTTTGATGCTATCTAGAGTCATCTGGGTCTAGGGAACCTCAATTGAGCAATTGCCCACATTATATTGGCCTGTGATCACATCAGTGAGAAATCATCTTAATTGATGCGGGAGGGCCTAGCCCATTATGGGAAGCACCATGCCTAGTTAGGCAGTGTGGATGGGCTGTATAAGAAAGTTAGATGAGGAACCTGGAGAGATGGCTCAGAGGTTAAGAGCACAGGCTGCTCTTCCAGAGGTCCTGAGTTCAATTCCCAGCAACCACATGTGGCTCACAACCATCTGTAATGAGATCTGGTGCCCTCTTCTGGCCTGCAGGCATACATGCAGAACACTGTATATGTAATAAATAAATATTTAAAAAAAAAAAAAGTTAGATGAGCAAGCCAGAGAGCTAGCCAGTAGGTAGCCTTCCTCCACGGTTTCTGCTTCAGTTCCTTCTTGAGTGTGTGCTCTGGCTTCCCTCAACAATGAATCATGACTAGATGTGTAAGCTTGAAATAAACTTTCCTCCCCAAGTCACTTTTGGGCATGGTATATATCACAGCAACAGAAAAGCAGAGCCTGTAAGGTCCAGGGAATTGAACTCGGGTCTCCAGCCTGCTGAGCCATTTTGTTGGCTCCTTTTATATTCGTTTTAGAACAGGGTCTTACGCTAGCCTCAAATGCACAGCAATCCTCCTGCCTCAAGTCTCCAGAGTACTAGGATTTTAGACACGCACAGCCACACTCAGCTCCATGAACTCTCTTTTCTCAATCATCTACTGCACACTCCAGGTTCTGGGTCCAAAAACTCACCGGAGCCCGGTCAGACTCACTCGCTCTGATCACGTCAACCCTTCTGCCTCCCCCTTCTCTCTCCACAGCCCTCCCTCATGCTCCAGAGCTACATCTAAAGCACATTGGCAGGACCTGGGCACAGGTGGAGTGGGTCCCTGAGACCTCTTGGCTCGGGATGATACCCCTCACCCACTATACCATCTTCTGGACTAATGATCAGAATCAGTCTTTTTGTGAGTCTATCCTCAGCTCCCCAGGAGCCTGGGAGGCCTGGAAGGGGTGTTCCTCAGCAGATATTGAGATGTTTTAACACTCCAAGCTGACCAATATGCTCCACCCACAGCCATCACCCTGAACGTCTCCTTCCATGGCTTTGTCCTGGACCACCTGGAACCGGCCAGTTTATATCATGTCTACCTCATGGCCACCAGCCGGGCAGGGTCCTCCAACAGCACAGGCCTAACCCTGATGACCTTGGCCCTAGGTAAGGTGGAAGGCTGGCAGTGCAGGGTGCTGGAGGGGTGTCCCACTTTGCCTCTCAAGAAATCCTGATTTTGCCAGGTGTGGTGGCACACATCTTTGTTGTTGTTTCGAGGCAGGGTTTCTCTGTGTAGCTTTGGTGACTGTCCTGGATCTCACTCCGTAGACCAGGCTGGCCTCAAACTCACAGAGATCCTCCTGGCTCTGCCTCCCGAGTGCTGGGATTAAAGGCGTGCGCCACCGATGCCTGGCTAATGGCACACATCTTTAATCTCAACACTGACACAGAGGCAGAAGGAGCTCTCTGTGAGTATGAGGCCATTCTGATCTACATAGAAATTTCCAGGCCAACCTGATAAAAAGGAAAAATAAATCTTAATTTTTGAGAGTAATGGGACCTGCCTTCAGATCTGCCACTCTGAAGAGGAAACCAGGGTCCATCTGAAGGGGACCTGCAGCCCACCAGTCTTACTCACATATACTCCTGCCCAGGATGTATAACACTTTTCACACAAGAAAGTTTTACACAATTCTGAGTATGTACACATGTAAAACACACAGATCAAACGCTTACTGAGGATAAATAATAGATTTATTTTGAAACAGTTCTTTGGTATGCATATCAATTTTCATTTACTAAAGACTAAAACAAACCTGCATACTAATGAGATGGATGTGCTTGCTTCTCTTACACGGATAATTAAATGTTGGGTGGATGTTTGACACTTGGGGCAAAGAACATCTTCAGCATCTTTCAGAGTTAATCAATACTTTGATTTTTACAATCATCGATGCTAAGAACCACACATTGCATAAATATCTAGTACCAAATGGCAGATGTGTGCTTAGGGCCACATTTCAGAAATTGTTAGGAATTCTGGTCTAATCCCAAGCCAGAATTCATTCAACAATTTTTTTTCTTTTTTGTGAAATTCAACTCAAACAGCAATTCTTAAAATTAATCATTCTGACATGATACAATCCAAAGATACACTGGTTTGATGTCCACATGCTGAGGATTGACAGCAGAAAAATATTGGAAGTCTTTATTTCCAGAATTAAACCGTTATGTTCCCAGTAAACACAATGAGATTCTGAGGTTCGTAGCATATGCTAGTCTTGAATCTGAGTCGAGGTGTTTCAGGCAATAGTTGGTGGTACTGTGTGATGCGGTGGCATGCACAGTGCAAAGTGCACGTGTGTGTGTTTAGAACCAAGGCTGCAGTGAACTTGCAGGATGCAACCCAGGTGAGCACTGGCAGACACATGTTAGACCCGTCATGTGTTTGGTTTTTTAAAATTAATCTTTGGTTGTTATCCTTTTAAAAACCTTTTACTCCAGCCAAAATGGTACCATCCCCACATTCAGTGATGGATCCTTCATGTAGGATCATGACTCACGGTGGAAAAGCCACACAGCAAACTCTTCTTGCTTCTCTCACCCCAGAGACATCTGAGCTACAAGTTTTCCTGGGCCTGCTTGTCTTCCTAATTTCATTCGTCAGCTTCTGTGGGACCGTCTGGTTCTGCTGTAAGCACAGGTGAGTGTATCCCAGACTTCCTGTTACCCTCGGGTGGGGAAGTGCCTCCCTGCCTTCCTGGACTTCCGGGCCCCAGTCTGGGGAGTCTGTCCTTCCACTTCTTCCCCTCTTCAGCTCTCCAAGTAGGGCGGAGAATGACAAACTGGGGGGGGGGGCACACTTGACCCAGACTTCACTTGTCCCTTTCTCCAGCAGGAAGAATTTCTTCTGGCCAAATGTACCAGATCCAGCCCACAGCAGCCTGAGATCCTGGGTGCCCACGGTCATGACTGAGGTAATCATGAGGCAGAAAGGGATATATATATAACATGACTGGCAGATGAGGCACAGCCACTAAAGGGATGATATGATGCCCTTCTGAGGAACACGCACCTAAGTCTCACTTTCAACCAGAGACACCCCCCAACACACGCACGCACGCACGCACGCACGCACGCATGCTGCTTTGAAGAGATGCAGGCCTGAGTTTGACTCTCAAAGCTTCACCACCTCACTATGCAATGGATTCATAGGTGCTGCAGCTGGGGCTGCAGGGGGGCTGGGGGTGTGGGGGTGGGTCATGGAGCAGGGGGAGGTCTTTCATGACACATGTCAGGAATTGTACAGGTGCTAGGCAAGCACATCCCTCTGTGCTCTGCCACACAGCAGCAAGAGAGATCACACAGTTGCCTCATTTCAGGAAGGTACAGTGGGTGGGGCGGACATTTGAGACAAACCATGTCTTATTTTGTATCCCTATGCTCAGGAAATCTTCCAGCTGCCCAGCCTCTGGGACGCTGGCATGCCACCAGTCACCAAGATCACTGTGCTGGAGGAAGATAAGAAACTGGCCAATTGGGATTCCAGTGACAACTCTCAGACTAGCAGCCTCCCTACCCTGGTTCAGGCCTACGTGCTCCAAGGAGATCCAAGAGCAACTTCCAACCAGTTCCAACCCTCCTCTGGCACTAATGACCAGGTCCTTTATGGTCAGGTCCTGGGGAGCCCCACCAGCCCAGGAGTAATGCGGTACCTTCGCTGTGATTCCACTCAGCCCCTTTTGGGGGGCCTCACACCCAGCCCTAAATCTTATGAAAACATCTGGTTCCATCCAAGACACCAGGAGACCTTTGTGCCTCAACCTCCAAGCCAGAAAGATGACTGTGTCTTTGGGCCATCGTTTGATTTCCCCCGCTTTCAGGGGCTCCAGGTCCATGGAGTTGAAGAACAAGAAGGCTTCTAGCACTTTCTGGGTCCTTGAATCTTGGAGGCCTTGGCCAGTTCAGAGGAAAAGAGCCCTCCACTGAAACCTACTGGCCCTAAGAGATGCAGAAAGGCCTAATCTGCTCCATCCCTGACCACTAGTACCCCTCCTTCACCCCAGCCTCCACAGGCTGCAACCCCAGGACACCCTCATACTCTCAAGATCCAGATAGAGACTGCTTCCAGCCCACCACTCTGTTTCCCACAATTTCAGTCTGTTAAACTGATTTTAGAATTTGAGTTAGGGCTGGTGTTTTCAGAAATTCTTGCTAGATATGGTGGTCAACATGCCCATCATTCCAACACAGGAAGAAGAAGCAAAAAGATTGCAAGTTCCAGGCCAGCCTGGGCTACATAAGGAGATCCTGTCTCAAAAATTAAGCAAAAGCTAAATAAATAATAAACTTTCTCTTACGTTGATTTATTTTGTTGGGATGGGGGCTCTCACACAGAGGTCAGAAGACAACTTTTGGGAGTTGACTCCGTCCTTCCAGCATGTGGATCCTGAAAATTGGACTCACAGCTTAGTGGCAAGCACCTTTTCCTATGGAGCCACCTCACTGGTCCTAGAAAAGAAGCCCTTGGGCATGGCTGAGTGTCTTTACTTTTCAGGGCCCAACAATCAAGAAGGTATTTCTCAGAATCACTCATCTCTTCCTTCCTTCCTTCCTTCCTTCCTTCCTTCCTTCCTTCCTTCCTTCCTTCTTTCCACCAGCTCCTGCCTAGCATCTAAGTCCTGCACTAGCATCAGAGATTCAAAAAGGACAGCTCAGGGCCCCATAGAGAGCTCCCATACTGGCAGTGGAGACTTGAAACTGATTATCAGGCCGGGAGGTGGTGGGGCACACTTTTAATCCCAGCACTCGGGAGGCAGAGCCAGGTGGATCTCTCTGAGTTCGAGGCCAGCCTGGGCTACCAAGTCAGCTCCAGGAAAGGTGAAAAGAAAGAAAGAGAGAGAGAGAGAGAGAGAGAGAGAGAGAGAGAGAGAGAGAGAGAGAGAGAGAGAGAAAGAAAGAAAGAAAGAAAGAAAGAAAGAAAGAAAGAAAGAAAGAAAGAAAGAAAGAAAGAAAGAAAGAAAGAAGGAAAGAAGGAAAGAAAGAAAGAAACTGGTTATCAGGAAACAGGCAAGACTTCTTGGGAGGAGCTGGAGTGCTGGGAAACACAGTGAAGAGACAGGAAGAGACTAGCCCCGGGGGTACCTACAGCTCCAACACTTGGGAGACTGAAACAGGAAGGTGTAGAGACCAAAGGTTGAACTCTATTTTCCACAGTTATTGTTTTGTATTGTTTTTGAGACAGGATCTCACTAGTTCTGGCTGGACTGAAACTTGCTTTGTAAACCAGGCTGACCTCAAACTCACAGAAATCCACCTATCCTAAGTGCTGTGACTAAAGGTATGCACCACTATGCCCATCCAGCTTACTTTTTTTTAAGATGTACTTATTTTACATGTATGAGTGTTTTGACTACATGTATGTATGTGCACCACCACATGCACACCTGGTGCCTTCAGAGATGAGAATAGAGCATCAGATCCCTTGGAAGGAGAGGTACAGAAGGCTGTGAACTGTCACATGCTAGGACACAAACCCAGGTCTTCTGCTAGAGCAACTGAAGAGGACCCCAAACAGCAGGGGCTCCCTTCCAGACCCCAGATTAGGAACAAACCACACCCAAACACCTGTTTTCGCAGAGAGACCCTTTATTAAGTGGGAAGAAAAGTGAAAGTGGGTGCTTTCTGACTCAGGCAGGAAACAGCAGCAAATGACCTTGCAGGTGTAATTTTGTTTGTTTGTTTGTTTCAAGACAGGGTTTCTCTGAGTAGTTTTGGTGCCTATCCTGGATCTCGCTCTGTAAACTATAGGCTGGCCTCGAACAGTGATCACCTGACTCTGCCTCCCGAGTGCTGGGATTAAAGGCGTGTGTCACTGCTACCCAGCGCCGGTGTAATATTAAGAGGAGAAGGAGGGAGGCCTGTGTTTGAATGGGCTGGGATGTGGTGGTAAAAGAGATAGAGGATGAGGGGGAAGGGGACAAGAGAGAGGGGGGAGGGGGATTGTTGGGGGCGGGGGACGACAAAGGACGGCCTCTGAATAGAGACAGACATGGCCCATAGCCAAATGGAGGAAGGTAAAATAGGAAACCCTGTGTTAGGATGAGATGTTTAATTTTTGTTGTTGTTGTTTGTTTGTTTTTTGTTTTTCAAGACAGGGTTTCTCTGTGTAGTTTTGGTTCTTGTCCTGGATCTCGCTCTATAGACTAGGCTGGCCTCAAACTCACAGAGATCTTCTTGGCTCTGCCTCCCAAGTGCTGGGATTAAAGGCAAGCGCCACCACTGTCCAGCTCAGTGTTTAATTTTAATTGGGCATATTAATTAGGTGAGCCAAAGGGGGATTCTGATTGCTGAACTTCAATACTTCCAATAACTGTACCTTGGTAGTCAGCCTCAGGTGGAGGAAGTGGCCAAATAAGGGAATGGACCTTGGAGGCTAGCTTTAGGAATGCAATATAATGGTTTTTAGCAAGGAAGAGGGAATGGGGGAGAAGGGCAAGGCCTGCCAGAGCCACATGCTCAAGTGGGCTTGTGTCCCTTCAGTAACAAGTGTTCATCTCTCCAGCCCTCACCTCACTTTGTAAGCAGGGTCTCTCACTGAACCTGGAGCTCCTGGATTCACCTGGACTAGCTGGCCACTGAGCTCCCGGGATTCATCTACTCTGCCTCCCTGAACCCCTGCACTGGAATTATAGGCAGTGTGCCCGGCTTTTACAGGACTGCTAAAATCTGATCTTGGCTCCTCATGGCTGCACAGCAGACACTTTACCACCTGAAGCATCTTCCCTGACCCCACCCCTTTTTGAGACAGGGTGTCATGTAGCCCAGGCTGGTCTCCATGACCAAAGATGACCTTGAACAACTTCTAATCCAAAGTGCTGGGATTACAGGCACATGGCACTACATCCAATTTGTACATACTGCTAAGGATCCAAGCCAGGACTATGCATTCTAGGCAGAGACCCTACTAACCAAACTACATCCCCAGTTGCCCAAAGTCATTTTAATTTCATACAACCACACTCTCAACAATTCTTGAGATTATTTCCTGTGCTATTGGAGTCCTTTTCAGAAAAACCTTGCCTGTGTCTGTGTCTACTTTCCTCTGGCCCTGGTCTCAGGCTTGGGGTCAAGTCAGGGCCAGGGTGTTCTTTCCTTGGCCCTTTCCCCTACACCCCCAACTTTTCCTTTATATGTGTCTTTACATCCCTATTATCACAGCTAACTGAATCCTGAATGCCAACTATTTAACCATGTGTTTTGTATACAATTTATAGGCTCAGTTTATAGGTTGAACAACTTAAAAGACACATTACCATCCCCATTTGATGTCTGAGAACACTGTGACCCAGAGAGGTAGACTTTGCCCACAGGGTCTCATAGTAACGCTCACTCAGTACCCTTCCAAAACCTCCATCCTTACTTAGCCACTGGGCTACAAGCCGCCCAAAGAAGGCTGGAACCTGGGGTTCTTACAGAGCCCCTGACTCCAGGGAAGGAGAGATGAGAAAGAATATTAACCTCTGGGAAGGGTATGGCCAGTTCCACAGAAGCCCTTCCCCCCCCCCAAAAAAAAAAAAAAAAAAAAAAACTAGAGCCTATGGCAATGGTTCTCAACCGTCCAAATGCTGCAACCTTTTAATACAATCCCTCATGCTATGGTGACCCTAACCATAAAATTATTTTGGCTGCTACTTCATAAGTGTAATTTTGCTACTGTCATGAACCGTAATATAAATATCTGATATGCAGGATATCTGATATGCGACCCCTGTGAAAGGGTCGTTCGACACCCACCCCATGGGCCGTTATCCATAGGCTGAGAACCACTGACCTAAGGTCAAGAACTCAGGAAGTGATTAAGACCGGATGCAAGGTCAATAAGTGGCATTTTAGAGTTTACACAGAGCACTATGCCAGTAGCCATAGAGCAAGGCCACCCACCAGGCCAAACCTGCCAGCTCCACCCCAGTTCCTCCGCACTCCCAACCAATCCATTCGCTCAGGCCTCGGTTGCTTTGGTCGAGCGCTCACCTCGATTGGTCGAGCCTGAACCGTCATGGCTGCGCCCATGTAACTTAGCGCCACCGCAGCTGGGTCAGTGGCGGCGCCGGCCCGCGGGGTTAGGAGTCACCATGCTGCGGGCGGCGTGGCGCTCGCTAGGCTCCGTTCGTGCTCATGCAGTGGCACAGGCTCCAGTGTCTGCGCTGCGGGGCGGAGGAAGCGCCAGTCTGGCCTTAGCACGCTGCGGCCTGCAGCCTCCGAGTGAGCCGCCGGGCTGGGGGGCAGTGGGGCTGGGCGAAGATGGAGGACACCAGGCACCCGGAGAAAGGCAGTGGCAGGATGAGAAACAAAGGGTGGTGGCTAGGAAAGGAGTGACCAAGTGGGAGAGAGGGAACTAGGGCGCTAGTTAGGTGCAGGTGCCCACAGTCCGTGGTAGACGGGTCCTGCTGGGCTGCGGAGGAAGTGAGTCTCAGCTCTCTCTGTTCTGCATAGGTCTCCTGCAGGCCGTCCGCGCATACGCCATCCAGAAACCAGGTAGCGAGGACTTGGGCTGAGACTTGACGCAGAAGAGAGACCGCTTGGAAAGCTCGGGGTGGACAAAGGGACAGAGGTGGTGCACAGGGGGCAGGAGAAGACCCCCTACATCCATGTCATATAGAGCCCTAGGCCAGAAGTCTTCGTTTATAGGGTGTGCGAGGAGGTAGTGGAATATTAGTGGAAACGATTGAGGTCTTGGCTGGCAACACCAGACCTTCCTAGAGTGGAGCGCTTTTTATCCGCCATTCTGACTTGAAGGGTGTAGTTTCCCATCCCAAGTTAGTATGCCTTAGGGCCCTCCAACCAACAAATGTTATTTGAGGCAAGTTTACTTTGTGTGAACCATTGCTGATGTGAGTGTCAAAGGATCCATTGGAACACGTTGTTATTAGGATTCAATCATGATCACGTTTGAAAAACACCCTTAGCCCTGTGCTCAATAAATTGTAAGGTGCAGTAGTATTTACCGCAGCTAGTGTCCTTTACAGAGTGGCAGAACAGAGTCAGACTAAACAGGATAATCATCTTGGTTGGACTCCAGGGACACAGTAGGGATGCTGCACACACCAAAGCTGAGCTTCTGGTCATCGATACTAGATACTGGCATTCCCCCAAAGCTACCTGCATTTTCTCTGCCCCTTTATTTCATTCATGTAGTCAACCTGCAAGCTTGTTAAAGTCTTATTCTAGGCCAGACCATGGACCAGACTGGAAATTAAGTGATTCAAAGGAAGCCAAGCTCACTCCTGTCCATGGGAGAACCTGTCCCATTGTGGCATCTGATCACTGTAAAAAGCAAGTGGGTTTGTGAGAAGTTCAGGCACAGAACACATCCTTTGAAGGCCATCTGTTTGCAACATGAAATAGGAGAGCAGGGCGCCCACAGGGCTTGCAGAGGAGAAACTGGCTTAGATAAGTCTGTTACCTTGTTGAGACCCTAGGCATTTCTCACAGATTTGGTAAGTGGATGAGAAGAGTAGAGCCTGGGAGAGTGAGAGTTAACCCTGTTTTCCATTCCATTCCTGTGTTTGACAGTCCAGCCCAACCAAGATGATGAGCCACCCCCTTCCACATTCATCAAAGAATACAAGGACATCATCCCCAGAATGGAGAAGTAAGCAGGAAGAAACCCTACTTGAGGACACAGGGATCCTGGGAGGATGGGCAGGGAGCGGGGAAAGGGTGGCTTAAAGACTTGGCCTGTTGTACTTAAGGCTTGATTATGTGGAGCCCTGGGTGTGGTGAGCACTGGGAAGGACCCCAGGGATGGTGGGCTCGGGTGGGCAGCTGGGACAGCCAATGCTCATAGAGCTCAACTGCCCTTTTCTTCCTGGTACACTGAGTAAAGACCTTGTACCAATAGATGCCAAAGAACTAACGTGCTCTACTGGTAGATTCTACTTGATAGAAATCTCTCTTCTCTTGACCTCACACGAGCCCTGTGAGAGAAGAAATTGTGTCCTATTTGTATAGAGTTAGACATGTTCTGTTTTAAGTATCTAAGAGACAGAGCTAGCACTTGAATCTCAAGCTGACAGACTGTCTTGCCTACTGTGCAGTCTGGCTGTGTCCAACTAAGGTGTAAATCCTCCCTTTGCCTTCCCCAAGACAAGACCAGAACACTCAAGCCAACAGCCCCAATTGTCTGGTGCTGTCTTCAGCCCAACAAACCAGAGAGCCATGTTGCCTTTGAGTCCCTGAGAAATAACTGCCCACTTCTGGAGAGCTGCATTTCTTATAGAAGTAACTGTCATTTGTTCTTGCTTTATAACTCTCCGTAACAATTTATTTTTATTTATGTGCATGTGTGTGTCAGCATGTGTGTCCATATGTGTGAGTGCCCACAGGGTCCAGAAGGTGGCATTGGATTTCCTGGAGTTGGAATCAAGGAGTATGTGAGCCAACTGATGTGGGTACTAGGAACCAAGCACTGGCCCTTTGCTAGATCAAGTGCTCTTAACCACTGAACCATCTTTCCAGTCCTTCCCCCCCCCCGCTTTTTTTTTTTTTTAATTTATAATAAGTGTGTGTGTGTGTGTGTGTGTGTGTGTGTGTGTGTGTGTGTGTGTACATGATGGGAGAGGAGAGGATAGCTACCAAGGTCACATATGGAAATCGGAGGACAACTCTGTGGAGTCAGTTCTCTACAGCTTTGTGGTTCCAGTGCTCAGGCTTGCCCAGGCTTACACAGCACCTTTAGACATCTGACCAGCCCCGTTCGTGATTACTTTTGGTTTTTGTTTCCATTTTTTTTTTTTAGATTTATTTATGTATATGTTTTGCCCACATATATGTTTGTGTGCCACATGTGTGCCAAATACATACAGCAGTCAGAAGAGGGCATTGGATCTCCTGGGACTGGAGTTATGTATGATTATAAGCTGGAAACTGAACTTGGGTTCTCTGCAAGAGCAACAAGTGCCCTTAACCACTGAGCCATCTCTCCAGGGCCACCACCTTTTAAGATAAAGTATTACTCTGCCATTCTTCCCTTTTAAACTACTGTCAACTAGTTTAAACGGCTCGTGGTTAGACCAGCTGGATGGCTTAGCAGTGAGTGTTGCTGCTCATCCAGAGGACAGGAGTTGTAGTCCCAGCACCCATGCCAGACAGCTCAAAATCACCTATAACTCAGAGCTCCAGGGGTCACACATCTTCTTCTGGCCTCCACAGACACCTGCACATATACAAATACATAAATTTTTGAAGAGAAAAACATTTCTTTCCCTTCCTAGTACTTGTCTCATTGCTGTCTTTTTTCCGCAGGGTTGATGATGTTGTGAAAAGAATCTTGTCTTTAGAAATGGCCAACAAGGTGAGTACTTGTGCTACCCTAAGTCTTGGCCTCCCTCAGTCTTCTCCCTGGGAGCTCCTTCCATCCCTACACCTCAGGCTTCCCCAGTTAGAACGTTTCTCCCACCGTCAGTCTCTCTCCAACGTAAGCACCATGAAGAGAGAGTTTTGCTCCTCCATTGTGCCTCTGACATCTGATAAATAGGTCCACAGTAAAGCTGTCATCTTAGGCACTATTTTAGTTTGTCTTTTGCTGTGAGGAGACACTGTGACCAAGGCAACTCTTATGAAAGAAAGCATTTAATTTGGGGCTGGCTTGCAGTTTCAGAGGTCTAGTCCATTATCGTCACGGTAGGAAACATGGTGGCATGCATGTAGACACTGAACAGTAGCTGAGAACTACATCCCAATCCATAGGCAAAGAGAGACACTGGGACTGGCTTGGCTTTTGAAAGGCCAAAGTCCACCCCCAGTGACACACTTCCTCCAACAAGGCCACGCCTCCTAATCCTTCTCAGGCAGCGCTACTCCCTGGTGACTGAGCATTCAAGTACAGGATCTAGGGGGGCCGTTCTTACTCAGACCACCCCAGATGCGTACATGAATGAGTAAGCAGATTTTAAGGACATTAAGCCAACAAACTATTTCTCTTATTTCTATTTTTGACCTTGGGCTCATGAGGATATGCGTAGCCATGTGGTTGGCCAAGGCCTTAGTGAATATAGTAAGCTCTGGCCTCACATAACTGCAGCCTTCCAGTCAGGAAGGTTGGTCCTTCAAGGATCATAAACCACACAGATTTCCCCCAATTTCTGTCTTCAACAGAAAGAGAGGTTGAAAATCAAACAAGAACAATGGATGAACAAGATTTCAGAAAACCCTGAGGATTCCAGAACCTTGGAGGCTCGAGGTTGGTCCAGGGGCCCTTGGAAGTGGAGGTACAAAGGAGTCTGCTAGCTGGTACCTCGTCTAGGGCTCTTGATGGGGCTTGGGAAGGGGAGAGATATGATGGACTGGAACTCTGGATCCCAAAGTCAGTGATGCTGAGTCATCCACTGTATCCTGCCCATTGCTCTGTGTGAAATCACACAGGTCACCTATCTTCTCTAGGGTCCCTGCTTCCCACTCTGAAGATGGAGCTAGCGGGGGACAGGGCAGAAGACTGTGTGTCCTACTTTGTAGCAAGACTTGAGAATCTAGAGAATATGAACATACTCCGGAAACAAAAGATTAGGCTAGTAACAGTGAGACTCACATCTGTGGAGTGCTGTTATGCCCATTGGCTTGAACGTTTCCATGTTCCTGTTAGTTTCCAGCTGGAATTGGCAATAGCCCTCCTTAGACATGAGTGAAAGCCTTTTGAACCACGGGGCAGCAGGGGGGTGAATTAGTGGCCCAGTGAAGTCTCTGCATGTTTCCTTACCTAGCCATTATCCTACGTTACAGCGTTTAGTACCCCCTCCCTCTTCGTGCCTCATTCACTTTTTAAAAATCTATTTTGTTAATGTGTATGGGTGCCTGCCTGCATGTGTGTCTGCACTATGTGTGTGCCTGATGTCAGCAGAAGTCAGAAAAAGGCTTCAGATCTCCTGGAGCTGTAGTTACAGATGGTTATGAGCCACTATGTACTGGGAACCGAACTTGGGTCCTCTGGAATAGTAGCTATTCTTAACCCTACACCACCTCTCCAGTCCTCTGAGAAGTTTTAGTTCTAAAAACTTAATAATGAAAGCACAGAAAAATAGTATATTTTCAGTTTATTTATTATTATTATTATTGTGTGTGTAAGTATATGACGTGTGAGGGTGTGGAGATCAGAGGACAGTTTTCAGAAATCCATTCCTTCTTCCACCATGGACTCCAGGAAGTGAACTCAGGTGTCAAGTTTGTGCCACATCATCTTTACCCACTCAGCCACCTTCTGGACCCTCTTGACAGTTTTAGAATCTTATCTTTTTTTTTTTTTTTTTTTTTTTTTAAAGATTCATTTATTATGTACACAGAGGAGGGTGCCAGATCTCATTACAGATGGTTGTGAGCCACCATGTGGTTGCTGGGAATTGAACTCAGGACCTCTGGAAGAGCAGTTGGTGCTCTTAACCTCTGAGCCATCTCTCCAGCCCTAGAATCTTATCTTAATGTGCTGGCTGAGATCTCTAGTAGAGTGGTGAGTCACTAACTGTGATTGTATGCTAGAGTTAATTCCTGAATTTAATGCTCTTGCTAGTATGTTCAAACTGTGGCCTGCAGGCCGCATGTGCCCCAGGTAGCTATGAATGCAGCCCAACTCAACACAAAATCATAAGCTTAGTGAAAACATTGATGGGTTTCTGGTTTTGTTGTTGTTTTTAGGGTCTTTGTCTCTTTCCTTTTAGACCAGTGGTTTTCAGCCTTCCTAATGTTGCAACCCTCTATTACAGTTCCTCATGTTGTGGTTGCTACTTCATAACTGATTCTGCTACTGACATGATCGCAATGTAAATATCTGCTATGCAGGATATCTGATAGGTGTCCCCCAAAGGGGTTGAGACCCACAGATTGACAGCCATTGTTTTAGACATTGTCTTCCTGTGTAGCCCCAGCTGGCCTGAAACTTGCGGTGTCGACAGCTCACGGAGACCCACCTGCCTGTGCCTCTGTCATTTTTGTGGCTGAATCGCACTGTTCTCAGGCATGAGCTTTGTACATGAAAACACTGTATCACAGTGTCAAAAATAGGACTAAATTTTTGCCATTGAGAGTGCTGTTTATCAGCCAGGCATAGTGGCACACACCCATAATTCTAGGTAAAGTAGGCAGAGGCAGAAGAATTACAAGTTCAGTCTGGGCTACATAGCAAGTGTAAGGTCAGATTGAGCCTCATAGTGAGACTTTGTGTCAACCATCTTCTCCCACTACCCCACCACCCACCACCACCACCACCACATACACAATGCTGTTTGCTATGGTGGATAATGACCTTTATGAATTAAGTCATTTCCTTTTCTTGAGCTTGCTTTTCTAGTAGAAAGATAATCCAAGTCTTTTGAGATCTTGCAATTCAGAGTGCTTTGGAATTTAGAAAGCTATACAAAAGCATTGGTGATTGTTATTTCTTTGGTTCTTAAAACATGAGGTGGGCCTGGGTACTTCCTTCCTCTGTGCCCAGCTCTCATCCTCTGTGGTTTGTGGTTTCAGTTGTTGCCTTGACTGTCAAGATCCGCAGTTATGAAGAACATATGCAGAAACATCGAAAGGTAAGCCCTGTACACAGAGGAGCTAAACCACAGTAGCCTGGGGGAGAGGAGTCTGGGAGTAAGACGTCAATGACTGACATCTCAACCCCAGTAGGAAAACACTCCCCTTCTGCCTTTAGAGGGACAAAGGGAGCCTTACAGAACTCTGCTGAGAGTCGTCAATGGTCAAGAAAACAGACTGTAGACTATGGTCACATTGGACACATAGTGGGTGCTTAATAAATATCTGTTGAATGCATGGATAGTCAGGTTGACCTGTTCAGATCCTAGCTGTTACTTCTACTTAAAGTCGCTGTGACTTTGGGAAGCTTATTGGAGTGAGCCTGTCACATCTGTAAAGTAGGACCCCTGCCACAGGACTGCAAGGATTACAAGAATTAATACTAGCAATTAATATGGTGCACAGCACTCCTCTAGGCTCTTCACATCATCTCTTGGGAACCTGGGACTGTGTCTTTCGAATCTTCCAGAGGAGCAGTCTTGCCATGGAGTGACATTATTCCTCAAGGGACACTGTTAGAAGTGATGCCTGACACTTGGAATGAAGCAGTCTTGCCAAGGGCCCCATGTTCTTAAGCACTCAGTGCAGTAGCTGCCAGAAGTAGGAAATCGCCATTGGTTTTGGTCCCTGTGCTGTCCAGGCTGACTTTGAATTTCCATCCTTTTGCTTCAGCTGCCTGAGAGCTAAATTATAGGTCTGTGCCATCACACCACACTGCTTGTGGTTTTTAATAAGTATGTAATTATGAACACAGACTGGTCTAGCCTTGAGTACTCCCAGGAGCTGGTTGAGTATGCTCTTTGGAAATCAGTTTTGCTCATTTGAGGTGTAGAATCCTAGCTCCACTGCAGAGGCCCCTCACGGAGCAGGACCTGGAATAGAGAGTAAGGTCCTGTTTCTCCCTACTCAAGCTGACAATCTGCTAAGTGCCGGAGAAGCTGAGTGGATAGTACAAGGGAGAGTGTGAGATTTGGAGTCAGACCAGCCAGTAGACCCAGACTGAAGACTTGACCTCAGGGCCCACAGTCTGAAGAGCTGTTGAATGTTACCTGAGCTCAAGCCTTTATTTTCCTGTCTGTAACTATGTACATTGACAGCATCTCCTGCAGAAGTGCAGTAATGTTTGCACGAGATTGTTGGGATGGGTCAATGAAATGACCATACCTCGTTAACGGTAAACACCGTTAATACTTATAGAACACTAAAATTAAGAGTAATGAGTATGGTGGCCTAGGCCTGTCATCCCAGCAACCAGGACGCTGAGGCAGGAGAATTGCCATGTGTTTGAGGCCAGCCTGGGCCACAGAGTGAGACCTTGTCTTAAAACAACAAATAATAATAGTAATGCAGATTCTTCTATAGGACAAAGCCCACAAACGCCATCTGCTGATGAGCATCGACCAAAGGAAAAAGATGCTCAAACTCCTCCGGCAGACCAACTATGATGTCTTCGAGAAGGCGTGCAGAGAGCTGGGGGTGGAATATACCTTACCCCCTCTGCACTTCCAGAAGGTCCACCGCCGCATCCTTGCCAAGAAGGCCCTGTGCACTCGGGTATGAATCAATAGGGTCGGTTGCTTTGTTCGGTCTCCCCGGACCGGGGTGAAGAGTAGAAGGGAAAAGTTGTCTGTTTCTGACCATGGCTTAGAACTGGCCCAGGTCACCAGCACATGGAGAAAGAATGGGGTTCCATCAGAGAGTTCCCCCAGACCTGCGCCAAACCTGAGGTTTTGCGTAAAATTAGAAAGCCTTTTCCTATCCCTTTTTTTTTTTTTGTCAGAGCTGAGGACCAAACCCAGGGCTTTGCGCTTGCTAGGCAAGTGCTCTACCCCTGAGCTAAATCCCCAGCCCTTCCTATCCCCTTTCAACCACCAGGTTTTCCAGGAGGTGCAGAAGCGGAAGAAGCAAAGAAGGGCCTTAAAAGCTGCTGCAGTGGCTGCCAAAAAACAAAACAGCCAGGGGGTGCCGGAGAAGCCTTCCCAAACCCTACAAGAGGTGACCAAAGAAAACTAATAAAGTCCGTTCTGCTTGGAGAGTGATGGAAGATGCCTTCTTTTCATTTGGCCCTGGGATCTCAGAGGCAGAGTTCCGCCTATCACCCAGTGGATGCAGTCATAAAAACATGTCATGGGGTGTGTTTCAGAGAGGTAATGCTGGCTGGGTAGGAGGGCAGCTGTAGGAACTCTCTACCTGACTGGGTCCTAAAGGTTGAGGAGGAGTGTAGACGGACCTTTCTTTCCTGCCTACCAGTTCCCAAATAACCTACACGGAGACTTAATTATAAATGCTCAGCCAATACCTTAGGCTTGTTACTAACTAGCTCTTACAACTTAAATTGACCCATTTCCAATAATCTACATATTGCCATGTGGTGTGTGGCTTTACCTGTCCTGCAGCATGTGTTCCCTCTGCATCTCCTGGTGACTCTCCTCCTCCTCCTTCTTCCTGGTGTCCGTAGTCTGGTTTTCCTGCCCAACCTTATTGGGCCAAAAAAGCTATTGGCCCATCAGCTTTTTTATTAAACCAACAACAGCGTAATCTACACAGTGTACAGGATTATTCCACAGCAGAAGAGTTTACAGGGCAGAGAGAAATGGCATCTAGGCTGAAGAAACTGCAAGTTAAAAGGGAAAGAAATCTAGGTTTCTAGATTCAGGGACAGTGGGACTCAGAATTAAATACTGTAACATAGGGCTTCAGCCTAGGAGTTCATCATACTGAAGAAAGAACTTTGGACCTCATTCTGAGAAGGAAAACCCTACAAAGAGAAAGATATGTTAAAGTGCTACTACCAAAGAACAGGTGGAAGATGAGGGCTGAGACCTGAACCAGAGCAGTTTGGGAGCTGCCAGGTGGCTGAAGCCTTGGGTGTGTAATTTCCTGGAGATACTGGGCTGTGGCATTTGAATGACTGCAATTCCAACACTTGGGAATTCATTTCAAGGTCATCCTTGGTTGCATAACTAGCTAGTATGAGACCAGTCTGGACTACATGAAACCCTTTCTCCAAGAGTATTTTTTCTTAACTTATTTAATTTTATTTTATGTGCATTGGTGTGAAGGTGTCAGATCCCCTGAGACTGGAGTTAAAGACAGCTGTGAGCTGCCATGTTGTTGATAGAAATTGAACCCAGGTCCTCTGGAAGAGCAGCCAATGCTCTTAACCACTGAGCCATCTCTCCAGCCCCTCTCCAAGAGTTTATATTGACCAGGAAGCAATGTAAAAGGAAAACCGGCCATGTCAGGAAAAATGACTCCCAGGGCACAGGAGCCCCTTGAGATGAAGGGGAAGGTGAGTGGGTAGAAAGACTCAGAAGTGAAGATGAAGCCTGGTGGGGGTGGCACATTAAAACTGCCTTTCCAAGCCGGGCGGCGGTGGTGGCGCACACCTTTAATCCCAGCACTCAGGAGGCAGAGCCAGGTGGATCTCTGCAAGTTCGAGGCCAGCCTGGACTACCAAGTGAGTCCCAGGAAAGGCGCAAAGCTACACAGAGAAACCCTGTCTCGAGAAAAAAAAAAAAAAAACTGCCTTTCCTGCGGCCTGATCCACCAGTGTGACCCTTTTCTCCTTACCCCTCAGTCGCCTGAGAGGTTGGCACTTGGTCCTGTAGCACTGGACCTCTAGTCCACTCCAGGCCCATTTCATTAAGGCCTTCGTACTGTTCCTGGAGGGGATAACCACACAATTCATCTTCATATTTTTTGTTTTGTTTCTCGTTTTTTAGGTCTTTCGAGACAGGGTTTCTCTGTGTAGCCCTGGCTGTCCTCGAACTCACAGAGATCCACCTGCCACTGTCTCCTGTGTGCTGGGATTAAAAGTGTGTGCCACTGCACCTGACCTACTTGTCTTCCTATTGAAGACAGGCTCAGCAAGCTTAGGCAACGTGTCCAAATTCACAAGTTAATTAGGGTTCAAACCTAGCTCCCTCTAGTTTTGTTTTTTGTTGTTGTTGTTGTTGTTGTTTGTTTGTTTTTTAAGACAAAGTCACAGGCCTGACTGTCCTGGAACTTGCTATGTAGACCAGGCTGGACTCTACCTATAAAGTGCTGGGACCAAAGGCCTGTGTCACCAAGCCTGGCTCCTAGTTCAGTCTTGATTCCATATACTGCCTGACACTCACAGAGGGGAAAGAAACAGAGTCTGTTTTGACAAAACTTCAAATACTTTTGGGAGCTAGGCTGATAACAATGCATGGAGGCTCAGCATAAGATACAGATGTTTATTACAGGTGGGACTGGGGTGTCAGAAGCTCAAGTTGTACGATATGGTTTCAAAAAGCTTGGCTGCTAAGAGGAAAGGAAACCGACTAGGAGGATGCCAGAAGGAGGAAGCCACCAATGTGCTGGGAGAGGGTTTGTTGTTATTTTTGTTTGTTTGCTTTTTGAGACAGGGTTTACTTTGTGTAGCCTTGGCTGCCCTAGAACTAACTCTGTAAACCAGGATGGTCTCGAACTCACGAAGATGCGCCTGTCTCTGCCTCCTAAGTGCTGTGATTAAAGGTGTGCGCCACCACCGTTCAGTCTGGAACGTGCTGTTTTTAAGTGATTTTTAAGTGCTGCACAAAGCAGTGATTCGAAGGAACATAGGAATACAGAAAGGGAAATAAAAGGATAAACCTGAGAAAAGAAAGATTATATGAGAAAAAGAATTTGGTGGCTGATTATTAATAGGACCCAGAAAGGTGGATGCGGAGCCAAAACTCAAGACTGCTGTGGCTGGAGGGGGAAATGATTAGCAGAAACACTGAAATCTACTGGGATCCACTGAAAAGAACCAGCCAAACCTAATCCTGGAGCGGAGGGTGGAGAACCGTGTGCGAAGCCTGCTCAAGCCGCTAAGAGGGCCGGGCCGCGTTGCTCCACCGAGTAGGAAATCCGGTGTGGCATCGCTTCCGGGAGGGTTTAGGAAGGAAATACAAATGATATAACTCATCGAGATGAGGGACTGGTATAACTTAGGGTGTCTTCGTGGCGCTTGCCGTGATCTCACTGGTTTCTCCGAGCATCTCTGGGAGATGCTGACAAATCTGCCCGGAACAGCACAGCGGGTCGAGACTCTGGACCGGGTTGGCGGCTCCCAGGGCTGGGGCTGACTTTCCTTGTTCATCCACGGTAAGACTGGGGCCTGGCTATGCTGCGACACACCGTGCGGGGCTGTCTGGAAGGATCGTGGCACTTGAAGGCTCCGATGGAAAACTCAAAACCAGCGCTCCCCGGAGGCCAACGTCGCGCACCCATTCGGACCAATCCCCTGAAGCGGTCTTTGTCACCTAGCCCAATGAGCCCCCGCTCTTGGGCCACCTCTCATCAAACCGCCCTCTGATTGGTTCTTCCTTCCGGTCCGCGGCGTTGCCCCAGCAACCGGACTATGGGACGCGGAGGGGCCTCCAGGCTGCTAAATCTAACCCTGGGGCTCTTCCTTCACCTGCCCTGCGGGTTTCCTCCATCATGTCGGTGCGGACTCTGCCGCTGCTCTTTTTGAACTTGGGCGGGGAGATGCTCTACGTCCTGGACCAGCGGCTGAGGGCTCAGAACATTCCCGGAGACAAGGCCCGCAAAGGTAAGAGGCCCCCACAGCCTGCTCCCCTCATCACCACGATGCTAAGTGTCCCCATCCAGACCCTCAGCCTAGCCCTCCCCAACTCCCCCGCGCGCCTCGCTCTCCCGCCTCCACCCCCTATGCGTAAGGCCAGACCGGCACCCCATTCCTGCCCCCATGCCCCCTTCCCAACAGCCAGACCAAGGCCTCTGCGCACTTCACTTTGACAGCCGGGTACCTTTCTCACAAGACGCAGCGTCCATGCAGTTGGAAGCCCTCAGGAGTCAAATTAATTCTCCAAAAGAGCATTTCCCCACAGAGAAATCTAACACCTGCATTGGACATACTCAAAGTACCTGAAACCTCTATTTCCTGGTCTCTTGAAATTTGCCCACTTCCAAAAGTTTCCCGGCTGCTCACCTGATAATATGCTTTGGGCTAGTATCACCATCCTCTTCTAACCCCCATGGAACAGATGCTGACCCCCGCGTGTTTCTGTCCTCACACATACGCTGAAGATTAGTCATGCTCATTTCAGAAGTCATGTCTAGAAATGTAGGGGCCTAAAATAATATAGATAAGAGTAAAAACCTATTTCTTTACCTTTGCAAGTGTTGGAGGGGAATGTGATTGTGAAGATATTGGAAAGCTTGTAAATGCAAAATTATGCCATATGTGATACACAGAGAAACGACCACCCAGAACACTGTCACATTTTTTCTTCTCATCAAACTTTGTTCACCAAATTTCCTGGGATTGAGTGTGAACTATTATATTTCTAAGGAGAGGTGATGAACACTGATGAAAACACTGTTCTCTCTCAATAGCTTATGCACACTCACCCAACTGATGTTAAACGTACACACTCGGTTAATTACTGTTGTGTCTGATTTCGTGTAAGTTCATGCCTAGACAGATAAGAGAACTCCCTATGTCGTTCCCTTCCATTCATTTGGAACATTGCTACCAGAGGGCTTTACAAAAAGCAAAAATGTCTAGTACCATCTCTCCCTAAAACCTGCAGTCAGCTTCCCACTCCTTTCTAAATGGAGGCCAAGTCCTATGCAAGACACGTTGGCACCCTTCCCAGTGATTTCCCATCCTTGCTTGATTCACACTTTGAGTTCTAATCACACCAGAGTGTATGTAGATCTTTAAACTGTGTCCTTCCTTCATGACTCCATGCTTGTGGTCTCTGCCTCTCCATCCTTTCCCTCATCTTCTGTACCACTGACCTGAGGAACCATTGTCCGTCAGGAGGCCTCCTTCTATAGGAAAAGGACTTCCGAAATGCTCACAGCACCCTGTCCATGCTTCTCTATACTTTACTACATGGCTGTTTGGTACACATCTGTTTATGTGTGTCTGCCTGCTTACTTGGCTTACTCGTGTTTGGACTTCAGCATCTAGCATTCAACACCAGATCAGAATAAAGCAGTGCTCTGGAAAGGTTTGCTGAACAACTTGGCAGTTTTATATAGCATCCTGTTCCTTCCTCAGAAGGCTTCTGTGTTTGTTGCTGCCTGTGTGGTGTGATTTCACTCAGGCTAATGACCCTAGGGACTGACAGGCTAGCTTTCTCTAGATATTCTGCCTCTTGGAAGACAATGTAAATTAGCAATTAAGAGTGTGCCCTAGTCGGGCAGCGGTAACACATGCCTTTAATCCCAGCACTCAGGAGGCAGAGGCGGGAGGATCTCTATGAGTTTGAGGCCAGCCTGGTCTACAGAGTGAGTTCCAGGACAGGCACCAAAACTACACAGACAAACAAACAAACAAACAACAACAAAAAAAAAAAAAAAAAAAAGGTGTGCACTTTGGAGGCATGCAGGTCTAGATTCCACATTTAGCTAGCTGTATGATCTTGGGGTGTAGCTTCTGTGAGCCTGTTTTTCTATAAAATGGTAGTAGTAATAGTAATAATAATAATAATAATACACACCTGAAAGCAAAGTTGTAAGGACTGAATGAACATGCATTTCATGTTCACAGTTAGTAGTTAATACTGTCTTTCCAGAGGCGGTCTGGGCAAGGTTCTGTAAATAGGAGCCAGGCTTTGTCTTTAACAACTAAAGTTGCAGGCTGAAAAAGGGTCTGCAGTTAAGAGCATTTGCTCCACTTTCAATGTTCCATTCCCAGCATCCACTGGGAAGTGTACAGCTACCTGTAACTCCAAGCCCAGGGAATCCAGCACCCTCCTCTGGCCTCCCAGAGCACCTGTACTTACAGGCACATACCCAGACACATACACATAATTAAAAATAAAAATTTAGCTGGGTGTGGTGACGAACGCCTTTAATCCCAGCACTCAGGAAGCAGAGACAAGCGGATCTCTGTGAGTTCTAGGACAGCCAAGGCTACACAGAGAAACCCTGTCTTAAACACACACACACACACACACACACACACACACACACACACACTAAATAAATAAATAAATAAAAAATAAATAAATAAACAAAATAAAATAAAAATTTAAAAACCAAGAGCTATAGTGTGTAAGCCAGGCACTTGGATGGCTAAAGCAAGAGAATCACTGCAAGTTCAAGACCAGCCTGGGCTACCTAGTGAGTTCAAGACCAGCCTGGGCTACCTAATGAATACAAGGCCAGCCTGGTCTACCTAGTGAGTTCAAAGCCAGCCTGGTCTACCTAGTAAATCCCAGGCCAGCCAGCACCACATAGTGAGACCCTGTCTCAGAAGTACAATATATATGAAAGCTCACTATTTTGGTTTTCTGAGACAGGGTCTCATGTAACAAAGGCTGGCCTTGAACTTCTGATCCCCCTGTTCTCACCACCCTAGTGTTGGTATCACAGTTGTGCGCCATTATATCCAGGAAAAAAAATGTTTAGGAGTGGTAGTCTTTCTGGTTTGCCTAGATCCAGGTTTATGGACTTTCAGCCGTCTTTAGTAATTCATTTTCATACGCTCACTCATTCCACAGTTTCTGGCAGATGTCACGCCATGTGAGATTTAGGGAGAACTGGATTAAGCCTTTCTGTGCAGCTCCTGGAAGTGGAATTGATGAGCCCAGTCCATAACTGATTCTAAAACTCAAGACACATCTCTATAACAACAACAATAAAATATTTATTTTGCATTGTTGAAACAGTGTTCATGCTGTAGCTGTCCCAAAACTCACTGAGTAGCATGGATTGGCCTGGAATTCTCAACAGTCCTCTTGCCTCAACCTCCTAAGTGCTGGGATTGTAGGCGCAAGCCACCACTCCTGACTATGGAAACAGTTTTTCCACTGTATCAATACTTCATTGATACCTACAGCCCTTCTGTCATTAGATAACACTACCAGCCAAATCTACAAGAAAAGCCAAAGCTGCTTTGCCTAGGGTTGCACGGTGGTGGCAAGAGTAAGCGACTTGACCACTCGAGGCCATGAGACTCAGAGCTCCTCCTCCTGTCCGGCTTGTCCTTAACTGCGGCACTATGTTGCCTTTTCTGACTGGACTGTATGGGAATTCTGTGGGATCTGGTGGATCAAGAGGAGACAGAAGACTTTGAGATACACACACACACACACACACACACACACACACACAAATGGGCACAATGTGCATGTGTGTGTGCATATCGAGTTTCTAAGAGAAATGATGATATAGTTGACCAGTGAGGCCTTGTAGAAGAGAAGGAAAGCAAACAGCATGAAATGGAGAAGCTGAGAAGAGCGAGGCTCTTCTGCTGTTAAAGCTGGTGTCGCTGCAGAAGCTGGAGCCAGGGCCATTGTGACAGATGCCTATACACCGGCCAATAAAAACACAGACTTGCTAAATTAGTCCTCATGGAGGCTTTGGGGCAATTGTGTTTCTTGGAGCTGTTTTCATTATCTTACACAACTAATTGGTCTCCTGGAGGCCGTCCCTGTTCCCACAAGGCCAGCACAGGCATTGCAGTTTCTCCCACAATGCAGCCAGAGTTTAGCGTTGAACAGAAAGGAAGCATGCTCTTAATGAGGCTGCAGGTGAGAGGTGCATTCTAAATGCTGTCTCGCATTTTAAGCAATAGAGTGGGCAATAAAAGCTACCTTTTGCCTCACTTCTGTCCTCAGAAAAGCCCTAGAGCCAAAACCCTGTTACGTCGTGTTTACGTTTCTTATTACGAGAGAGGAAACTGAGATCATGACCACATGACTGTGAAGTGGCTTTTTGTTCTTGTTTTGTTTGTTTGCTTGTTTTTTTTGTTTGTTTGTTTGTTTTTGTTTTTGTTTTCCTAAGACATGTCCTACCGAAGGACTAAATAGCAGTGGTGTTCTATTCTGATTTTTCTGGATGAAATTTAACAGCCCGCCCCGAAACCCATAGGCCTACATCCCATGCAAAGTATAACTGAAGTTGAACAGACTGACTCATCCGGAGGGCAGAAGGCGGGGCCCACGGTACCTACCCTGCCTCTTTAAAGAGGAAAATGGGGAGGACCTGGCAGCTCTCTAGAGCCCTCTGCTGGTGCTGGGTGCCATTGCCGACTGGAGTCACAATGCTCCCTGGCGTTTTCCAGTTTTATCCACAGCAGGCAGAGTGTCATTGTCCCCAGACACATCGTCAAGAGGATGAAAACTCTCCATCACTAAATACTGCAAGTCCATGGGGCTAATACCACAGAGAACCATCAGGTGTGAATACAATGCCCAAGAAACAAATAACTGCTTTAGGAAGGCCGGACCAGGGCCTGCTTCCCGGTGACAGTCTCTCCAAAAGCCTATGACTTTATCGCCCCCCCCCAGTGCTGGGAACTGGACCTAGCGCATGCCATGCACACTAGGCAAGCGCTTTGCCACTGAGCTTCCCAGCCCACCTGATTTAGAGATAGCGTCTCACTAAGCTGCCATTGGATTCATTCTGTAGGTCCAGCAGATCTTAAACTTTTGGTCCAGCCTCAGCGACCTGAGTAGCTAGAACTACAGTCCTGTGCCACCAGGCCCAGCTAAGCCCGTGACTCTTGAGAAAGACGGTGACTTCGAGGAGAATCTGACCTCACAGTGGAGCCTGCTAGTCTCAAAAGAGCTGTTAGTACTGTATGTGGAGGCCCTGCCAGTGTGCGGTGAAGGTGTGCATCGCTTCACTGTACTTCAGATCATTCCCAAGCAATACAGTGGCAAGTGTTTCCCAAAATGCCATTAGTTGTGAAATGCTTTCCACACGTGGATTTGTGTGTGGAACTCTTTATTGGAAGGGGTGGGAAAGTGGAAGTGGAGGGAGGCTGTGGACTGAAATGTTCCCACCAACGACATGAGAAAGGGAAAAAGTTGATTTTCAGGACTTAGGGTAGAGATCTGTCTCAAAAAAAAAACAAAAAAAAAGACATGAAATTCAAGGTACAACACTTACCTGCTAAAATGCACAAGACCCTAGATTCAATCCTAGCTCTAGGGAGGAAAAAAAAAATCAGACTGTCCAGGGCTGGAGAGATGGCTCAGTGGTTAAGAACACCAACTGTTCTTCCAGAGGACCCGAGTTCAATTCCCAGCACCCACACGGCAGCTCACAACTGTCTGTAACTCCAGTTCCAGAGGATCTGACACCTTCACACCAATGCACATAAAATAAAGTTAAATAGCCAGGCAGTAGTGGCGCACGCCTTTAGTCCCAGCACTAGGGAGGCAGAGGCAGGAAGATCTCTGAGTTCAAAGCCAGCTTGATCTACAAAGGGAGTTCCAGGATAGGTTCCAAAGTTACACAGAAAAACCCTGTCTTCAAAACAAAACAAAACAAAAGTTAAATAAATTATTTTTTTTTAAATCAGACTTTCAAAAAGAAACTCCTTTTTCTGTCTGTTCTTGGAATTATTCTTCATTGGGAAGCTAGTGTTAAAAGTCTGCTTTAAATTATGTATGCTTGCTGGTTTTTTGTTTGTTTGTTTGTTTTGTTTTGTTTTGTTTTTGTTTTTTGTTTTAGGCAGTGTCTCACTCTGTAGACCAGGCTGGCCTTGAACTCACAGAGATCTGCCTACCTCTGCTTCCCAAGTGCTGGGATTAAAGATGTGTGCCACTGTGCCCAGCATAATGTATGTTCTTATAGCACTGGAGAACACAACTTCTGGAGCCTTCTAAGAGGAGCCCCAAGGGAGCTAGTCCTCCTGAGCGTCCTCTTGGGCTATTTTTTCCACTAGTCATTTACCTAGTTTTTACAGCTCTTAATTTAAAAAAAAAAAAAAAAGTTTCTAATTGGAGGTGAAACATGCACATAAGACATTAAATTCAACAGACTGGAGAGACGGCTCAGTGGTTAAGAGCATGGACTGCTCTTTTGGAAGGCACCCGTTCAATTCCCAGCACCCACACTGCAGATCACAACTGTCTGTAACTCTAGAGGATGACTCCCTCTTGTCTCCAAGGGCACTAGGCACACATGTGGTATACATACATGCAGGCAAACAGAGACACACACACACACACACACACACACACACACACACACACAGAGAAGATGCACACAAAGAGCCAGGCAGTGGTGGCATACACCTTTAATCCCAGCAGTTCGGAGGCTAGCCTGGTCTACAGAGCTAGTTCCAGGACAGCCAGGGCTACACAAAGAAACTCTGTCCTGAAAAAACAAAAACAAAAAAAGACGTGAAATTCAAATATTAATAAAAAACAAAATTCGACTGGCCAGAGACTGAATATGGTATTTGTAAAGCCTCCATGCAACTAATGTTCTAATGTTCTTGCTTCCTGAACTGGTGTTTTCTTTTTGTATGCTTCATATAGATGAATGGACAGAGGTGGACAGAAAACGAGGTATGCTATTTCTGGGCTGCATGCGTTCGTCTGCGTTTACAGGTTCACTCAGTCCGTTGTAAGTGGACTTTTAAAAGCAGGACCACTTTAAGTGTTTCTAGGTAAGAACTAGGCGTGAGTTTCTTCAGCTAAGACACTGGGTTTACTTTGGAATGTTCTACTCCAAAGGAATAGACACACTGTGCAAGATGAGAGCCCAGCCAGCCCCAGTAAAGGGCCACACTGCATCTGAGGGCCCCCCGACCACCACCCTTCTGTTGGTCCAAGCTTTCAGGGACAGCGGGGGCAGAAGCTCCACCCCCGGGTAGGTTGTCCTCTGGTAGTCCGAAGCGGCCCCTTCTTACATTGTCCCTTAACCAGAGAGTCTGCGTCAGTGTGAGTGGCCCTCCTGAGATGTTCCCCTTGGCACACGGCGGCAATCCCTGTTGAGCAGCGGAGGAAGATGGGAGCATGTGGCTGCATGGCTGCCCAGAGTGTGGGCCGAAGGCATGGGATCATGCATGTACTGTTGCCTTCCGTCCAGTCTTGTTTCCCCCTCACCCACAACCAGCCGCAAACCTGGGAAGGTGGAGGCTTGCTCGGAGCGAGACCTCCGCTTTTCTCAGTGTTTATATGTCATAGGTGCCTGCCTTCATTTGACACATGGGAATGGTTTATGCCTCTCGTCAGCCATCCTCAGTATTTTAAATTCTCTTCTCACACAGATGTGCCAGATCTATATACTTATAATGCTTAAAAGCATAATGAGGGTAAATATGATCAAAGTACATCATGTACATGTGTGAAAATGTCGTGTAACAAATGCCATTATTATGCATAACTAATATGCTAATGAACATTTTTTAATTTTTGTGCATAAAATGTATGTATATTTAAAATATGAAAGGCCCACTGAAGGCACTTTGATATCTCTGATTTTTAGTTTAAAGGTGTAGGTTTGTTTTCTTTTATTATTGGAAGACAATTTTTAGCATAATTAATTACATAGATTTTATATTATTATGGGAGATAATGTTTTTGACTTTGTAAATATTTTTCCTTTTTTTTTTTTTTTTTTTTTGGTTTTTCAAGACAGGATTTCCCTGTGTAACTTTGCGCCTTTCCTGGAACTCACTTAGTAGCCCAGGCTGGCCTCAAATTCACAGAGATCCATCTGGCTCTGCCTCCCAAGTGCTGGGATTAAAGGCATGCACCACCACCGCCCAACTGTAAATATTTTCCTAATTGTGATAGAAATTTACTTAGACTGTGATATGGTAGAAAACAAAAACAATTATAAAAGAAAATAAACTTAAAACAATGCCAAGAGAGGGAATGAAGAAGAATCTGGAACAGGATAAGCAAAGACAGATAGGATAAAATATCTATCTAGCAAATTTTGATAGATGGATGTAAATATGATGTGTTATTGAATTACAACATTCTGAATCTTTGTGTATGTGTATTATTCATATATATATATATATATATATATATATATATATATATATAATCAAGGTATAGTGGTGTACACTTATAATCCTACCACATAGGAGGCAGAAGCAGGCAGATCTCTGGGTTTGAAGCCAGTCTGGTCTAAATAATTCCAGGCCAATCCGGGCTACATAGTAAGATGCCATTTTCGAAGGGGAAAAGAAAAGCCATTGGTAGTTTAGTAGGTAAAGGCACTTGCTCCTAAACCTGACAACGTGAGTTTGATCTTTGTGACCTACATGGTAGAAGACTGACCCTAGCAAATTGTGCTCTGATCTTTGTGTGCGCGCATGCGTGCGCACGAACACACACACACACACACACACACACACACACACACACACACATACAACTATATAATCAGGCCGGGTGTGGTGGTGCACTTTTATATTTTAGGGGTTTTGAATATATTTATTTATTTTTATGTGTATGAATGTCTTTCTTGTATGGATGTATGTGTACCATATTCATGCCTGGTGCCCACAGAGGTCAGAAGATGGAGTTTTATCCTTTAGAACCTCAGTTATGGATAACTGTGAGCCACCATGTAGGTGCCGGGTACCAAACCTTTGTCCTCTGTAAGAACAACCAATGCTGTTAACCTCTAAATGATCTCTCCAGCTCCTGGTGCATTCTTTTAATCCTAGTACTCGAGAGGTAGAGGCAGGCAGATGTCTGAGGGTTCAAGACCAGCCTTGTCTACATAGTGAGTTCCAGATTAGCCAGGGCTACCTACTCTGTCTCAGATAAATAATGCTTTTAAACATAATAATAATACAATGAGACAGAACCCTTTCTAATTTCAACTCCATCATCAGTGGTGTCAGCTTGGATTTTAAACACTCTCAGATTAAATTTTCCTCGTCAATGGAATGTGGGAATGGGGATAATTTAGAGTTGCCTTGAACTTTAAACGAGCCATTGTACATAAAGTTCTAAGCCCAGTGTCCAAACTGCGTAAAGATTCAAACCATTGTAGTCATGCAGAACATTCCCTGGCTTCTCTCTTATAACCTTGGCTCCATAGTGCGTATTTCCATAAAGGAGTGAGGTTTGGAGCAGGGGTAATTGGTAGAAACTGAATTGCTTTCATCGAGATAATTATTTCCTCAGACTGGGTTCAGAGCCGCCCAACTGAGGTGCCGGGTTGCTTTCATTCCATTTCACAACCATCTTTTGACACTTCCCCTGAGCAAGTTTTGGCCGTCCTTTGATGCCTGGCAGAATTTCAGGTGTGGAGTGTGGGTCTGGAGGGCTTTTCATGTGTATACTTAGAGCGCTGGAGCTTATTTTAACAGAAGTGTTCCAAAAAATCAGCAGACACTGACTTCATCATCTGTCTAAGTCCAAACTAGGAGCCTCATGTCAAGAGCCCTGTTTCCAGCCCTCCTGATGTCCGTGTGGAAACCCCTCCCCTCCCGGCTTCATCCCCTCCCAGCTTCACCCCCTTCATGATCAAATCTGACTCCACTCTGTTCTGCCTCATGAAAAAGAGGCAGAGCTCACTCGAGTGTCAAAAACGAACACCGAGGTGGAAGCCTGGCCCTGGCAGGGGAAGGGATGTTCTAGTTGGAGACACGTGTGCCCTGCCATCAACTGTCAGCGTATGGAAACAGCGGACTCCAAAGAACTCAGATTTCCCCCAGTCCCGTGCTGTGCAGAGGGAAAGACTATGCAGCCCTGCCTCGGCCAGAGGAGGAGCTTACCTTCTAGAAGACTTCACACAGTTGGGGCCATTTACCCCACAGCTGAATTAGTATACGCACATGTTGGTCTTCTTTTCATCTTTTCTTTGTTTCTTTCTTTTCTTTTTTTTTTTTATTTTTTTTATTTTTCGAGACAGGGTTTCTCTGCGTAGCTTTGCGCCTTTCCTGGAGCTCACTTGGTAGCCCAGGCTGGCCTCGAACTCACAGAGATCCGCCTGGCTCTGCCTCCCGAGTGCTGGGATTAAAGGCATGTGCCACCAACGCCCGGCTTCTTTTCATCTTTTCTATAAGATTGTGGTGTTGCAGAGGAGACAAGGGAAAGGAGACATTTCTCCCTGGTGTAGGCAAACTATAAATCCATTTGCCATTGCCAAGTTGAATCCCCCCCCCCTCTCAATCTCTCTCTTTAATTTTAAAAAGACAGGGAAATCTAAGTAAAGAGGCAGGTGGCTCTCTGAATTCTAGGCCAGCCTGGTCTACAGAGTGAGTTCTAGGACAGCCATATCTGCACAGAGAAACACAAACAACTCCCTGCTCTTTGTTGCCTTAGTTCTTTAAACGTATACATACAGCCCGAGCCAGCCACCCAGCACTTCCTTTGCCTCAGCAAAAGAAAGTGGAGTTTAGCCGGGCGGTGGTGGCTCCAGCCTTTAATCCCAGCACTTGGAGGCAGAGCCAGGCGGATCTCTGTGAATTTGAAGCCAGCCTGGTCTACAGAGTTCCAGGACAGTCAAGGCTACACAGAAAAACTGTCTCAAAAACAAAACAAAACAAAAAAAAGGGGAGAAAAAAAAAAGAAGAGAAAAGAAAGAAAAGACAAAGTAAATAGAGTTTGTATCTTTCAGAAATAATTAAGAATTCATTTTAGGCCAGGCGGTGGTGGCGCATGCCTTTAATCCCAGCACTCAGGAGGCAGAGCCAGGCAGATCTCTGTGAGTTCGCCTGGGCTAAGTGAGTCCCAGGAAAGGCGCAAAGCTACACAGAGAAACCCTGTCTTGAAAACCCAAAAAAAGAATTCATTTTAGGGGCTGGAGAGACGGCTCAGCTGTTAAGAGGTCTGTATTGCCCTCACAGAGGACCTCACAGCATCCACACCACGCAGCTCACTGCCTTCTGTAACTCTAGCTACAGAGGTCTGACACCCTCTTTTGACCTCCACGGGAACCTGCATTCACCCATACACAGATCCAACACTATAGATATGAGATAGATCACTGAATCTATTCTGAGAAAAAAGATAAAGAATAATAGGATAAATAGGTAGATGACTGAATCTATGCTAAAAAGAAAAAGAGGAAGATATAAAAATGACAAAAGGTAGATTACTGAATCTATTATGAAAAGAAAAAATACTTTTAAAAAGGAATTACTTGTTTTAAATAAGATAAGTAATGAAAAATTTTTTGGTCTGAGTTTATCAGATGTTACTGGACTGGACATTGTTAATATATATAATGGAGTTTTTATCTGAATCTGTCAAATGTTAATGGACTAGACATCATTAATGTAATCTTGACTGTGTATATTGTATATACTTATTGAATATAATTTGTCTTGTATTAATTATAAGCTTTTTTAATTTTAGACAAAAAGAGAGGAAATGTGGTGGTATTGTGTTCCCCGAAATATTATGCACCCTAATAAACTTATCTGGGGTAGGGCACAGAACAGCCACTAGATACAAAGGCTAGAAAATGGTGGCACTTACACTTTTAATCCTAGCATTCCAGAGGGAGAAATCCCTCTGGATCTCTGTGAGTTCAAGGCCACATTGGAAAGGCCAGGCATGGTGACACACACCTTTAATCCCAGAAAGTGAGGCTTTAATCCCAGGGAATGGTGGTAGAAAGCAGAAAGGTATATAAGGCGTGAGGACCAGAAACTAGAAGCATTTGGCCTGGTTAAGCTTTCAGGCTTCTAGCACAGTTCAGCTGAGATCCATTCTGGATGAGGACTTAGAGGTCTCCAGTCTGAGGAAACAAGACCAGCTGAGGATCCGGCAAGGTGAGGTAGCTGTGGCTTGTTCTGTTTCTCTGATCATCCAGTGTTCACCCCAATACCTGGCTCAGGTTTGATTTTATGAATAAGAACGTTTTAAAATTCCTGCTACACAACACATAGAATTAAAAATAAAAAACACGGGCTGAAAAGATGGTCCAGCAGTTAAGAGCACACCTATATGTGCTGCTCTCCCTGAAGACCAGAGTTCCGTCTCCAGCAACTCCATCAGGCAGATCACAACTGCCTGTAACTGATCTCCAGCGGGACCCCACTCCTCTGGCCTCTGTTGGGTACCTGCACTCTTGAACATGCCTATACCACATGTACATGCTTACCCACAAATGTACACACATACACATAATTAAAAATAATAAAAATATAGCTTTAAAAAATAAATAAATAGGCCAGCTGGCAGTGACGCACACCTTTAATCCCATCACTCAGGAGGCAGAGGCAGGCACAAAGCTACACAGAGAAGCCCTGTCTCGGAAAGAAAAAAAAAAGAAGAAGAATCTGGAGGGCTAGAGGAATGGGTCAGTGATTAGAGCATGCACTGCTGTCACAGAGGATCCAAGTTCAGTGCCCAGACCCATGTCAGGTGGATTCCAGCTCCAGGGGGCACCTGCACACGCAGACACACAGACACATAATTTCATTTGGGTTTGTTTGGTTGGTTGGTTTGGTTTGGTATTTTTTAGTGTTTTGGAGACAAGGTTTCTCTGTGTAGCCCTGGCATCCTTGAACTCTCTCTGTAGACCAAGCTGGTCTCTAACTCAGAGA